>NW_017728997.1:34267833-34272623 GCF_001723915.1 Gavialis gangeticus | reverse complement strand
CCCTTTCGGTATGAATCTCACCACCCTTTGACGTCATTGTCTGTCTACCTCTCACCACTTTTAAATGCCGCTATATGGGTCCATGATTTTTTGTATCCAGTAAATTTATAAAGTGAAGTTTGTAGGCTCTTCTACAAAAGGTGTTTTGTAAGTTCACTTTTTCACAGATGGCGTCTCTTCTACCTTGAAAATCTACTAATGTAGAGTCTCACTTTCTCATCTTTGGCTTTTTTCCCCCCCACCTCTTGTTTTTTCCCCTCCCTTCCCTTCCTACCTTTTGTTTTCCTAATTTCTATCTATTTACATTCTCACTGGCATCCTGTCACACTCTCATTCCTTCGCGTCTCAGAATAACAGGCTTCCTATGGTCGAAGAAGGGTGACTGTGCCCAAAAGCTTGCTAAGAACTTTTTTCCAGCTACTCATTTGGTCTAATAAAAAATATCACACCTACTCACAGAACCTTGCCGTCCACTGCTCTCAGGGTACAGACAGAAGAACACCTCCCTGCTGTAGCTGAGAACACCTTGCAGGAAATGTTGAGAGTTACAACAATTCCTGGACCAAACAGAAGCTCGCTGTCAGTTCCAGAGGGAGGAGAGTCTAGCTGCAGGCAGTAGCTGGTTTCCCCTAGCAATAGCCCCTCATCCCTCCCAGCCTGTCCCTATTTTCGGAATGGGAGGGGAAAAGGGAGAAGAGGGAGTTCATTCTAGAAGTTTCCCAGCTGGAGGATGGGGTGGGTGAACTGGACACTCCTCACGTTGGGGGGCTTCAATACACCTGCCCCTCCCTCCAGTGCGGGCTGAAAAAACCCCAAACAAAACTCCCTCTGCTCCCTTTCCCCACTCCCATTCAGAAAATAGCAATAAGCTGAGAGGTGTTCCTCACCTCCTCCACCATGCCAGGAACCACGAGGAGTGGAGTGGGGAAATAGAAGTTTCCCCAACATGGGGCATTTTGCTACTATTTGTGCTGTGGCAAATGCACCCCCCTGCATGTGGGGATGTACCCTATATCTCAAAGTTTCCAAGTCAAACTACTCAGTCCTCATTGTTTTTCCCATTGAAGCCCTGTAAACTTAATTCTGGATCTGAGGGTCAGATTAGTTTTCTAAATTTGTATGTCTTTACCAAGCTGCCACTTTGCACAATTACACTATTAGTTGTATATCTGCAACCCTTAATGTTGATAACTTAGCACATTTGATATGAAATTAGAGACAGCCATAAAATCGTGTATAGTGCCATGTATGACAGTAAAACTGCACTTAAAGGTGCAGTTAAAGGTCCATCATATTTGATAACACACACAAATGGTATCCTAAGATATTTTTATATGTCGTGGGACATGGCACTGGGTGCTTTTAATTAGCAAGCTGCACAAATTAAAAGCTCCTGCATGTCACATGTATCAATGTTGCCACGGATCCCTACGCTGAAAAAATGGCAGCGGGGCGCTTTGAACTAAAGTGCATCAAATGTGTTTTATTTCGAAGTACCCCACCACCATTTTGTCAACATAGAGGCATGCAGAGACACTGATACACATGACACACAAGGCTGCCAGAGTGCATCGATTTCCATGTTCCAACAGACTCAATTAATGGAGCCTGCTCCAATGTGCCGGATTTCCACTGTGTCGGAGCAGGCACTCCCGCACGTGGGTAGGAGCCCCAGATTCATCTGCTTTTTCTTTCTTGAGAACAGATTCTAGTTCTCCCTAGAGAGAACGTATTTTTTTCCTTCCTCTATTCGCCAAAATGTAATGTAAAAGTAGCAATGTAGCCTCTTAGTACCTTTGGAAATGACCTCAGTCAGTAGCCATAAAGTCTCTTGTTAACACCCTCTCTCTCCTAGTTCACAGCCCTTCTCCATCCCTCCAAGCAGACTGTTTGTATTTGCATAGTCTTTCTTTGGTAGTTAGCGCAGCCTGAGTCTGCTTCTTGCTCAGACTTGAAGAGCACTTGATGCCCAAAAGCTTGTCCAACAGCTCTCCTAACTGCATATCTGGTCCAAAAAAGATATCACAAAAAATCCTTGCCCCTAACTCTTTTTGAAATGAATGGTTTTAGTTGCCCAGCACAAGACAGGAATTCACACATATTCTACAAACTGAATGGCCAGTGACTAGGCTTTCAGTCTTTTCTGTTAAATCTATGGCAAACTTTTTAACCCACTCTTTTGTTTTCTATCTGAGAGAATTCACCTTGAAACAAAAGCAGCTTATACATGCAAGTCTTCTTACACCTATGATGACTACATAAGTTCCTGTATCAGGAAATGGATTGCAAATTGCTTCTCAATATCACTCTTCTGGCAATTGACCTTTTAAAATTAAGTTGAAAATTAAAACAGCATGGCACTTAAAGTAGTTTTAGACAAAAAAAGGTTTTTCTTCTGTCATACCAGTACCCATGTTTATCTCTAGTCCGTGGCAAGTGCCAGCCACCCATAAGACTGGCACCTGTTTCTTATTAATGGTCAAATCTATAGACAACAAAATCCATTCCAGCTATTTTCATAGAGATATTGGAACAATGTTTGGAAATATATCTTTCACTTGCTCTGGATACATTTCAGTTGTTTGCTTTTAAAAATAACCCTATTATCATCTAGATTAAACTAGATCAGTCCAATGCCAAATAAATGTTGTCATGTTGGAAAAACAGCTCTTAAAAATTCAATTACTCAGCTTCTCTTAAGAGCAATTATCTTGTGGCTTATTCCGTCTGATTTCTGTGCTGGGTGTATATGGAAAACTACCTGTTTTACCCTGCTTAAAATGTTTTCAATAACTTTCATCAGATTATCATAGATACATTCAATACACAATTTCACAATATGTAAAACATAACCGTAGAAATCTGATGTCCTGGTGCCAAAGTGCAATGGAACTATGACATTAGGGATAGCTTGCTTTTATCTCTAGTCAGTGGCAAGTGTAATAATTGATGCCCACCTACATTAACCTGTTTAGACTTTATGGATTATAGTCTGCAAAGTAAAATCATCTTGTTGTCCTAATGAATTTATCAATTCAGAAAGTGACAGAAACTGACTGGAAAAACAGGGTATTATGATAATACTTTGGGAGAAAATAGTATATTATTTAGTGTATTTCCCTCTAAATGTAGGGCCATTCCCTGTGGTACATTACCATGATTTCTAAAAAGATAATGGATAACATAATACTGGCAGAAGTGAAGGAAAAGATAACTATGAAAGGGTATGACAAAGAAAGGAAAAATTGTTGACCACTGTTACATTTTGTTATCTATTAGAAAGCTAATAAAAGACCATCGTTAAAGTCATTTTTCTCAATGCATCCTTCAAACTAGTATCTTAGGCCTCACTTGATGTACAGGTGAAATCCCAATGAAGTCAACAGCACCTTATCTGAGTGAAGCTTAAAAGAGAAGGTGCCAAAAGAGGGAATTTTTTTAAGGGAAAAACGTAATCTTGGGATGCCCATTTAACTTTTTAATTTAGTTCTTATTGTATAAAGTTACCATTACAGTTCCACATTTTCCATTTAGGAACCAACTGCACATATTGTTCATAGTGCAATAAGTTGATAGTATTTCTGAATAAGCCATACTATAATATTATAAGCTCCTCTACATCCAGGATTATGAGAGTAGAATGAGTTAAATGTCTGGTTTATACAGGTTTTACTACAACCTTACTCAACCAGGAATCATCTATTAGTATCTCATTGATACTTATCATCGTAATCTTTGTCACAAGGAATGATTCACACTTAATTACTGTGGCACTGAAAACAGGAAATGATACAACTGGAATCCATTCTTGTCTCAGTGAGTGTACACAAAGTAAAAAATGCTAGATTGTTGACTCATTCCCATTAAGCTTCATCTGCCTTGTAACTCTCTCCAATTGCAGTCAAACACTTTGAGTTAAGAAGTGTTGGCATTATACGTTAAAGAATCATGAGCAACCCAGTTAGATCTCTTTAACAAATGCTTCAGCTGTCAGGAGTAAGGTTTCCAAATAGTGATAGAAACCAAAACCAAGCCTCACTGGCTTCCAGACAATTCATCAGCAAACACCTCTTATGCAAAATTAAACCAAGTACTGACAGGGATGCTAGCTGCAAAGCAATATTGCTGTTATTGTTTCTAATCATTCCTAACCAACATCATAACAACTTTTTTATAGGTTCACTTAAACTATGCATGCATTGTGAGATAAGTAACCACTTAAATTGTTTTCAGAAGATACGTGCTTTCTACCATTCAACAAAAAAAATAGTAGAAAGCACATATCTTCTGTAAACAATTTACTCCAAATGTCCCCAAAATACAAGTCATTTTTTATTTCTTTTTCTATAATTAAAACTTTTCACACAATTTTGTACTTCTACCTAAATCTTTCAATTTGTATATTACTACCTAAAAGTTTCTTGATGAAGGCTAAATGACCTATCATAAACTGCTGGCCTTTGATATCTCCATAAGAGTAATAAACCTTCTGAACAAGACAAGATACCAGATTTCATCACACAATTCACAGTGTTTCTAAATTTCATAATCTAATATCATTTTGCATTTCACATGAAATTGTGAAGTACAACTTTGACCTATGTTTCTCTTAGCTCTACAGTTGACAATTAGGCTAGAGGCAGATATTACACATAAACCAATTTAAGTGATCAGAAACTGGTTTAAACCTGTAACAGAACAGATGTTTAATGCACATAAACCAATCTGAGAATGGCTGAAACTGGTTTGAGATAAACCTGGTTGAATGTAGTATCAGACTTAACTGATTT
>NW_017728997.1:34254983-34262833 GCF_001723915.1 Gavialis gangeticus | reverse complement strand
TTGAGATAAACCTGGTTGAATATAGTATCAGACTTAACTGATTTGACTCAAACCGGTTTATGCAATGTCTGTCCCAGACCCCTTGCTGGTTTAAGGTAAACCAGACACCCACTGCATCCTAGAATGTTCTCTGAGATGGGCAGGGCTCTCTGCTCCACAGCAGGGTTGGGCCCTCCCATCTGCTCCCTGGCTGGAGCTCCAGAGACTGCAGACTGCTTCCCCTCTCCCCTCACCACTCCTTGCTAAGCAGGAATTCCCCCCTCCCCTCTGCCTTGCTGAGGAGGTGTCTGTGTATTAGCTAGCAGACCACATGCTGGCTACCCGCCCTGCTGAATCAACAGGTTGAATCAACAGGCAGAATCAACAAATAGCTGGTAATGTCCCTCTGTTGTTTTCTTAATTGGGAAATAAACCATGTTATCAATTCGCTGCTGGCCTAATCACAGTGTCCTGCAAAGCCTAGCCATGGCCCCCTCAGCTCCATGTTGTGGAAGGAAGGGTAGGCTGCTCTAGCGTCCTCCCCCCTGGCTTCTAACCTGAGCCACTGCAGGCACGTGCCTGCATTTCAGGGATGTCTGTCCAGTTACAAAACTGATTTAGCCAAGCCAGTTTAAACCAACTTGCAAAGATTGAATCAATTCAGGGTCAGGTTTTTTTAATGTCTTTCCCTAGCCTTAGAAGATATGTTCCTGGACCAAGTTTTTTTTTCAATGACATCTTTACTCAACTTCTCTCCACTGCTCTACCTAACACTTCTTCCTTAGGAAAGAATGCCCAATCACCTTTAAGCCTCTCTCTTTCACTTTCTACTGATCTTCCTCTACAAAGATGACATGACCTGAATTCTGTGTCATGGGTTCCAAGTCTACTCCCAACAAAGTCAGGAGACAGGTTTAAGGGCTTGCTGACATATCACAGGGTGCTAATTCTTGACATAAATTTGGCCAGTAAAAATGCTTCTAGATATTCTAGGGGAGCTTGTGTGTAATCCTTTCAACTTTATAGTGTGCAAGTATTTTAGTATCATCACACAGAATCTCAGCAATATGCATGCACTTTGCTGCAAGTTTCACAGGGTGTAGATTCATCATTTTAAATATTTACATTCCCCTTTATTGCACCTGGGACAATACATCCATATTATCAGATCACTTATAGTTACCAGCAATAAGCACTGCTGGAAGGCTCTATCTCTATATGCTAGCAGCTGGTAAGATTAGTGTACTCATCTTCAGGCCAAGAATTTTAACAAGGAGCTCCTGGCCTGTTGTCAATTAAAATTTCCTCCCATAAGGAAACACAGAATTTCCTAATTCCAAGTATGATACCCAGAGCTTCTTTTTTAATGTGATACATTTTGTGCTTTGGATTTGCATACAGAAAATTAATTTGTCTTTTTCTTCTAGCAGCTATCCCTACAGGTGATATAAAACATGCTACCATAAGTGTTGATTTGGAATTAAAAAATTCTGACACCTTTGTATTTATTAACAAATTTCCTGTGTGCTTATTCCTCAAACCAAACACAGTTACAGTCCTTTATTAACAACTGTGACAAGTTTAAGTAGCAACATTTTAATCCATGGTTTAACTTTAAAGTTATATTTATTAGCAGGTTGTAAAAGGTTAATACATGATTAATACATATTTTAATAAATTATTAATCACTTGTTTTAGCCTGTAGGTCTAGCAAGTCAGTAGTTTCCTTGTAACCATAGGAGATAACCAGGGATCTTGCTTTTCTCTGATTAAAAAAATCTCCAATTTTCAGATTTAAAAAGTAACTCAAAATCCAACATTTTTCCATTATTAAAATGAAATGTGGGTTACTTTTTTAAATCTGAAAACTGGGATTTTTTTTATCAGAGAAAACCAGGATCCCTGGTGATAACTACTTGTTCCATCTTCTACTGGTTTGCTTATAACGACCTATATATATATACATAGCATACATTTATCCCTTATTAACCTTTGGAAACCATTTATAAGGAGAACTTTGCTAAAACCTTAACTTCTTATGAAAATTTTAGTATATATTTGAACATACCAATTATAGTCATGGTATTAATTTCTAATCATTTAACAGTGTTTGCACCTGTTAGTCTCTGTGCATTATGTCTGGCAACATAGGTCCATCATTGTCTGTCTATGTAGGCTGTGCTTCTTCACAAGCTCTTAACTACAACTGACTACAACTGACAATTAATGCTAAGTACTTTGTCCATGTGGTTTTCAGTAAGCATTTTCATAACACAAGACATCACAAATAACAGAGGTCAGAGTGCTGTGCTACAAATTTCCTATATGGCTTTGATAAATTAATTTTATTTAGGTAGACGGTTTTAAACTGGCTCAGCTCCACTGATGTGAAATGCCTCTCTCATACACTGAAGCTTCTACTTAGGGCAGCTAAAAAAGTGAGCTAATATCACCTTTGCAAGGTTTTCTGAAAGTTGTAGATGACATAACTACTGCATAACCTAGCAAGCTGACATTGCCTGTGAATGACAGAGCGCTATGTTTTTTACTTAAGTCAGTCAGAATTTTAAGCTCTCTTACCCAATGCGTGGAAGAACAGCCTTGGATGTATAATGCTTCAGCTAATTTTTTTGTCTCCTCCTCATTCCCCAGCCTGGGTTCACATAAAGAAAATGACCCAGGTGTCCCTTTGGTTCTGTTAGCACAAGTCACATAGGCTGGGGGGGAAATACGGTGGGCATTTGCTTGCTTGTTCAGTTTTTGGAAGGTGGGAGCTTGTTTTGTTTTAAGGGCTTTTTGGTGCTGGAAGCTCCAGGTTCTATTCCTATTGAAAACCTACACTAAGCATGCCTGATACATGTATTTGCATACTTATATGACTCATGTTTCCAAATGCACATTGAATAATGTAGGACTACACAAGAGCCCTTGTCTAGTCCACTGCACACTTTATAAGTAAAGTGTAGTACAAAAACCCTTGAAACTAGCATTTCAGAAAGGCTTCACCAAATTATTATTAGTTTGTTAACAATTTGGCTAGCACCACAAAGTCAGTTAAAATCTGATAAAAACCCTATTTTGTGGATTTCAGTTTTCAAATGGCCAAAATATTTAAACTGAAGTGCTTTCTTGTTAGACAGCTAAATTCACACTGATATACATAAATAAAATTATAAATAAAAGGCCATAATTTCAGAGATGCAATATACCTGTAATTCTCTGGAATTTAATGGAAGTATACTACCTATCCCTTTTTGTCTCACCAGCCACTTACAAAGCCTAATCAAATTTGATAATGTTGGACTTTAAGTGGATTCATTTACCTACACAAAAAAGTGATGTCAAATGGAAAAGGTCATGGACCTGGGAAAATTCCAAAATCATGTACGTATCAAGATAACAAAAATAGTACAAAACCCCCCCAACTATCCATGAGTCAGAGTTAATGCCATTGTGTTGTAATATTCATTTCTTCATCTTTACAAAAATAACATTTTTTATTATATGACCAACACAAGGTTTATGATGCATATAATATTCCATTTCAAAGTGCGTAACATTGTGTGAATGATGTAATACATAGAATCATAGAAAGTTAGGGTTGGAAGGGACCTCAGGAGGTCATCTAGTCCAACCCCCTGCTCAAAACAAGACCAGGCCCAAGTAGATCATCCCAGCCAAAGCTTTGTCTAGCCAGGTTTTGAAAACCCCTGATGGAGCTTCTACCACCTCTCTGGATAACCTGTTCCATTGTTTTACTACCCTCCTAGTGAGAAAATTCTTCCTAATATCTAACCTCAACTTCCCTTAATGCAACTTGAGACCATTGTTCCTTGTTCTGTCATCTGCCACCACTCAGACTAGCCCAGCTCCATCCTCTTTCAGACCCCCCTTCAGGTAGTTGAAGACTGTTATTAAATCTCCTCTCAGTCTCCTCTTCTCTACATTAAATGAGCCCAGTTTCCCAAGTCTGTCCTCATAAGTCATGTCCCCCAGCCCCCTCACCATTTTTGTCACCCTCTGCTGGACTCTCTAATTTATCCACATCCTTTTTGTAGTGGGGGGCCCAAAACTGGACACAGTACTCCAGATGTGGTCTCACCAGTGCCCAATAGAGGGGAATAATCACTTCCCTTGATCTGCTGCCAACACTCTTATCAATGCAGCCCAGCATGCCACTAGTTTCCTTGACAACAAGGACACACTGCTGACTCATATTCAACTTATGGTCCACTGTAACCCACAGGTCCTTTTCTGTAAAGCTGCTGCCCAGCCAGTCAGCCCCCAGCCTGTACTGGTGCATGGTATTGTTCTGTTCAAAGTGCAGGACTTTGCATTTGTCCTTGTTGAACCTCACGAGATTCCTTTTGGCCCAGTCCTCCAATTTGTCTAGGTCACTCTGAACCCTAGCCCTACCCTCCAGAGAATCTACTACACCCCTCAGCTTGGTGTCATCTACAAACTTGCTGAGGGTGCACGCTATGCCATCTTCCAGGTCATTTATGAAGACATTGAACAAAACTGGCCCCAGGACCGCTCCCCGGGGCACTCCACTTGATACCAGCTGCCAACTAGACGTTGAGCCATTGATTACTACTCTCTTAGCCTGATGCTCCAGCCAGTTTTCTATCCACCTTACAGTCCATTCCTCCAGCCCATACTTCCTTAACTTGTCTGTGACAATGTTGTGGGAAACCATATCAAAAGCCTTGCTAAAATCAAGGTACAACACATCTACCAGTCTCCCTGCATCCACCAGTCACTTTGTCATAGAAGGCAATCAGATTGGTCAGGCATGATTTGCCCCTGGTAAATACATGCTGACTTTTCATAATCACTTTCTTCTCCTCCAAGTGCTTAGAAATAGATTTCTTGAGGATCTGCTCTATGATGTTCACAGGGACTAAGATGAGGCTGACTGGTCTATAGTTCCCTGGATTCTCGTTTTCCCTTTCTTAAATATGAGCACTATGTTTGCCCTTTTCCAGTCATCTAGGACCTCTCCTGATTGCCATGAGTTTTCAGAGCTAACGGCCAATAGCTCTGCAATCACATCAGCCAACTCCCTCAGCACCCTCAGGTGCATCCCATCCGGCTTCATGGATTTATACACATCCAGCTTTTTAAAGAGTCCCTCAGCTGTTCTTTCACCACTGAGGGCTGCTCACCTCCTTGCCAAATTGTGCTGTCCAGTGCAGCAGTCTGGGAGCTGCCCTTGCCCATGAAGTTGGAGGCAAAAAGGCATTGAGCACTTCAGCCTTTTTTGCATCCTCTGTCACAAAGTTTCCTCTCCCATTCAGTAAGGGACCCAAACTTTCCCTGATCCTCCTCTTGCTACTGACATACTTGTAAAAACCTTTCTTTTTACCCTTCACATCCCTTGCTATCTGCAACTGCAATTGCACTTTTGCCTTCCTGACTTCATCCCTGCATGCCCAAGCAATGCTCTTATATTCTTCCCTAGTTATTTCTTCAAGTTTCCACTTCTTATAAGCTGACATTCTGTGATTTACATAAGTATGTAGTTGTGTCTAAACAAGCTTAATAGATTTGAAACACTTTTTTTTGGTTTTGGATTATAAATGAATTATTGATAACTCAGAAGATCTAATCCAAAGGCCACTGAAGTCAGCAGAAGTTTTTCCTTTGACTTCAGTAAGAATGGGACCAGGCCCATGAAGAAGTGGACTGTATAAACTTTAAAAAAAAATCCATTGTTTCTACTTGGATGCTGTACCTCCATGCTAACTGAATGGCATATGCCTGCATTAGCAAATGCTACTAGGACAAAGAGCAAGCCCAAAATGAACTAGAAAACATCTCTCATCTTCTATGTGAAGTTTGTGGCTTAGTTAATGACTTTGTATCACTTAAACAAATTAACCTTAATAGCAAGCATGTACCTTTTTGGAATTTGAGATTTTTAGTATTTATTAACAGCACCTTTGTCTTATCAATATTTGTCTAGAGCAGACCAGATTGTCAGCACTAGTAATCAGACATATGAAATGCATGGTTTGTTCCTAATTCCAGAATCCTCTAAAATTGCAACTGCAGGTAAGTGATGGCATTTATCATTCCTTAATCTTTAGCATAAATCAGGAATTCAGTTTTCAACCACATGAGATATAAGAGGGAGTTGAAAGCCAAAATACAAGTAGGACCATGCATCACAATTTCTGATTAGCTGAAAGTGGAGGACAAGTGGAATGAAAATTCATTCTTGTGGATTACAGCTCTTGTGCAGTCCAATTCCTTCTCATAATTTAGAATAACATTAATGTTCCCTTTATCTTTACTCTGAGCTTTTGAGAAGATGCAGAACTTGTCTGTCAAGTTTGGTCTTGTTTTAAGACTATTATCTAAAAGCAGTAGGAAAGCCATAAATAGATCTTTGATCCTTTCAAATACAAACAAAACACTGTGAGAGAGCCCAGGACCTGTAATTTTTTTTCACACATAGGAAATTGCCCAGCATAGTCCTGTCATGTACTGCAAACACTCAACGGGGGTGGGATTTTCAGTAATGCTCAGCATTGGCTTAACTTGGCTCCCATTGAAGTGAATGGGCAATTTTAACATTGACCTCAGTGGAAGCAGGGTTCAGTAAATGGTGTGTCTTCTGAAAAATTCCCTTCTTACAAAGAGGAGCTGAATGAGAGCTTGCCAGAAATGACTTGCTGTGTCTACCACTACTGCTCTAGCTTGTCTTCAAGTGTGGTTCCAGTGATCAGCATACAGGCCCTGGCAGGGCACTTCAAAGAGAAAATGAATGCACTTTCCCTGAGCAGGATGCCTGCAACATAGCCAGGATAGAAAGGAGTGAGGAGGGTCTGAGCTCAGCTATAATGAGTTGCCCTGTCATGAAGGGATTGTGTTGGAACATGTATCTGTTTGGATGGTCCTATGATCCACACCAATTGGCGGTGCAGGAGTGGCTTACTGAGAGGAGCCTTTTGCCTTTGTTAGAACAAGGCACTGCCTAGGCCATTTTTAGATAAGATGCTAAACTCCAAGCATTTTTACTGTTTTCCTTTGCCTGGATTTAACCCAGCTGATCTGTTACACCATTTAAATAAGCCTACAAACAACAGGGGGGAAATGTAGGGTTCTTTAGTGTGACTACAGATGTATTTTTTTCAAAATGGTACCTGGTATCAGCAATGGAGTTTCCATTCACTAATGCAGATTTGTGTGAACAGAAGTGTGACATGCTGCTTTGGCAATTTACCCTAAAGCTTGATTTTCATGGAGTGGGGTTGGTAAGTTTCTTTTGAGATGGCACTTACTACTTCAAATACATTCAGTTCTGCCCTCCCTTTCAGACTCCATTGCTGGAAAAACCTCATCTAGCCAGGATGACTGGATGCTGCTACAATCAGAACCAGTCAGCACACTTCTCCAGCCAGCAGCCATATGCATATGTACAAAAAATGCTCTCCTCTTTAGGGAATGAAGGGAAACTAGGCCTTATTCTGTTCTCATGCCAGCAGAAAGCAGCAGAAAGCACACTGAAAGTCAATGAAGTTACGTCATCATAAATGAAGCAGCTTTATCAATAGTGATTTTACATCAGTTGCGTCTGTGTGATTGAGAGAGAAAACGAATTTACTTGCATATCGCATGTGCCTTTTTCCCAGAAATTAAGACACGTCTTCATTTTGGATTGCTAAATGAAGAAACTGATGTCTGCACCAGAATGAAGGCAGGGGGCTGTGATCAGCTTTGGCTCATTCAGGGCTGAATGCTCTGGCCAGGGCCAACCTTATGAATGGGCAATGTGAGCAACCACCCAGGGCACCATGGTCAGGGGGCCACTGGGGGATGTCAGGGAGGCACCCCCAACCCCCCCCCCCCCCCCCCCCCCCCCC
>NW_017728997.1:34238634-34254825 GCF_001723915.1 Gavialis gangeticus | reverse complement strand
CCCCCCCCCCCCACACACACACACACAACAGCTTTCTACCCCTGCTTCTCCCCAGCTGATCTCCACCCTCCCAGTCCCCGCCTCCAACCACTGCTTAGGAGGAGCCAGGCTGGGCAGCGCAGACAGCTGCAGGAGCAAATTCCCCATCCCCCGTGATGAGGCCAGGAAGACACCACAGCACTGGGGACCAAGCAGGGGACGGGACCACCTGCCCAGGCAGGCACACCCCCACCTCCCTGCATCCCACCTGTCCAGGGCTGGTTGCACAGCTGCAATGGGATGTCACAACTGCTCCTGGCCTCAGTGGTGGCTTCACTTGGGCACTTGGGCAATGCCAGGCCAGGCTGACAGCTGCTAGGTGGCTGCAACATGACAGCTGGGGACAGGGATGAGCCAGGGAAGGAGGCCACCTGCCTGGGCAGCTGCACTCCCCCTGTCCCTTCCCTCCCTGCACTCTGCCTCCCACCTGCCTCTGCCTGCAGCCGTACTGCTGACTTAGGGGAGGGACAGCGGTGCAGGGTGGGGGAGCACACCAAAATACAAATTCACCCAGGGCACCATTTTCCCTAAGGCTAGCTCTGGCTCTGACCACATGGAGCAGAGGCAGATCACTTCATCAGCATCACTCCCTTGTCCCCTGCTGTTCTGCAAGTTTAACCCTCTCATAGCCACTGCCAAATTATGGCCTTGAGAGGGTTGACAACAGTAGCTGTGAGTGGGTTAAACCTGCAGAGCAGTAGAAGGAGGGGGCGTGATGCTGATGAGGACACTTCATCCTGGCTCCATGCAGCCAAAATGTTCAGCCCCTGGCTGAGCTGGTGCCATGGCAGGTGAGATTGTGGAAAAATCTTTTTTCACTCTACCTTCTTATAATAATGTGTGTGTCTTATTTGAAGGCAAGTGGTGTATGAATACAGTAAGTATTAAAAGCATTGTCAAGTGCCCAATCTAGTCATGCATGCTGCTATGCTGAAAGTGCTTACTAACAAAGACTCAGTTGAATTGTTTTATACCTTTGACATACCTGTAAGACTGGAGATCCTAAAATTTAGAGATTGTTGCATAAAATGTTTCCAGAAGGCGTCCTATGCTTTGCTCATCAGAGGCCTAGAATCCAACTCTCTTCCTATGTTTTGCAGCACAACACAATGACAGACTCAATCCTAAGGACTGATCCTACTTCTTTCTGGTCAATGAAACTTAGACATTAAATTCAATATGTTGTTATTTCAGGGTTTTACATGACACATTTACCATTCATGATGGAAACCACAAAAGAAAGAAAGAAAAGAAAATGTTGAGCCCTTTAGTATAAGATGTAGTTATTTTTGGCACTCCTGTGACAAAGTGGCTTTCCTTATCAAAAAAACAGTGTCTTTAGATGGCAAGTCTGTACCTTTTGAATGGCTAGAGTCCAACCATGTCTCTGTATATTTGCCTTTCCAAGTCGTGCTACCATCCATACCATTCAGTTCTTTTGGTAAGAACTGAAAAGGAAGTGGAACATGGACTCCTGGAAGATGATGGACTTAAAATGCTTATAAGCAAAAACAGTTTAACAATAAGGATGACTTCCTTCATATTGAGTAGATAACTGTAAAGGGAAAGTAATTTATTCACCATTAAAGGACATCTGAAATATTAAACCTGGGAGGCTGCTAAAAGCAAAAAGCAGTAGGGTTTTTAAACCAAGTTTACTTTACTATAGGGCATTGTTAAATTCTGAGCTTTAAGAAATGTGGCTGTGCCACTGATACCATAATATTACTTGATTGCTGATACCAGAACTATCAAAGCAGCCTCACCCAGTTTTTAATTATTCCCACTATAAGTTGGTCTCCTAGACTCTCTGGAGTCTAAGGTAATTTTCAGCAACTCCAGACACAGGAGAGCATTTCTCCTGGGGTATATCCCTTTTAAGACATTCCTTCTAGTGTGACTGTTGAGACAGCTGAATACAAAGTACATATTTTTGGTTACCGTACATTAGTCAGTTGTTCTCTGTTCAAAACTCTCTTAGGTCCAGATTGTGGCTGCCCTTATAAGGTGGGGAGGAAGCTTTTTTCTGTCTTATACATCTCTTGTACACTTATGGTGCAATGACTTATGGTCCCCTGCTATCGTTTGTGCTAGCCAAGTAGCATAAATCCTAGATTTCCACTGTGTTGGAGGGGTGAACTCCTATAGATCCCACAGTAGATTTTCAAGCTAAACTCCCTCGAAGGGGTAGAAGTGGGATTATCCTTCCTCAGGTGCAGCTGTTGCAACTCAAATTGCCTTCCCTCTCCATAACACACCAGAGAGGTGAATCAAGGCTCTAGTTTGGGCAGGAGATGGGGATGGATCAATTGCTAGAACTAGTGGCTGTTTTACAAGGCTTGACCACTTTAAGTCTAGGTCAGGGCAGTGCTACTTGCCCCTCTGACATTCATGCATCAATTTTACATTTAAATTTATCTACATGGCATTCTATTTTACACCATCACTTTTTTTTCCCTAGCCATTGCTTACTGTTGCTTTTACTCATGTGTCTGGTCATGTAGACATATGCAGTCCCCATCTTCAAGAGCTTACATTCTGTGCTGTTTCATGCTTTAGTGCAACCATGTTAGTCAAAATGTGTGGATGGAGATACAACATGTTCGGCTGCAACTGAGAACTGCTCTCAGTTGCAGATTGATAGTTACATTCTTTGCAATAGTGACTGGTGATTCCAGGTCTTTATTGAGAATGAGAAGTGGGTGAAATTGTTACAAACAGTTACAAAGCAATATCTATGAGGATTCAAACCTATGTCTGAGGTTAAACCCTTTGTTAGGTGATAAGAAAGACTGTCTAAAAAGTGGAATAGAACTTCATAATTCTAGGTATCACACAATAGTTTTTTGGCATTCCCTGAAACCCCTTAGTTCCAAGCATCAAACTTTGATCTCAGCATTACTCAGTTTACATCTCCTCTTCCCCAAAGAATAGAATAATTAATAAACTGAAAAGCATACTCTGATAGTTACTTGAACCATTTTGAGATCCACCCTTTATGAGTTTGCACAGTCTTATTTGATAGTCACAGCCCCTCTATTAAACATGCTCTGAAACTCTTGTACAAAACTTATTTAAGCTCCTTGAAGAGACAAAGGAGAATCAAAACACTGGTGATGCAGATGATGATACAGTCACTAGATTAGTATACTAGTGTATGTCTGGAAAGAGAAATATCAAATAAAAGTCCACCTTGATGTGCCCTTGGATTGCAAAAAGCCTTCTAATGCAGCCTGTGTCATGATTTATATCAATGACTCATAGCATGGCGTTATATTTAATGTGATGTAACACTGATGCAAGATGTCATTCATGGAATTTCAATGTCACAGAGAAAGCTAAAGCAATTTGAACCTGTCCTTGCCTTCCATCAGAATGAAAATGATTAAGGCAGATCACCAAAATGTCTAGGCCCTTTCATACCCACTTTGATCTTCTTGCAGTCCACTGCTGGAATAGCAGTTTTGTTTCCTGAAGAAAAGCAGCTGCCAACTAGTAAATACTACCTACAGTATGTCTGAATACCTCTGTACATAAGAAGACAAAATTGCTGACTGATGACCCAATTCTGTACACACAAAATCACTGCGTTTAACAGAAGTTTTGAGAGCAAATCAGTGACAGGATGATGCTGATAAATCAAAGAGTCTATATAATCTCTATTTCTAACATAGTCATTATGAATTCTCCTAACATTCTTCCTTTGCTATTTGCTTCACATGGAAGTGAATCAGCATTTCAGGAAATACTAATTCAGAGAAGACAATAAGCCTTCATTTCTCAGATTTTGAAGAGAACTACAGGAACCCTCTTAGCAAAAGGAGAAAGGTGCAATAATTTAGGCAATGCTCCAAAAATGGATGGAAGCCAGTGCACACAAAAGTCCTTCCAAATCTCTCTGAGCGTTGTTCTCTGCAGCTTTGGTTAAGGAAGAATTCCTGGGAAATCTTCACTGTACTTCTGGAGCAGCTATTAAAGAAACTGGGAGACCTTCTACTATTATAGGGCAGAAAGAAATGGAGATACAAATACTTCCTTTAGCCACATGTATAACAGTTTATCCCTTCATGTTAGAAGACTACCATGTTAGCAGATAACTGGTTCTGTGGGACAGATAGCTACTGCTAGTGCTGGATCTATAGCCTACCAGAGACAAAGATGTTTTACACAAAAAGATTTAAGAAGGCACAGTTGCAACTAGACGTTTATGCACCCTGGGTGCCAATGGTGCATGGTGGCGGCAGCTGCAGCCAGGCTGCTGGCAGTAGCAGTTAGGCCACAAAGGCAGGGGCTGCTTTCTGTGCCACCGCCCTCCAAGTCAGTGCTTCAGGACGGTACCCCAGTCATCTCACTCCTCTCTCAGTTTGAAGCCAACTCCTTGGTTACTCTAGAAGGTGGGTTGTGTGCTGGAAGGGGGGTTGTGTCATATTTGCCATAGCCTGAATGTAACTGGGGGTTGGCATCAAAGTTCAATAGCTATGTGTAACAGAATGCCTTCTCCGCGCCAATCTACCAACTCCCCGCCCAACTGTTCTGGGCTAGCCGCCTGCCTTGTCTCCTGCCGTGCCTTGATGATAATTAATGTGTAAGTTAATTAGGCATGTTATGCGAGGCTGCCCATTTCTTGCCCCAATGCCAGGGGGTGATATCTGCGGCTCTGTTCCTCCCCTACACCGTAGCCCAAGCCTTGCAGATGGCATCCACTAGTTGTTAACATCACCGGCCCCACTCTGGACCCCAGAGCCATCCAATCAGGACCCCTCTAAGATCCCTCCATTCAGGCAGCCTACTCTGCCTTCATTCGGGACTGCCTAGCTCCCCGATCCATTCTCCCTTACAAGTGTGGTCCCCCCGGGACCTTTGGCTACATTGGCCCTGGCCTCATCTCCAGGCCAGTCGGAACCCCAGGCCTCAGCTCTGGGCATCCCTCTTGTTCAGCCCCTGGCACTTTGACCCTTCTGGTCCTGGCCCCAACATTGACCAGTTGAGGGATTTCAAGTCAGGCTTATAAGTCTATAGCCCTCTCTCTCTCTTGGGTCTGCCTTCCTGACCCTTCAATGGGGTAACCCATCCAGTTGTGGGAGCTAGGGTTATTAAGGCACTGCAGCGCACCTTTCACCAGGGTAGTAACTGGGCTGGCATTTCCTGGGGACTCCCACACCACTGAGAGCCCCACCAGGTCACCCACACCCAGCAGGGTGTAGTTCTAGGTCATGCCCAGGACCAGGAGCCTCCAAACCAACCCCTACAGCTCCTGCCCTTGCCTCCAGGAAGATACATGAAGCCTTGCAGCACCATCTCCCTTGGAAGCCCATTCCAGATTCTGGCAACCCTTACTGTAAAGAAATTCTTCCTGATGTCTAACCTAAATCTGCTCTCTGTCAGTTTGTGGCCATTATTTCTAGTTACTGGTCAACAGAGTATCTCCTATATCCCTTGCTGTCATGTCCCAGTCTGTCCCCTCCTCCCCCCTCCCCCCGATGACAGCCACAAGATCATCTCTCAGTCTTCTCTTGTGGAGGCTGAAGAGATTCAGGTCCCTCAATCTCTCCTCATAGGGCCTTACCTGCAGGTCCCTAACCATACAAGTGGCCCTCCTCTCGACCCTCTCAAGGTTATCCACATCCCTCCTGAAGTATGGCATCCAAAACTAGATGCGGTACTCCAGCTGCTGCCTCACCACTGCCCACATCTTTCCAGGTCAATGCCAACCCAACCACCACCACTCTCTGGGTGCATCCCATTAGACAATTTGCCATCCACCTGACCATGTAATTATCTACATCACAACCGCTCAGTTTATTTATGAGAATAGGATGAGATACCATATTGAAGACTTTCTTAAAATCCAGGTAGATGGCATCTACCTCATCCCCTGAATCTAAGCATTTTGTGATCTGGTCATAAAAAGAAACAAGGTTAGTCAGGCAGGATCTACCTGCTATGAACCCATGCTGGTTACCCTTCGGCATTATTTTTCCTGCTGAACTCCCACAAATGTGATCTTTAATAATTTTTTCAAAGGTTTTCCCAAGGATAGAGATGAGGCTAACTGGCCTATAGTTACCTGGATCCTTCTTCCTCCCCTTCTTGAAAATAGGGACCACATTGGCCCTTTTCTAATCCTCTGGGACCTGACCTGAGCCCCATGAGTGTTCAAACAACTGTGCCAGTGGTTCTGCTATGATACTGGCCAGTTCCTTCAGTACCTTTGGATGAAGATCATCCAGGCCTGCCTACTTAAACACATCCAGTCCATCCAAGTGTCCCTTCACTAAGTTGGCACTAACAGTTGGTGGGCTGGTTTCCCTCCTGTGCTTGTATATAATCCAATTGGGAGATTTGTCCTGATCCTTGTTCAGGAATACAGAAGCAAAGAACTCATTGAAGAGCTCAGCTTTGTCCCTCCTATCTGGCACCAATTGCCCTAGTCTGCCCTGTAGGGGTCCTATGTTACCCTGTGCCTTCTTTTTGCTCCCCATATACCTGTAGAAGGACTTCTTGATGTCTTTAATTTTCGTTGTCAGCCTAAGTTCCATGGCAGCTTTGACCTTTCTAACTGACTCCCTGCAAGTGTGAGCCAAGTAGGCATATTTTGCCGTGGTAGCTTCCAGAACCTATATGTCTCTTCTTTTACCCCTAGGCTTTCTTGGATTTCTCTGTTCAGACAAGAGGGTGTCTTGGCACCTTTCCCCCCTTTCCTGCACAATGGGATTGCCTCCTGTGCCCGAAGGATCATTCCCTTTAGGAATAGCCACCCTTCCTGGACTCCCATCTCACCAATGCCCCTGATCATCAGTGCCTCACTAACTAATCTCCTGAGCATATTGAAGTTGCCCTTTCTGAAGTCTGACACTTCTGCCCTACTGGTTATCTTTTCCACCCTTTGCCAGATAGTAAATTAAATCAATTGATGGTCACTATCCCCTAGGTTACCTTGTATCTGCAGATACTTGATAGGTTCAGGGGGGCTAGTTAGTATCAGCAGTGCATTCTTCTAGAAGTTTTCCAGGATTTGAAATAGCTAGGACAAAGAGTCTAGAAATGCATGGCTCTGATATTCCTAGCCTGCCATGGAATGGGAGGGTTGTAATGTTTGATGGTCCAGGGTAGGGCTGTCCACATTCTAAGGGCCTAGGGGCTGCATGCTACATAAGCTGCACTAACAGGGCTGCATTAGTGTAAGCTATGGGCCCCCAGGCTGCATCCTCCCTGCGCTACATATGGGAAGCCCCCAAACCACTGCACCATGCCGCAGGCTCCCCTGGTACCATGGGCTGTGCCACCCTACTCCCTGGGGTAAGAGAAGGAAACAAAGGTTGATATTGGGGGAATACTAGAGACCCCAGCTGCTTCAGCCAGAGAGATAAGGGGTGTGAAGGTTGGATAGAAGCCCAGGGGCTGCACATTAACCCCATGTGAGCTGCACGTGGCCCCTGGGCCACCAACTGGACAGCCCTGGTCCAGGGAATATAAATGTTCTTATCAAACAAATCCTACCACATAAAATGCCAGTTTAATTCCAATGTTTACAATCAACAGACTCCCCCCCCTTTATTGCAAGGTTACAATGTGCACTTGAAGTGAGATGCAACTGGAGGTGGAAAGGGGAGCACTGTGTACAAACTTTCATGGTAAATAGGATGGAGACAAGTCATAAAGTAGAAATTGTCTGAGGGAACCTTGTGCCTTCCACTGGCAGCATTAACTGAAGGAGAGTTTTTGGAACACCAGTGTCCAGAACTTTGAGAAGAGGGTGATAGCACAATTGTACGCAGAGTATCAAGCCTCAAGAGCTTGACTAAAGGCTGGGAAGCCAGATTTTCAAAAGGTGGTTAGGTGCCCTAGATGCAGCTAGAAGCCTGCCAAACCATTCATATTAGCTACTCTGTCCCAAATGTTTAAAGTACTGTAGTCCCTGAGGGGGCATCTGAAAGCAAAGCCCAAAGATGATGTCTGTACCACACATCCTCATTCATTCTCTACTGATTTGTGGACATAGAATAACACCTACCCTGCCTTTTACTGAACTTCTATCCAGCTGTACTAATCAAAATTTCAGAAGAAGATCAGTAGTTACACTTGCTAAGGGTTTCAATAACAGGCATAAAAATATTCATATGTCTAAAAAGTTTCTGAGCCTACTGAAGAGATGGCAGTTTGCCAAACATAGTCAACAAAGAAGATTGCCAAAGATAGCACACACAATTCTCCTAGATAATAGCATATGCTCATTGAAATCTTCCAGACTTGATCTTTTAGGACTCTTTTAGTATATAGTGCACACATTGGTGCTAGATGCAAAGATAAGGAGGGAGGGCTTGTGCTGCATCCCTTCAAAGAGCAACACAAAGCTCACATCTTTTGCAAAGAAGAGATACAGGTGTGGCTGCCTCCCCAACTGGATCCAGGACTTCCGCAGCCCAGTGACCAGTAACATAAACTGAGGAGAGGGAGTGACAAGGATAGGAGCCCCAGGCCCTGCTCTGTGACAGGGCACAGAAATAGCCACCACTGTGGTGACAGTTGAGCATGCAGCCAAGATCAGCCTGACAATAGCAGGAAGTGCCCCATGCATTGCAGCTGCCACAGGCGCAGCACTACTATGTCTGCACAAAATGACACTCAGGTGTCTAACTAGACAATTTATTTCATTACAAAATTCTGAAAACCAGTAACTATAATAGGCAAAGTTTAAGGTGTTTTGCCCCATTCTTCTGCTTCACTAAAACAAGACCCAAAGCCAAGCACACCTGCTGCTGGTAAGTCATTCTTAACTTTTCTTTTATGCCTACCATGACCTGCACCAGATAGAAGTGGGAATGGGCCTCTTCATTAAACCCTCTTCCCCAAGGTTTATGAAAAGGTGGAATCTCATATATTCTGAGCCATTTCCTCTGTTACTTTGATGTGGATTCAGTCAGGTAACAGAGGATAATGTAATCCGACATTATGAAAAAATCTAGCGGAATAGAAAGAGACTCTGATAACTTTTCTGTTGTCATGAGTCTGGCAGCCAAGATGCTGTATCTCAGTGCTTTATAGAGTCTAGAAAAATGACTGAAAGTAAGTTCTTTGAAGAGTTAGCTCATGAGATATGCCCAGAGAGAGTCTCTGCACTGGAGTACCAGACCCAGGCATCTGGGACGCTGAAATCAAAACTCAACCCAGCCTCTCTATCTGATCATTTCAGCAATAACAAATCTGAGGCAGACTTTTTATTGCTTGTGACAGTGACACTTTTTTTTTTCTGTTACCAAAGTCCTTGGGTCTCACATTTCAGTGCCAGAGGTGGTGTTAAGCCCTAACTTTAACTGCAACTGCAAAATATTTTAGTGTCTTCATGCTACTTGCCATTTCAAGCAACGCTTATTCAGTTCTGTATCACACCCAGACAACTGCCAAGTTGCATTCAGTTACACGATGCAAACCCATAGTGGTAATGGGATGTCACTGTGGTGAACACTTCTGTTGACAGGAAGGAACAGAATTCATTCCACTCTCTTTAGTTGCCTTGACTCCATAAAACTTAACATTAGTAAAAAGCAGTCAAAATATTTTTGTCCCTGGGGTCAGAAGATAGGACTCTGAACTGAACAGATCTTTTCACTAAAGATAATGAGTCACTTCTATATAATTAATTTTCAAAACAGGACCATGCATACACATGATAATTTAATGTTCAAAGGACCGGAGATTCTGGCCTTTTTTGACACTGGCCAATATAAAAAAACAACTTCAGGCTATTTCTAACCACATAAGTTAGAGCACCTTTGAAAATGTCCTAGTTTGCAACTCCCCCAAAGAACCAGACCACCCTCAAAGACGTAGAAGGCACGGAAACAGCCCTCTTTGACTTGGGTTCTGTGCTAAGGACATCTCCGCTGGACAGGAGTACGAGGCCCTTGATCTTTATTCATTGGCACCTGACAATGGGAAAGCTGAGTTCACTACCATATATCACAAAGAAGGCAACCCAAGAACTGTCAGGATTCCCAGATTTGCTGTCTATGTTCCTATGTACACGTTTATGGGTGTTAGTAAGCCAAAAATCCAAATGCTCTTTCTGCAGTAATTGTGTGTATAAGATGCCAAGCTTTGACAAGTGGTGAGAAGCTGCTCCATTTAAGATGATAACCCTGCCTTATAGACACGTGTGTTTGTATGCACGGACACACATAATGTTATATTAAAATGAGTCAGTCAGTGGTTTGTTCATCTGTTCATCAAGTTATTTTTTCCCCTTTAGATGGAGTTCTCTCACAAAGAGCAAGGTTTAGACAGTTGTGTTGAAAATGATCCCTTTCAAATGAATGAAGAGTTCATGCCTGAACATGAAGAGAATCTGATTCACCCACACAGTAGCAGACAAACTCTTTATCACAAGCACCATTTGACTTTCTAGACGAAACATTTGCTTGCATTTCCTGTTTTATCACTGTCGAAAGTAACTGTTAGATAAATATTTGATAGACAGATAGTCCCAAAAGCTTGTATAACTTGCATAGGTACTTATTTCTCTACTGTAAAATGGATTGGCCTTAAAGCAATTTAGTTCTTATTTTCTATGTGAGTTCTAATCAGACAACTAATCCTAGGTAGGGAATTACCACGCTGTATTAGAAGATCAGGGAGATACCTACCTTACGGCCTGCCTCATTGTTGTGTAAGTTCATGAGAGTCCTTGCGTTCTGTTTAATCTCCCTTGCATCCACAAATACTTTGGCGAAACCTATTCCATACCGAATATCAGCAGAGCAGCCTCCCCATTTCCATCCTTCCTCTTTATGGTATTGTCCCTGTTTTTCTTTGTCACAACCACAGTCGCTCAAGTTTCCCTGTGTACAAGCAGCAGTGATCGCATGTGCAACTCCAGCAGCAATGATGGCATATGTGAATGCTGCTTCTCTGCTACCTGAAAGTAAAACGGATTGTAAAGACATAGTGCAAGATTTGTGATACAGTGATTTAGAAAAATACATGCACGTGTATACACTGCAAACATCAGAAAGTTATTATTAAAAGTACTGCAAATATACAGACATTTCTCTACACATGTAAGTACTGATCTGTGTTGATGTTCATCCCTTCTCTAAACCAATAAATCTCTAAGCTGCAGTATTTATAAAATGAGATAAGCCCATATATGTATACATGCATCCAGATAGCTGCATGAATGCATTTCAAGTTGTTATTGGAGCTGGTCAGATATTTTTGCTAGTTTATGCTTTTTGTAGGAAAATGCCAATTTGTCAAACTAAAATATTCATGGAAAAGTTTAGTTTTGCCAAATCTTCCCATTAAAAAAAAGTACAAATTTGTTGAAACATTCCATTTTGACCTTTTTAAAATGAAAAAATGTTGGTTTTCAGCTTTAAGTAATTTCATTTAGAAATCAATTTTTTTTTCCTAAGGAGGTATTATTTTTAAAAGACAAAATCAATGCATCTCAAAATTATTTAAACAAGCAATTTCAAATGGGCCAAAAAAAATGTCTGCTTGTTAGTCCATGAAATTTTTTGCAATAAACCTTGTCTTGATTCAGAATCAGAAAAGGGACAGGAAAACTGTTTTCTGTCCAGCTCTAGTTATCACTTCAAAAATAAGATCATGCAACTTTTCCATTAGTGACTCAGACCTTTGCAGATGAAAGGCTGGGGGTCAGACAACTAAGTCAACTGTCAGGAATATTTCCTCCTGATTTTTGTTTCTATTTAAAATGTGTGGTCTACTTATCTTTAAAAAATGTGGTTTCTAATGACATTATGATGTCCAAGGAGTGAATTGCAGATGATTTTTTATGTTCTCTGGGTTATTTACATTCAAAATACTCTCAGGGGAAAAGGACCTGTTTGAGATGCAAAGAATTTGTAGGAGTCATCTGTCAGTATATACAAACAGGTGGCTAATTTAAGTAAAATTTTTATTTGATACATTCTTGAGAAAAAGACATAAAACTGAATATTTGGATGCACACATAATGACAGGTGATAGGTTATTATTCATGGGTAAGAGTGCTTCTGCTGTTTCAGGCTTCATGAAAAACCAGTTCAGAAAGAAATTCCTTACAGGTTCTTCATTCCTAGCTGCCTTTCTCTTCACATATACAAGCTTGTCTGTAGATAGTTCTTTTCATGAAAAACAGTTTCTCCCTATTCCATTACCTGATAGTCATACACGTATAACATCAACAATATTCGATAATAGGAAATGTCATGGACACTTAACAGCATCAGCGGTGTTCCCAGTGCCAGATTTGCAAACAAACCAGTAGTCAGTTGCCTAAAAGAATTTCAGTGTCTTCAGTTAAATAATAAAACAATAGATAAGGGAATGTGATTCAGCAGAACATCCCCTTGGGCTTTGTTGACCTATTAAAATAATGGAATCATAGAAAATTAAGGTAGAAAGGGACCTATCTAGTCCAACCCCAAGACTCAAGGCCCAAAGCAGGATCATTACCAATTATATCATCCCATCCAAGGCTTTGTCTACCCAGGTCTTAAAAACCTCTAAGGATGGGGATTGCACAACCTGTTTGGGTATCCTGTTCCAATGCTTTACTGTTCCCCTAGTGAGAAAGCTTTTCATGATATTTAACCTAACCTTCCCCTGCTGCAACTTGAGACCATTATCTGCCACCACTGAAAATAGTTTAGCTCCATCCTCTTTGTAACCCCACTTCAGGTAGCTAAAGACTTATTAAATCCCCACTCAGTCTTCCCTTCTCCTGACTAAATGAAACCAGTTTCCTCAGCCTCTCCTCATATTACACAGAGGGGTGCGCGAAGTGAGCCCTATTAAATTTGGATTCAGATTTGGGCCGAATCGGGGACAATGATTCGATTCATTGATTTGAATCATTGTCCCTGATTCGATTCAGCTGAACCTGGAGATATGATGCTGATTCGGAGAATCAGCAATTTGGACATAGATACAGCTTTAAATGTTTCTGCTACATACCTCGAGGTACCAGCATGGCTTGTGAGCATTGTGATGCACAGGAGTGTGGGGGGGCCTCCATGTGTTCAGCAGCGAACCCAGAAGTAAACTGGAAGTACTTCCTGTCCACTTCTGGGTCCACTGGGGAACATGCTGAGGGGCCCTCCCAAGCCCACCCCCCCCGGGCTCAGCAATCAGCTGCAGACCCCGGGTGCTCCCCAGACCCAGGAGGCACCAGTCGCCGAGCCACGGCAGTGCGAAGGGGCTCCCCCATGCACTCACTGGTGGACCTGGAAGTGGACCAGAAGTGCTGCTGAGGGCCCTGGGGAGCCCCCCATGCTCCTGTGGGACACGCCATGCACCCCAGCATCCGAGCACTCATGAGCCCCTGCTACCTAAAGGTATGTAGAAAAAACATTTAAAGCTGTCTTTATGTCCAAATCTCTGAATCTTTCCAAATCGATTTGGAGGGTTCCGATTCAATTCGGAGAGATTAAAGAGTCCTCTGATTTGATTTGGATTCAGAGATTCAGCCACCAAATTGGGTCAAATCTCTGCCGAATCGAATCAGGGACTGAAGTTTCACACAGCCCTAATTACTCAGCCCGCTAACCATTTTTGTTGCCCTCCACTGGACTCTTTCCATTTTGTCCACATTACTGTTTGGGCTAGCAGTTTGTTATGAAAACTTGAAGTGAGGGACAAGTCTCCAGTATATAGTTTCCAGTTCAGTCATGGCTTGCAGTATCAAAACACTTAATGAGTTGGGCTGCTTCAGGAACTAAAGAACTCCCAAAGATATAAAGGAGAGAGAAACAAAATCAAATGTATCAAAATATTTTGTTGACTTTAGATAACTTTTGTCAGGTATACACTCAAACATAATGTTAAACACAGTATAAACACCAAGGGCCAATGGCCAGGTGGCTAAATGCTATGATTGGGAAACTGAGACAGAAACACCAGTTTCACTAGAACCAAGGTAGCTCTTCCTCCTGTTTGAGACAATCACAGTAAACTGGGTCACTGAGAAATTTCAAGTATGGCTACTAAGGAAGCTGAGCCTCTTGAAAAAGGGAAGCAGAGCAGTAACAGAAACGTTACCTTTCTTTTTGAGTTCACTGAGGCCTAGAGGATTTCCTGAAGTTCATAATAGATCCCTATACTAAAATGCGCCCTTAAAGCCATCCTGCAAGGGATGATGTGTTGGCAACTCTAAGTGGTGAATCTTGAAGAATGTATTGAACAACATTTATTTATTCTGTGAAAGAGAATGTGAGGAAAGCTTAGGCCTAAATTTGTGCGTTTTTGTTTTTCTTTAGTTGCAAAATTTCTAATTCAAGACAGGAACTGTTTTCTCTCACATAATAAAAACACTAAGGGCCTAATGATAATCTAAAAAAAGACCACTGAAAATAAGAAAATAACTTCATTCAGAATGAGGGCATAACTAGTGTAAGTAAGGTCAGAATCAGATCCTAACTGGTTTTAAAAATGCTAAGAAATACAACTTACTTGAAAAAAGAAATCGACATCTCTTAAGTATTAAAGGATAGTTATTTGTAGTGCAAAGAAGACATGTATCCAGAGGCACAGCCCATGGAATGGGGTAGGCCACCCAGGCCATGGCCCGACCAACTTTTAGCACATTAATTTAGCTACCTATGAAGTTAAAAAAAATTTAACTGGAATGACAATTGCACATTTTTTGGGTTATATAAATTAACATGCTAAAAGTTGGTCAGGTCATGACCAGGTGGCCCACCCCTTTCCGCAGCCTATGTCCAGAGGAATTCACCGCTAGAAGGTGTCAAAGACGTAATGTAGTAGTTATAAAATATCATGCTTGTCATATTTGTAGCTTATTTTTTGCCTAGATGAGTCATCTTCTTGAGCTTCATTACACTTGTTCTACCCTTCAGAATACAAATGATTTTGAAAGATATTCTGGCATTAATATGTGCAATTTTATGTTCTTTTCATTTACTATTTTTATATGGATTTTGTCATCGTTTCTTCAACCCAACCCTGGTAAATTTACATTCCACTGTAAAGAAGTTGGGCACTCTCACACACCCTGTGCTTCAGTCACCCCTGCTTCCCTCGCTATTGATTATTTTGCATCCCCCTTCAGCTTTCCTCTCTGGTGAGTCTGTCATGATGTTGTCGCTTTCCTCACTGCCAGTTGACACCAATTCCTGTTCCCAGCAGCAATTGCTGGCAGGAAAATTGGCAGCAATCACTGGCAAAAGAAATCAGTGGCAGGGGAAACAATAACAGCAGCTGAAGGGGTGAGAAATTCGCTAAAGGAGGGGGTGCGTATGCCCCCTCTCAGAGCTTTTCCACCGCCGAAGGGAAGACCCCATAGTTTGGGAAATACTGCTTTAGAAACTGAAAGGGGGCAACAGGGCTTTGTATCCAATCAAGTCAGAGTGGATAAAGGCAGTCAACTTTGCTTTAAAAAAGTGGGGGGTTGTCTCTCTCTATTTTTTAATGATAAAAAAATTTAAACGTTTCTGAGCCAGGTTTTGGTAAACTGTATTTGGACAGAAATCAGGTGCTCATTAACACACCAAAGTTCTGTTCCTGGCCAGCTTCTGCCCCACATTCATCTTTCCATGCAACTGTCTGCTGTGGCAAGAATAATGTGTGCAGGACAAGAAGGTGTGGGTCTCAGCACGTAACTATGTGGGTCACATCCCCTACGCACTCGATGTACATGCTGAAATCCCCTGCAACTCCACTTGTGGAGAGTTCAAAACCATGGAACAAACTTTCATGGGTTTTGAGGAAGGCAATGGTGAACTGGAATAACTCCACACTAATCTACTCCCTCTCACTTGCTCTTCAGCCTATGTGAATGTGAAGCCTATAACCAAATTAACCTGCTGTCTTAATTTTCCTGAAAAGGTTTAGTTGCATGAAATGGAGAATGCTGATGCTAGAAGTATCCCTGGACAAGTTAAAACCTTTAATGCCAACACAATACCATTATTTCTATTTTTAAATAGAAATAATTTTCTATTATTCTCCAGCTGGTCAGGCCACAGCTGGAGTACTGCGTCCAGTTCTGGGCGCCGCACTTTAAGAGGGATGTGGACAGCATTGAGACGGTCCAGAGGAGGGCCACTCGTATGATCAAGGGACAGCAGGGTAGGTCCTATGAGGAAAGGTTGCGGGGCCTGAACCTGTTCAGCCTTCAAAAGAGAA
>NW_017728997.1:34219713-34233634 GCF_001723915.1 Gavialis gangeticus | reverse complement strand
GGACCTGAACCTGTTCAGCCTTCAAAAGAGAAGGCTGAGGGGGGATCTTGTGGCCTGTTATAAACTGGTTAGGGGGGATCAGCAGGCGCTGGGGGAGTCCCTGTTCCCCCGAGCGCCGCAAGGAGTGACCAGGAACAATGGTCACAAGCTGGCGGAGGGAAGGTTTAAGTTGGACATCAGGAGGCGCTACTTCACGGTCAGGGCGGCTAGAGTCTGGAACCAGCTTCCAAGTGAGGTGGTGCAGGCTCCCACCCTGGGGGTTTTTAAGAGGAGGTTGGATGACCACCTTACTGGGGTCATTTGACCCCAGTACTCTTCCTGCCATGGCAGGGGGGCGGACTAGATGATCTGCTCAGGTCCCTTCCGACCCTAGAAACTATGAAACTATGAAACTATGAAATCCTGAGTCCCTGATGATGATAGTATCACCATGTGCTGCATAGGTGGGAACAGTAACTCAGTACAAAATGAGACAAAATGACCACTGGCCTAGAGAAATGGACTTAAGAAACTAGAATGGAAAAAACATCAGAAAGTCACCTAAGATTTTTTTTTAACTACACTTTGTATGTCAGTGCCATCCAGGACATATTTTAATTTCTGGAAAAATCTTAATCTTCACTGACAATTCTCTTGAAACTGTAACTTGATTTATATTTACACAGTGACCAAATTAGAAACATATGACTGGGATCCATGAAAAACTCCATCTGCATAAGTGCAGTTGCCTGCATAAGACTTTGTGTATTTTTGGTGAAAGGTGGAGAGCTTCCTACACATGTACAAGAGGTGTATCTTGTACTGCCCTGGCTCTAACTAAAGCATACAACTCTCTTGAAAATGCTTCATTTGTGATGTACAAGGCCCCTAGCAGTGCCAGGCAGATTCCTCTGAGATTCTCCAAGCTACTGCATTATGGTTGCCTCTTACTTCTATGAGGTAGCCACAAAGCATTGTGGTACAAAAACTAATAAATACATTTGGCAAAATCAACCTAAGGTAATGGGGGCTGGGATGGGGTGTACTAATGAAGTGGTCATAGCACATTAAGCACATAATGCAGAATTGCACAGTAAGAAAATTGTTCTTTAGTCCCCCGACAGGTAGTAACGTGTTTCTGTCTCTTGGACTATGGCAAACAAGGCCCACAATGGACAGCAGCTTGAGAATACTGAATTTTAGAAACCTTTAGAAAAATATCTGTTTGTGCAAGTAATGGTAGTTCTGCAATTACATAGGAGATGATCAAGAGCTAACTTTTTCTATGTTCTCCATGCAGTCTTTAGATTAAGATGCACAGTACTTGAATAAGTGCTTCATAGCTCTAGGAGGACAGATATTTTTGTGTTATGTTTCATGTTGGCTATACATATTTTTGTTATCTTTGAGGCAATGATTTTTGTGGGTGATATTTTTTTTGGACCAACTGCATAGTTGGGATAGTGTTAGACAAGCTTTTTACTTATCTCTCTATTTTTTCTGGACATAATGCATGCATTATGGCTATTGCTAAAATTCCTGCTTACCCACATAGCTGTTTGCTTTGATGGAATATTGTTTGGTGTCTATTACTTCAGAAACCCCCAAACTCCATTATCTTAAGACACGTGTTAGTGTTTTAATGGAACTCTAGTGCTTCTCAAGACTGTCTTTTGCTGAGGGGATAGATCCTTCTTATCACAGTATCATATCAGTTCCAAGGCTGTCTCTAGTCCTGCCACCGAGGACTATACAGTTAATGCCAGTCACAGGAAATGCTGGAGAAGCTTATTAGACATAAAGGGAAACACTGGGATTAGCATGAGCAAGTAAAATCATAAATACTACCAGTTCTACCAAGTTCATACTGTATCCTGGGAAATTCCCACTACCTATTGCTAAATATAAGATCAAATATTCATTGAACAGGAAAACATGCAGAATTCCTTTGTTTGAACAAAATTAATCCATACATAAACAACAATTACCCAGATATCAGTGAGGTGCCTGTACATGAATGCACAGAGCCTGGGAAACAAGTAGGAAGAATTGGAAGTCCTCCTACATTCATGGAACTATGACAATATTGGAATAACAGAGACTTGGTGGGAGCTCGCTTGACTGGAGCGCTGCCATGGATGTGTCCAAACTGTTCAGGAAAGACAGGCAGGGGAGAAAAGGAAGAGTTGCACTTTAGGTAAAAGAGCCATATAATTGCACAGAGCTCCAGTATGAAACTAGAAATAGGCCTGTTGAAAGTCTCTGCGTTAAAGACAGAGAGAATAATAAGGGTGGTATCGTGGTGGGGGTCTGCTATAGACCACGAGACCAGTAGGAAGTGGTGGACAAGGTTTTCTTCAACCAACTAGCAGAAGTTTCCCAATCACAGGCCCTGGTTCTTATGGGGGACTTCAATCACCCTGACATCTGCTGGGAGGGCAATACAACAGTGCACAGGCAATCTAGGAAATTTTTGGAGAGTGTTGGGGACGACCTCCTGGTGCAAGTGCTGGAGTGGCCAACTAGGGGCCATGCTTCTCCTGACCTGCTGCTGACAAACAGGAAAGAATTCCTGGGGAATGTAGACAGCACCTTAGACAGCGGTGGCCACAAGATGACTGAGTTCATGATCCTGAGGAAAGAAAGGAAGATTGAAGAACAGCAAAATAAGGACTCCCGACTTCAGAAAAGCAGACTTTGACTCACTCAGGGAACTCATGTGCAGAATCCCCTGGGAAGCCAGTCTCAAGGAGACAGGAGTCCAGGAGAGCTGGCTGTACTTTAAAGAAGCCTTACTGAGAGTGCAGAAACAAACCATCCTGATGCACAGGAAGACTAGCAAGTATGGCAGAAGACCAGCTTGGTCTAGCAGGGAACTCTTCAAATTTGTCAGAAAAAGGAAGTTTATAAAAAGTGGAAACTTGGATAAATAAATAGGGAGGAGTATAAGAGCATTGCTCAGGCATGCAGGGATATGGTCAGGAAGGCTAAAACACAACTGGAGATGCAGCTGGCAAGGGATGTGAAAGGTAACAAGAAGGGTTTCTGAAAGTATGTCAGTAACAACAGGAGAATCAGGGAAAGTGTGAGTCCCTTACTGAATGAGTGAGGCAACCTTGTGACAGAGGATACAGAAAAAGGCTGAAGTACTCAGAACAACAGCAGAGTCTCCCTATGCCTGAAGAAGGGTGCTTGTGCCTGAAAGCTTGCAATGAACTTTGTCCCAACTACTCAGCTGGTCTAATAAACGATATCACATCTACCCAAAGAACCTTGCCTGCCTCAAGTGCTCAATGCCTTTTTCACCTTAGTCTTCACAGGTCTGGTCAACTCCCAGACAACTGCACCAGGCAGCACAGTTTGGGGAGGGGATGAGCAGCCAGCAGTGGTGAAAAAAATGTTAGGGACTATTTAGAAAGGCAAGATATGTACAAGTCCATGGGGCAAGACAGGATGCACCTGAGGGTGCTGAGAGAGTTGGCTGATGCAATTGCAGAGATGCTGGCCATCATCTTTGAAAACTGGCTGAATCACCAGGCTGTAATCAATGGCTCGATGTCTAATTGGTAGCCAGTATCAAATGGAGTACCCTGGGGAGCGGTCCTGCGGCCAGTTTTGTTCCATGTCTTCATCAATGACCTGGAAGATGGCATAGAGCACACCTTCAGCAAGTTTGCAGATGACACCAAACTGAGGGGTGTAGTAGATACTCTGGAGGGTAGGGCTAGGGTTCAGAGTGACCTAGACAAATTGGAGGATTGGGCCAAAAGGAATCTCATGAGGTTCAACAAAGACAAATGCAAAGTCCTGCACTTTGAACAGAACAATACCATGCACCAGTACAGGCTGGGGGCTGACTGGCTGGGCAGCAGCTCTACAGAAAAGGATCTGGGTATTACAGTGGACAAGAAGCTGAATATGAGCCAGCAGTGTGCTCTTGTTGCTAAGAAGGCTAATGGCGTACTGGGCTGCATTGATAAGAGTGTTGGCAGCAGATCAAGGGAAGTGATTATTCCCCTCTACTGGTCACGGGTGAGACCACATCTGGAGTACTGTGTCCAGTTTTGGGCCCCCCACTACAAAAAGGATGTGGATAAATTAGAGAGAGTCCAGTAGAGGGTGACAAAATGGTGAGGGGACTGGGGGACATGACTTATGAGGAGAGGCTGAGGAAACTTGGCTTATTCAGTCTAGAGAGGACTGAGAGGGGATTTAATAGCAACCTTCAACTACCTGAAGTGGGGTTTGAAAGAGCATGGAGCTATACTGTTGTCAGCGGTGGCAGATGACAGAACAAGGAGCAATGGTTTCAAGTTGCAGCAAGGGAAGTTTAGGTTAGATATTAAGATGACCTTTCTCACTAGGAGGGTAGTAAAACACTGGAACAGATTACCCAGAAAGGTGGTGGAATCTTCATCTTTGGAGGTTTTTAAGACCAGACTAGACAGCTTTGGCTAGGATAATGTAGCTGGGGATGGTCCTGCTTTGAGCCTGAGGTTGGACTAGATGACCTCCTGAGGTCCTTTCCAGCCCTAATTTTCTATGATTCTGTTAGCTCCATGATAATGAATGTATCACTTGTTCTGGTGATTAAATAAACAGGAATAAAGGTGTGTCCTATGCTATATATACTATTATAAATAAAGCTTAAGTTAAATGAAAGGTATTTAATCTGGTAGTAAAGAATTTCAAGCTTTCAAGGTTTTTGTGCTTTTTGTGCAATAGCTGACGGCATCACTAGTGTCTGAAGCAGAACTACAATTCATGAGAAGACCAGGATCCTTCCCCTTCAGAAGATGAGTTACCATCTCTCTTCAGATTCTAGCTTCCATGATCCTAGACTGCTGTAGGCTTCATTTCCATCCACTATTGCAAGGTGAAACAAAGAACCACCTTTCCACAAGTTAGTAAATGTACAAATCCGTTAGTGTTAGAATTCATTAGTTTGTACTTAAACCAACCTTGGGTAAGCTACACCCTGCATTTTCATCTTGCCCTGAGTTCCTACTGAAGTCAAGAAATGAGCACCAAATGGGCTTGACACCTATGAGGTACACTTCCACTAACATTTCAGGCTGTACCTTTAGAGCCCTGAGCCTGCAAACATGCCTGGGCACAGATTTACTCCCGTGAGTCAGTGTTTGCAGTATTGTGGTTTCAATTAATTTTTAATTAAGTGAAACCTTTTTTACAAAATGTTTGCACATTAAGATAATAATCAGGAAACCAGGACAGAATCTTGTAATATGGTGCTGGCTGCCCTTCACTCCCAGTGAGTCAAAAAGAACTGACGGTGCTGAGTAGCTCAACACCACTCAGCACCCAGGTATGTTTTTAAATAGTTTGTTCCACCCTATCAGCCCTACCATAAATTGCCTAATCTGGGAAATAAAAAAGACAAATTTGTATTTATCTCACTGGAAAACATACATTATATTTTCTGCTATATAAAGCCAAGGGGTCAGAGAGGGAGTTATCTGCAATGACATGAACTGAAATATATGTTGATTGTGAAAATATAAAGATGGAAAATACAGTCTCCCTTGCCAATTATGTGCCATGACTAACATTACTTCACGTTTCTACAGAGGTCATAATTCATATCAAAATGGAGAGCAGAACTCATCTTCTTACTACTTCGGGGTTTACCTCCTTCTTTACCTTGATAGAATATGGACTTGATTTTTTAAATGTAACACATGTGTTTAATAAATAATGGCAGCTTGTACCACCATGCTTTCCAATTAAGTGCTCAGACCTCTGAGGAGCTGTGTATCCTCAAATCTTCAACTAACCTGAAATAAAATTGAGGACACACCACGTAACAGGAACAAATTACAAATATTTAGTTGCGATAGTTAAGTTGAATTGTTCCTAAAAATGTGAACATGCATAGGTGCTTGCTGCTTCCCACTATACGAGTCTAGGTTTTATTATGCTTCTTCAGCACAGAAATTGACAATAAGATATTCAGAGTCGGGGTACAGCCAGAGGTATGGGCCATTTCAAAAGTATATCCCATTTTAAGTTCATAAAATATTTACGCAAGCTATGAAAGTGCAAAATCATAGCTATAATGGTGGATTTCAGAAGATGAAGTTCCCCCTTTTTAACCGTCTTCCCTTCCTATACAGCACTGTATCAGAATGTTTTATGGAGTTGGGTTTGTTTTGAAAAACCTTTGTAACTGACCCAGCAATGGGTGCTAGTTATTCTGCCTTCTAATGAAATGTAATCTTTTTGTATCTCTAAAACATGTACTCACAAGATACATTTGAAGACAGGTATGAAAGCCTTCTGATGTGAATTCCAACTTAAGTGACCTTGGGGCAATGTTTTATCTTATTGTGACACTCACTGCCTAGAAAGATTGACTCTTTGGCATAAAGCAACTGGCTGTTTTTTAGGCATTTAGTGCCATATTTCAGCATGGCCTATGCTTTAGCAACAGCAATTTCTTTTCTTTTTATTAAACCCATGAATTACTGCACCTGCATTACTGAAATGTGCAGAATGTTACCCACGAAAATGATGGCAGTAGCTGAAAACATAAATGCAAATCCTGACTCAGCTGAAGGCAATGGCAAAGCTCCCACTAACTTCCATGGGACCTGTATTTGACTATTTTAGTCTTTCCTGGGAACTGCCTAGTACCACCAGTTTAAAACCTAGAGAGTGTGTCACTCCTAAACAATGACTAAGTTTAATAGTACGTAACAATTTAGAAACTTTTTGTTAAGATAGCAGCCGTGTCCATTTGTTTCCATGGACAATTACATTCTCTCCCTTTTATTTAAAAAAGGAGGAAGCAGGGGCAGGCACTCTACCATTCTAACTTTTTCCCTTCCTCAAATTATGTTAATAAGTTTTTCCTTGGTCTGACACTTTGTTCCTTGTAAACCAAAGAATCAAAAACTTAAATTTGTCCCATGAAACTCCATTGGAATTGAATGCCAAAAATTTCCTTGATTCTTCTATGATGTATCCTGGGAACATGCACATGAAATGATGTAATCTAAAGGGCATTTTCACTCTGAAAAATGTCTGAAGATAGTACCTCCCTTTCTAAACACACCTACCCATTCCCCTTGGCTCATTGAAAGTCAGACCTGCTAATATTAGTAACAAGATAAGTTTTTGTATATCCTGCTCACTGGGCAAACCCAGTTCAGCTAGAGAAGAACACGCTGGATTCTTTGCCTTTAGGACATCAGTAAAGGAAATATGTTCTAAGTTTTAATTGCTCTGTCAACCAGTTACCATGCGGGCCAACTGTGAATATAAGGGAGTTAAAATGATTTGGCTTGCAGACTATTTCCCATTCATTGTGAATCATAAAACAAGACTTCACCCTTACACTGCCAGAACAACTTTTTCTCCTGCATGTTACTTCCAGCAGACTATACAGGATGCAAATCAACTGCAAATTTGGTCCAGTCAGCAGAATTAAGGGTACTTCTAGAAGAGGAGCATAGCCAGGTGGTGTGAGTCTCTCTTTAAAAGAACTTCTTTGAGTGCTAATCTCAAATCCTAACACCTAGTCCCTTCTCTGATAAGTTTTTCCACTTACCTTTTCTGACTGATAGTCTCTTTGGATTAAAAAACATTGTACAAAATGAAAATAAATGCTGAACTTGGCCTCTTGTATCCCTCATATCCCAGGTATTTCACTATCACCTCTAATCCTCCCTGCCTGCTAAAGTTTCACCATTGTATCCAATGGTGAAGGTGCAACAGCAATGAATCCTAGGTCTGCTTTTTCTAGCATCAGAAAAGCTAAAAGAATGGCCCACATATCTGGTAATTATAGACATACAGAGTTCATTTTAGGATGCTATATACCTTTGTTGTGTCATGTCAGTGTGTTCATTGTTTTTAGCTTTCTATTTTTCTTATGGCTTTCTAAGTATTCTGCTCTCTTGTGAGATCATTCTGTTTCAAGCTGACAGCCTCCCATGGTCCTCAAGCACTTGCACTGAAATAGTGACTCATTTTTTCTTAGTACTACTAGCATCATGGCCGTGCTCTTTGTCATAGGGTTGTGCTAGATGCTATTAAGTGAGAGGGAAGAGGTCCAGAGCTTTGCAGTGAAATTGCTTGAACTCTGCTGTGTAATGCCCTTATTGAAGTGTCTTCAGTTCAAACAGTCATGTGTTGATTTTTTTTTCTTCCTGTATTGTATCGACCAAAGGATCTTCACAAACTGGACTGAAATCATTTTTTACTTTTGCCAGATTTCTTACTTCCATTAGGATTGCTTTCACTTTTGCCATATCACAGTGGAAAGAAAGGCACAGTCACAGAGGTTTTGCTGACTCAGAAAAAAACATTCTTCCTATAGAATTTTGCTTCGTAATGGCATTGTCACTTCAGCACGAACACCTAAAATACCTGTTCCTTGTGTTCTCGCCTCATCGCACTAGTTGGTACTGCCCACTTCTGAGTACAGTCAAATCCCAAGGTGGCCTAGGACATATTTGTGAGAGTAATTCTCTGCTTATGCCCTGTCATGGGTACCTCAGTTAGCAGGGTCCTGTGCACTGCTCATGGGTTGGGTTGTTGATTCTTCAGTGAAAAGCCTCCATGGTAGAACTTGGTTCATCAGTGCCCAAACCTACATTTGCTGTCGTAGCCAAAGACTTTTCTGTGTCATCAGGTCTTTGAGCCCTACCTATCAATTTCCTGGAACTGAGTCAGCAGGAATTTGTCTTACTGTGAAATGTTGTCCTTCCTTATGCCTGAAGATCCCTAGGTACTGAAATCAGTGGGCAGGCAGCAGGGGGCTATGGACCTGAGTCCCTGGGTCTGTAGCTCTGTCAGCTGGGAGCCACCTCTGGGAGGGCTGGGGAAGCAGGAGCTGTGGGTGAGGAGTGAGGGGCACCAGCAGGGCTAGGTGGGCTGTGGGGAGACCTTTCATTTTAAACATGGATTTTGGGTTTTTATCAGAGAATTTGAGACTTTTTATCAGGAAAAACCAGGATCTCTGATTATGGCAAGATACCCATTATTAGCATCAATAACAAAGTCTCTCTCTCTTTTGAAGGACAAGCTAGATAGTATGCCACTAGATATGGAACAATATGGTATGCTTCAAAAACCACTACATGAAAGAAATATGCCATTGTAATAATAATGGAACTTAAGTGGTCCCTAGCTATGATCCTTTTTCCAAACTATGACTGAAGGAAAAATTATCAAAGTAAAATAGGATTTCCTAATACATTAATTTACAATCAATAATGGACAGCTCTCATATAGCATTTGTCATCCAAAGACAACTGAGGAACAGGGAGAGAAGGTGAGTTTTCCAAGGTCATGTAGCCTGCCAGTGGCAAAGCCAAAAATAGAATGACAGGTTTCTTGAGTCCCAAACAAAAGAAAATTAAGTTTGCATTAGTTTGGCTGCACGCGCTGAAGATTACCCAATGCAAGGGAAAGTAGTAAAGCAATCAGAGAGACAGATTTGATTTATTCCATTACCAAAACCTCCTCTGATATGCATCAGTCATCATCAATATGTGGTCTTTAGGACAACCAACTGTTACAGATTTATACACCTAATTGTTATTCACTTAGTAAATGATCACAAAATGATGTTAGCATTTCTTTCTTGTATACAAGCACTCCCAAGTTGCAATCTTCAGGCAGTGCAGTGATAAACCAAGTTACATTACTGTCCCCCTTAGTGTAAGTACATCAGTGCCACTTTCAGGTCAGATCCTAGTCATCTAATCAAGAAAGTGGAATGATGTCATGTGGTCTAATGATTTTATTGCAAGTTTTAATTGTGAAACCATTTGGTGTAACATTTTTAAAGATCCATCCAGACTAAAAGACCTAATCAGCCTTCAAAGATTAACTAATATTAAAATATCTTTTATAGTATTTTAATAGCATTTTACAGAAGGCATGTCAAGGTATTAAAAGGCTAGAGCTCTAGCTGATTGGCATGAGGAAAAATACAAGTACAAAATATTTTGACCTCAGAATTCATTTGCATTGTTATTAGTGCACTATTTACAATAAGGAGCTATGTTTTGGTTTACAACTTTGCGTTGCATATGTCATTTCCCCAATCCTTATCCTTCTGTTTAGGACAAGGTATGTGGGGCTTTCCTATGTGGGGCTTTCCTTTTTATCTTGCCTTAATTGTGGGCATTAAGTCTGGCCTTTGGCTTTATGAGGTATAGGTTGTTGCTCTTTTTAACTCAGTGAAATATTAGTCTAGATCATAGTGAATGGTAATTTATACTTAAGGAGAAGGAAAGGGCAGTTGATAAAAGGGAATAGAAAATTGTGAGTAGCTCAGAGGAGACTTCTAGGAAATAAGTGGTTTTTCTACTTTTTGGTAAAATGATAGTGTCTGTATCAAATGTGCAGAGCTGATAAAGGTAGGAAGCCAAGGGATTCAGGAGACATTCTGTTGCACATTAACAATTATACTAAAGTTAGTAATATTTAGTGGTACCAAATACTCTTACAATTTTTCAAATTTCAATTTTTTTTAACTTTGCCATCATAGTTTGCTCTGAAACTAACTTTTCCATTAAAAAGGTCAACACAAAATTGATTTTTATCAGTCTGAAAATCACCTATTTACTAGTTTGGGACAATTTAATAAGATCTCAAAGAGGGAAAAAGACACTTTTTGTAAGAAAATTGACTGTATTTTGGTTCATGATGCTGGCAAGGTGAATAAGAAAATGTGTATGTGATCAAAGTTCAAAAAGGGTACTTATGCATTGTAAGTGAGTTTTGTCCATTATCAATGAACCAAAATCAATCCTGGGGTGAGTTCTGCAGCAAATGGAGTTAGACCAGTAATGAATTTGTCCTGATATGTTCTAATACACTTACCTATATAAGCTTCATAATGGATAGATAGAATATATTAAGAAGTATCACTTCAAGGATGGATCAAAATCCACTTACTTCCCTTAATATTGACTTTCTTTAAGAGTACCTAAATATAACCCACCAACTAAATAATTCAGTTTTGGGGAAAAAAACTGATAGTGTTTATGCAGCAGACCACAATAACTATTCTTTCACGGTCTGATGGACAAAAAAGAAACTCCCTATACATCTTCTATCTATGAATATATAATACACACAGTATAGGTCATTACTAAATGAGGTTGGCCTCTACCCTATCAGTTTTCCAAGATGAGCTTTACTGACATCAGTGAGAAATGCCTCAATAAATCAATGGCAGGAATAAGCTAACTTTATAGAAGTGAAAGCTTTTCAAGGATATTTTCAAAAGCAGCCCTAATTTTGATTCATTCTGCTTGATTCTCAGACATGGGCTTAAATAAATAACCTTTAAGTCTATTTTAGGCTTTTTCCTTGTTTTTATTCTTAAGAAGGAAATGAACTTGGGGGAAACTCTCATTCAGTCAGTGCTAAAAGCTTTACTTAAACTTCCTAAGGCAAGGAACTTAGACAAGAAGAGCCCATACTGTTACTACTGTGCACCCAGAATGCCTAGCAACTTTGGTGCACTGGGTCTGTAATTAAGCTATACTCTCCAGGTACAGAGAGAGGTGGATTGAGACTAAAGAGAGCCTGGAATCCAACCCAGTCAAAGAACTTTCCTAGAACCAAGGGCCTTGCACAACAAATCAAGGAGCCAGCACCCTATATAAAAGAGCTCAGGTCAGACATTGCTCCTTGCCTTCATTCTGCTTTCCAGTCCCCCAAAGCACCCATGTTCTTGGCTATTACAGCGCTCGCTCACCTCATCTAAATATTGGGTCACTGAACCTCTTCCCAAACAAAGGCTTGGAATCACAGTGCAAGGTCAAGGTCAATCACAGGTCAAGTGCATTTTAAATATATATATTTTTCAATTTTATAGTTGGAAAAAAAAAAACCCAGTGTGTATTATACAAGAGATAAGCCAAAGCTGGAAACTCACACTGAAGCCCTTTGAATGTTTGTGTGGTTTAGGTTTGAATGCTCAGATCAGAAATTGACCCTTAAAGCAGTGATTCTCCACCAGGGTGCCGTGGTACCCTGGGATGCCTTTTGAGATCCTTTCAAGTGTCCTGTGGGGTGACACACAGTGTTAGTACTGCTGGTGTGCAAACATGATTCACAGGATAAATCACAGATATTTTGAATAGGAATCCACAGTGTTAACAACATGCTGATCTGTTATGGTCTTTTTTGGAGTTCTTGGCAACAAAAAAATTGATATATTATTTTTCTGTAGTGAAAGATTGGAGTGAAAACTAAGGATTGCCATTTTCTGAGGGATGCTTTGAGTCCAAAAAGGTTGAGAACCACTGCCAGGACAGGTAATGGTCTGGGGGAGACCCACTTTGGTTCGAATTGGATGGTGCCTGTTGGAGGTCTGGACAAATCAACAGTTGTTCCTAGACCCGTTTTAAATGGTAGAAACCTGCTTTATATAATGAGAACAGGTAGGTGAGCTGGTAAGACTCCTGCCAACTAGGCTGGTAACTTCTGAGAATGTTTAATTTAGGATCCAGGGCAGGTACAATGGTGCAGATGCACCCTGCTTTGATTCCCTGCTCCACCCCACATTTCTATTCAGGCAGCTCTGAGACAAGCAATTGACTTCCTCCCATTATCCTCCCCTTGATTCCTGTTAATCTCCCTCCATCCACTCCACAGGTGTTAATGACCTTTATACTTTTTAATGGTCTTGATTTTCCATTATTCAAACTATCCTGCCTTCTGCAATTTTGCTGTCTGTTGGCCATTCTTGGCAATGTCTTTTTTCTATTTCACAGCCCTGCAGACTGCTTTTAGCTCTAGTTAAAAGCCTTAACTCAGGTGTAGAAATGACTTGACAGTGGAGGCATTGTCAAGAGATCCAGGAAGACTAGATTGTTTTATGAATATGAATAAAAACCAGTGACACTATCTTTTGACTATTTCAGTTATTATTTGCCTAGTTTGTTGCGTTTTTATTGTTATATATAATCTAGCAAATCAGTGCATGTTCCAATATTTATATTAATTTTTGCTTTGATCTTAAATGGAATAACATAGTGCTAGCCCCCTAGCATATTAGTAAAGCTTGTAGCTTCTTTTTAACAGGAGAAAAATATAAAATACGTCTTGTGTTACATGTGATGATATGCCACACCATCTGACCCCCGCCCCCTTTTTCTTTCCAGAATCCTGGATCTGCCTATGCAATGGCTCATAAGATTTCTGGGCCATGGAGCACAAGTCTAGCCTTTATTCAGTATGTCTCAGTGCAGCCCTTTACCAGATTCAAAGGTAACTTCCGTGTCTTCGATTATCTGAATGGAGCTCTTGTGTTTTATAGGTAAAGGGGAAACCCTACAGAAAGGCAGGGCATATACAGGTACAGAACAATAGGCTGTGGGAAGGAAGTTGGTGCAGTTACCCTGTAAGTGCTTCCCTAAAGCATGGAAACGAGGGGTCCTCCAAGGAACATGTGCAGACCGCATGACTTTTGCCAGCCCTCCCGAACGGACAGAGCCCGTGCTGGCTGGCACAGACTTTCTTTCCCCAAGGCAGCGTCCGAGTCCGTGACAGGTGGGCTAACACCAATCCCTCCTCCGGCTCCGCGCCTCGCCACAACCCCGGGGAGAGGTGACATACCCACTTTCAGCTCTTTTCCAAACACAGTCCGTTCTCCCAGGGCGGAGCAGTTCCAGCGCCCGTTTCGGAACTGGAATTGACACTCGTTGATTCCCATTTGCGACCCTTCTCCGATCACGATGATGGCATCGGGTCTGCTCTGGCAGATCGCCCTCTGTCTCGGAGCGAGCCCCGGGATCTTGTTACAGATGATGCTGGCCCCCAGAGCCACCACCGAGGAGAACCCCCTGCAAGGAGAAGAAGCGGGGAGTGGACGGGCGGCCGGAGGGGCGCGAGGAGCTGGCCGCCGCGTCCTCGCCGCCCAGCGCCTTCGCTGCCTGCCGAGCGCTGCGCGGGC
>NW_017728997.1:34207008-34219083 GCF_001723915.1 Gavialis gangeticus | reverse complement strand
CCGTGGCGGTGGCGGTGGCGCTGCCCCGCGGCGCGCAGGGAGCGCGGGGGTGAGGGCTGTGCGCGGCCGCGCGCGGAGCCGAGACGGATGTGGTGACTCGTTATTATCCACTTCAAATACATCGGCCAGGGAGGTTACCTCCGCGATAACAGGGGTGTGGTGCTGGAATTGTTCTCCCCGGCGTGTTTTTCTGAAAACAAAACCAAACAAAAACCCAATAAACGGGCTGCCTGATTTGGACTGGAAACCTGACCTGAAAGAGCGGGTCCAGCTTGCCCGGCCGGGCAGAGCGAAGCCGGGGGTAAATATCCCACTGACCCAGTGACCCTGCGACAGTGCAGCCAGCGCCTGGCTGCGGCTCTCTCCCGGCACCCCCCTTCAGTCCTGACACACCTGCACCGGGCGGGCTCTGCGAGCGGATCCGCAGTCCTGAACCGCTCGGTTTCAGCACCGCGAGCTGCTCGGACTCGTTTCCGGGGAGGCCGGGTGCAAGCAGAAAGCTCCCGCTGTAAACACATCGACTGGATATTTGGAGGGGGAGGGGGTTGTTTTCCTCTCCGCGTGCTCCCGGCGTAACAGAAGCGTCATTTTCTATTAGGCATGTTTGGCAATTGTTCCCCGATGGCATGCGCTTTTGGCCGTCTTTTCACGCCGCCTGTGCCAGAGTGCACGAGGTGGGTGACCATCATTGCACTTTGTGATCAAAACAAAATAAAATGTGGAAAAAAACCAAACAAACCTTTGCAGGCGCAAACTGTACAGAGAGTGCGAGTGTATTTGAAGGGCAGATGAGCCAAAAGTTTGTTCTGATAACGTCTGGGGATGAACCAAATTAGTTTTCTTTGTAAATGCACCATCTAGTGGCGGTAAATATACCCTGCAGCTAGCCTTCAAATAGGGCCTGAACGCCGGGAGATGAAAGAATCAAGGGTAAAAGCCCGTGGGAACTAGACTTACTTTTGAATAAAACTTGAAAAATCCAGAATTCCGATCCTTTAGAAACTTCTGGTAGTGTTTTAAATGATCTTTTGAAGCGCTGTCAGCTCAGTCTGCCCTGTGCAAGTTAGGAACAAAGATAAAGATAAGGGCCATAATGTTCCAAACCAGAAGCCAAAGTTAGTGTTTGGTGTGGCCCTCTAGAAGTTTCATTGGTGTCAATGGGGGCACAGCACTTCTAAAAATCAGTCCACTTCTGGTGTCTCAGATTAAAAGCTTAACTCTGAGCACATGGGTTAAAACATTTTGGCAATGGTCCCTGCCCCCAAGGCTCTGACAGTCTTAGGGGTTATATATTTTAAGATATACATGTGTCCTGTACACAAGGCAGCTGCTAATGGCAGATACAATAAAAATGCAGGATAGGTTCTCTTGGGAGAAAAATCTATAGGAAAGGAGGGTTTCAAAGGGATGTAGAAAAGTAGTATTTCAATTTATGCCCTCATTGAGTCAGATACATGTGGAAAACATGGCAATTCTCACAGTGAGCCCAGACACTAGACGTAACGCTGGGACAGGCATATAACACCATGTATCAGCCTAGCACATGGATCAGCTGGGAGAGAGGTATGAGGCTGAGAAGGTGACCACCATGAGTTGGCAGCTCTCCCACCAGCTGTGGGACACTCCTGCTCCTGCTCCTGCTCCCCACAACCGAAGCCTCAAGCCAGCCCCAACTCTCACCCCCTGCCCAAGTGCCACCAATTGCTGTCACCACTGGCAAGGGACTAGGATGAATTTGATCCCACAGTAGGGCAGTGCCCTCAAAGCACCCAGGGCTCATACCCTGGTCTCCTTACCCCTACTATTAACTGCAGTACCAGTAAATAATAATACAGTGAGATACCTGGGATTTGAGCAGCTCTTGGTAATGGATCATGGCCTTGCTGGAGAACAAACATAACCCTAGCCACTCAGTGGAACTACCAACCCTATCACAGATGCCAAACTCTGACACATCAACTGGAAGCCTGGAGTTGCAGTTCTGAAAGTGATTCCTTCCCTTCCTTCTGTGTTATCCGAAGGCTTTTTAATTGTTTTTAGTTGTTTAATTTTTTTCTTTTTAAAATTGTCTTTTACTCTCTTGCTGCCGTTCATGATTAATAGAGTCACTATTAACTTTCAGAGAGGTACTCCACTTACTTATGCCTCTATACATTCTAGAAGTCACTCCCTGTATAGTTTTTTTTTGCATGTAGCTGCCCCTCATCCAAGTGGCAGCAGTTGTTTGTTGCCTGGTAGGTCAGTTTTCCACTGGAAAAGAAATCAGTGATGCCAAGTCAGAGTACTTTTGTAATGTACCGTGTTTTACTGATGCAATATACAACTGCTCTTGAATGATAGAGGTGGCTACAAAGAGCATAAAGGCAGTGTCAGGATTTTCCAGGGATATCAAGCCAAATCCAGTACCTAGTTCTTACATAGCAATTTGACCTCCAAAATGAGTTTCGAAACATTGGAAAAATCAGGAGCAATTTAAAATTATCTTTTATGATTCACATTCCATGCTTTTGCCTAATATGATATACAAAATAAAATTCAGGAGTTCATTAAGTTCAGTTCATTGTTTGCTTCTTTGCCCCTAATGCTAAAGTCAAGATCAGTTGTTTCATCCAGCTGATATGTACAGCCTGAAAGGAATCTAGGTTGTCTGTTAGGTACAAAAAGATAGGGTTGCATGTGTTAAAACTAAGCACATTTTTGTCCCCATAGGATTCAACGCCACAGCAGTAAAAACAAATAATTTACTGTGATGTTGACTGATTTGCTTTTATTCTGTTATTCCAAATATTATCTATTGTGTGAGGGCTATTGATCTAGTTTGCTGAGGTGTCAAAGACAACACATGACTCAAATTGCCCCATGAATCACTGGCCCTTCTAAAAATCTTCAAAGCCTAATCTTCACTTTTCACTTGTCTTACAATGTGTAGACGTACACCATCTTCCTTTATATACTGTTCCTTTTTAGACTACTTATTTAAGATAGCATTTAAGGATCATGCAATAAAAATCAGTGCACCACATTACAATAAAAACGTGCAGCCCTCAAATAGAGCAGAAACTTCTCTGTTAAACCTGTGGACTTCCGGGAAATTACTGGAAGGACCAGGCAAAAAGGGGGTGAAAAAAAAGTGAGAACAAAGAAAGAAATCTGGGAGGGGGTGGGGGGGAAAGCAGGGGGAATCAGCAAGGTTAATCCTACCACAGTAAATCATACCTGATATCATACTTTAAATCATGAGCCTTAAAGCATACCTTAAAAGTAGCCAGCAAAAAAACCCCTAGGGTCCATGATTCCCTGGGGAAATATTCTTCAGATAAAAAAACCTGAATATTGATTATTTTTCTAACTTCAGTATGCCCCTGATTGAATTCCCAGAGGCAGAACCAGCATGCCTCAGAGTCCAACAGTAGAAGGCAAGAATCAATAGCTTTATTTACTGAAACTAGTGCTGTGAATTTTGTGATGTGCTGACAACAAATACAAATCACAGCAAGTTGTTATCAGGGATACTCGCTTCTGTTCTACAGGGACAAGTTAGCAAGGTTGTGTTCTGCTAGCTTAATACTTTAGAAACAAAGTTCTAGTCTTCTGTATTAGCTGTCTTTCTAGAAAAAGACATATGTTAATTCAGCTTCTGGGGTGAATACTGCAGACTGCATGTATGCAGATCATCAGACTAGATGGTTAAAATTGTCTCTCCTTGCCATAGACTCTATACCACAGGGCCATATTCTGTAAGATTATACCAAGCCATAAACTGGGCTCACAGTGAGGTAGGCAAGTACTGCCCATACGGCTGATGAGAGACTGAGACTCATAGGTCGTATCCAGACGAGTGCAGCTGACACCACAAACCCATCTGCAGCTCCACACGCTGCGCATTCAGGCATTTCCCACACTGCTAACTTGCAGCACGGGGGGGAGGGATTTTGACCCCTGAAGATCCAGGGGTCAAGAAAACCCAAGCAGAAAAATAGGGGGGCAGTGTACATGGAGGCAGTGTGCCCAGCCAAAACTGGAGCCTGGCCAGTTGAAGCCATGCTCCGGCTGCTGGCCAGGCTCCAAGCTGCAGGAGCGACTACAGCTTCCCTGGCCCCCAGGACCTCAGGTAAGGCTGCTGGAGCCAGCACAGTTGCTGGTCCCAGCCTCCCCTACCCCACCTGAGGTAACCTGCTGCACACCAAAGGGCACGTGGCACAGTCATTCCCCAGGGACAACTAGCAGTGGCACAAGGTGTCCTGCTGCTAGCTGTCCCTAGGGAACCAAACATCTGCCCTTGTCTGGATGTGGCCAGAGAGACTACATGTTTGGTTCAAGGTCATGGAGGCAATGGATATTCATGGATTGGTACTCTTGAGTTTGACTGGCAGCCCTCTCAAGATCATCCTGTCTCTCACACAGAAGACATTCACAGGTCTTAGAAATCACATCTGGGACAATGGGATGACGAGTTTATTCCATATATGATATATTAATTCTCTCCATATATTGCCCAGAAAATACATTTCCATTTCTTTATTTAGCAGCAGCAGCTTTCTCTTGAACAAAGACTAGGCCTAAGTTACACCCTGGAACCATTCATCACTTGTTGCCACAATGGTATTTCTATTGTTAATTTCTGTCAGGGTTGCTTTTGGGGGTTAGGCAGTGCAATGATATAATACACTAATGAGTCAGCCCTGAAAACACAGACTCAAATATAGGTCTAGTCAGAAGGTAGCTGAGACTGGTAGCCTCAGTAGAGTTCTTTTCTGAATGTTTCAGAAAAAACAGACCACAGCCAGCTATAATGCCTCTCTGCTAAGATAGATTCACTGTTGCTTTTGTTTTCAGGATTGAAATGTGTTGACTAAGCTAAGTAAGGAAGCTTGCACAATGCTTGGCTCTCATCAGGATTATTAATGTCTCATTTTTCATAAGTATGAAGATCCAAAGTTACTGAAGAAATGCAAAAAACATTTTTTAAAGATGGCCTCTCACATGAGATCATGAGAGAGAATGTGGTTAAAAGTCCATTTTGTAACTATATCCTAGATACATATACCATCAATACCCCAACTGTGGCTCCCTTTTATCAGGCTAATGATAGCTGCACTGTTTTGTTGTCAAAACATCTCCTGTAATAGTCAGCTTGGAGAGTCCTTTCAGTAGCAGAATTTGAGAGGTTAATACAAAAGCACTTTCCCTATTAAGAGCCTCTTATCTACTAAATGGTTGTTTAAAAAAAATTAAAAACAATAAATAAATAAAATTACAAAGCCTGGTAATTTCCAAGGCCTTCTACTTGTTGCCTGCTGATATAATACATCACAAGGCTGACAGCCCCAATAACCCTTTCTATCTTGTCATTTTTTTCAGCTGCATGTATAAGGGGACTGCAAAGCAAATAGTAACAGGCTGTAGATGTGCATTCTGGGATGAGTAAATTATGTAAGATGCTGCTGCAGGTCAGAAATCAGGAAAGACAAAAGTCTTCTTCACTGTCTGGATTTTTATATCACAGATATTAGGGCTGATGCTGAGGACTAGACCAGTGTAGACCTCAGAATGAGTATTGTCTGATTTGGATTTTGGTCATAATATGAACAGCAATTCAGATTTTAAAGAATTATATGACTATTCAGTGTCTGAAACAAGACTGAGATATACATCTGAGAGTGCTGGAAGAGTGACTATGGGATTTTTGTGCCTTTTGGGAGGTGAACCTATAATAATTCTTCCAGCTCCCAGAGTTGTGCCCCAGAGAGCTGAAGGCCCAGGCAATGGCTTGTGGTTTCAGGGGTTAATTCCAAGCCAGAATATAGAATTAGCTCAGGGAGGCACTTGCAGCTGGGAGCTAATTAGGTGCAGCTGAACCTAGTAACTGATAGGCTCCATGCCTTGGAGGAGTTGGGTTACTCCTCAGAGAAGAGACAGGCAGGGAGTTATGCTGACCAGAAGCCAGGAGGAAAAGTCTGGGTAGAGGTAAGAGTTGTCCTGTTTGGTTTCTGTGTTTTGAAGCTTGCTGGCTATGAAGCTGTTTGGAAGGAATGCAAATGGAGATTCTTGCCAAGTTTGTCCCATCATGTTTAAACCCCAAGTCTCTGGGAAGGTGTGTTCAAGTCTGAGCTACGTCACTCTCCCTATCATTAACCCTGGTTTTGTGGCATTTCTGCTGACTTTATTTTGTACTCTGGAATTGAGTACAACTTGGTGAAGCCATAGGCTTCCTATATGAATCAGAGTCTTAGGCAGATCTCTGTCTGAATTTGGGGTCCTTGAGAACCAAAACTAAAAGAAGACTTACCTGATCTGTGCAAACCCAATCAGTACAGCTCTTCTATTGGCTACTAGAGGTCTTCCTAGTTGCTCATAAACTGTGGGTTTGCTATAGCAGAGATTTTTTATTACTTCTAATATACCTTAGGAGAGAGAAATCCCTTAAGGGATTTTTAAAAGGTAACTTTGGTCTCTTAAGTTCATTACACTTTTTTTTTTAAACTGTACTCTGGTTATTAGCATCTGTATGGGTTACCACAAATGTCACTTCCCTAGGTCTCAATTGCATGCACCCCCTAAGGCTTGGCGTGTTTTTAGCTCTCCTGGGGTGGAGTTTCTTTTGATAAGATCTGGGTTACAGCCCTCTGAGTATTACTTTACTTCAGCAAGCCTGTGGCAGGATGGAGCCAAAGGGGTGGCCGTGATCCCCTCTGGTGGCCCTGCAACTCATGCCCTGTTCTGGCTCTTAAGGTACCCTCCTTCTTCCCTTGCCTGCCCTGCCTTGATGTAGATATTGGTGCATGGGAAGGAAGGCTGCCTCTGGGTCCCAAAGCAAGCCCTTGTTCACTATCAGTCAGTGGGTTCCTCCTGAACCCTGCTAATCACTGTCCTGCCCTCAGGCACTAGGTGGGACCCTCCTGGCCCATCCACACTCAGATGCATTCACTGCTTTAAGGCCTAATTCTGTGGCCTCTGACTTCCCCTACAGCCATGCCTATGCCTCACACATGTTGTCATTCATCACTTAGGTAGGACACTTTGCCCCCAAGAAAAATGCTATGCCACCTCCAGCCTTCAGACCCTTACTGGGGCCTTGCCAGCCTTCACCCAGGTTCTTTAGTCATGCCTTTTTGCCTCAACCCGCTACCCTGGACCTGGCTTCTGAGCTTCAGCCCCAGTCTCAGACTACTTTTTCCACCCTCTCAGGCTACAGGCCCCTGGCCCTCCCCGCTTCAGGCTGCTTCTGTCTCCTGGCTTTGGCCTTATTAGTCACTGCCTACCTGCGTTATGAGCCCAGCCTCTCACAGAGGCTCTTACAAAATGCTATGTATTCCTCTAGCACTATGTGACCTCCTCCTCTTGTAGTCGCCATCAGTCCACCAGTGTAAATGGTGTGAGCCCACCAGCTACAACACAAACTATGCCTACACTGAGCCTGAATATAAACCCCAGCTCACTAGCTGCGCAACCAAACTTCCCCTTACCCTGGGTCCTATTTCCCTGCAAGCCATCAGCACTTTACTTGCATTCCCTAGGGCAGCTCAGATGCCAACCAGGCACTCCTCTGTTCAGGAGATCTTCTCCCTGCCACCCAAAGCGCAGACTGACTGCCCAGTCTCTCACACTGGTTTTATGTGCCTCTGAAGTCCCAACCCTCCTTGTCACAAGTAGTTCTTTCTGCAGTTATTCCTTCTGGGCTGCTTGGAGATCTGCTCCTGAGATTCTGTGGTTTCCCCCCTGTGCAGCCTATTGCTCTGCAGTGAGTTCTTCCTAAAGTCACAGGAGCTTCTGGTTCCCTGTTACAGGGTCCAACTGGGCTTTGAACCCTTCATTTGATTTCTCCCCCTCCTCCCGCTGGAATTTGTAACTACAAATGATTGACACACAGGTACCACACAGCCTCCTCAAACAGCATCCTTTAATACTAACTATAGGAATGCATCATTCAGAGACCCAGGTCTAAAATAACAGAGAGAGGCCTAACCATATGAATAGCACCTAGCATTTAGCTGCTTCCAGCTTAAATATGACAGCTTGCTTGCCTGTAGCTCCTGTTGTCTCCTGGACTGGGTGCACCAACCTCTCATTCTGATTCCTTTTTCTCCCTCACATTCTTTTTTAGCCCTCCAGTTCTATAATAGCTTATTTTTCACTTCACTCTGTTTTCTGATTATGACTGTCAGCCTATTATGTTTGCAGGGATAATCCCTATCTGGGCCATCATTTTGACCTTTCAGCTTGGCTTCTTTGACAACCTTTTTTGTTCCATCTCTATGGCAAGCTACCCACTGTAAATAGAAGCATGTATGATATTCATTTTAAAAAATATGTATGTCTTCAGAGGTCACCACAGTATGCACTTAAATGCTTACTATTTTTGTCTTTTTTGTTTTTTTGTTTAACTCTGACACTTCCTTTATGTTTATAAATGGACATGGAGGTGAAGAGATGAACTGCCAGAGCAGACTATTTATTGCCAGACAAAGATTTTAAGTACAATGGACCTGATCCAGCAAATCTGAAACAGATCCTGTGCATAATGCAAGAAGGTTGCAGATGCAGAGCTGTTCAGAGGATCATGTATTGTGCTTTGGGGAGTAAACAATGTACTTGCATGAGGCAGCAAGGTGTGTGTTTTGAAGAGAAAAGAAATATGGGTATGGGGTGGAAATCATCCAAATGCAGCCATGGCTGCACTCCAGAAATTGACATCAAACATGGTTTCCACGACGCCATTCAGCAGATGTTGAAAACAGTTGCCCTTCTGCTGTCAACAAGTTCAGCCATGCACAGCACCCACTGTGGTACCTACAAGAGGTTTGTCATATTTTGGTAAAATGTGTGAACAGTCAGAGTTTACCCAACAACTCCCCAGAGTTCACTGGGGCAACTGCTTGGGGAGAAGGGTGACGGAGAACTGTATGTAATGCCATTTGTCACAGGAGCAACATGAGCTTTCTGTTACACGAAGCCCCCCGTGCATGTGGTGATGGCAAACCAGATGGTGTGTAGAGGGGTTGGGGAAAAGAGGATGATTGGGAGGGGGTGGGGGGCGAGGGAAATAGGAGTGATCTATTCATTCTCTGGGAGCAATGGGGAGGTCAAGTTTTTGCAGGAGGATGAACCAGTGTGACTGGAGAAGAGGGAGAGAGAAGACTTATTAAAGCAAAGCCAGACTTCAGTTTTTTAATTCTCCATTTATAAATCTGACATTAGGCAAATGAAAAATGTTTGTAATATAGTTTCATATATTGTCTTCACTTCAACCATGGGGGTGCATGTGGGAGTGGGTGGAGGGGTAATGCAGTACTGTACTGGATTTGTTTTCCAACCAAGTTTGTTCAAACAACCTGTGTTAGCCTCAAGTAACTTTGTCCAGTAAACCAAAACAACTGTACTGCATTGAAGGCTACAGGATTCTGCAGTCCTACAAATAACTTCCTACCACCACATGAGGCCAGAAATTTTTCCCTATTTATATATGCGGAGGTATGTGTTGTTTTTTTTATCTCGTGATGTAAGGCAGAAGAGCTTGCATGCATTATTTCCTTTAAAATTATATAAACACTGCTAATCTATCAAAACATGTGTGTTCTGGAAAATGCCTGACTAAGCTCAAAAGCTAATTTGTGTTTGTGGAAGTGTTACTAGTGTAGATGCTTGATGCACATCTGTTTACTGTTGGGCCCACTAACATCTTCAGGATGATTGCTACAGCCCTCCAGTTATAAATTTCCAAATAATAATTGTGAAGTAAATAAATGAATGGTATCAACCATATAATTGTAAACTGTGGAGGTCTAATAACATAGAAGAAAACTGATCAAGTTCTAACATGCTTTGTATGACTGGAGATAGAGGCAAACAATATCAGTACATGCAGAGTGCTTTACCAGAAAGGTATGGGGTGGAATAAAACTAGTACTTTACCAGAAGAGGAATCATGTCAGTTTGACCTGGCTCACCTAGCCTTGGTATAGCTCATGGGCTTCAGCTGGACTTTTTGGTGCTTTTTATCTGATAGCTGATTGAATTGGCTATTAGATAAAAGCTGATTCTAATAGATGATTGAATCGGCTATTGGATAAAAGCACCAAAAAGCCCAGCTGAAGCATGAAAGCTATACAGATGCTGGGCAAGCTGGGTCAAACTAATGCAGTTCTTCTTCTGGGCATGTACTGTGCTCAGTGCAAAAGCACACCAAGCTGAAAGTGCTGTTTTGTTTTTGTTTACCATGTCTGTAAGCCACCATTATGGCCAAGGGCAGTGAAGAGTAAACAAAAGGTGTTAGCGCTGAATTTTCACTGTAGTTGAAACTCTTGCAGAGAGAGCAAGTGGGGAACAACTATGGCTACAAACCAACGTTGTGCTTGTTCCAGAAGAGAGGTTCTTGTTCAGACATTGGTGCCTGTCCTGGTACAAACCCTAAAAAAGGTTCACAAGATAAGAAGCGCTAACAGTTTTGTCTCAGGACATTGTGACATGTCTTAACCATTGTCCCAGGATGGCATTGTTGAATCAGTGGCAGAGGAGCAGCAACACATTCACTTGCTTGCTATGCCCTGCTTGGAAAGGTGATATGCATGCATTCCAATCCTGGGACTTCTCTGTTCTGGGACAAACACGGGCACAACCTGTCCTGCGATAAATTCAACATCTGTTCTTAGCCTATGTGTAACAGCTAGAACAGTTCAATTTATACACAGCAAAACTAGCACAGCAACTACCACGAATGGATCGGAACATTTTAAATAATTTAAGTTTTTGTTTTCTTTTTTTTTTTTCTAAATTGGGAAAGGCCCATCTTTCAGTAATCACTGTTAATATATTTTATTTCCCTCACATTTTGATAACTCCCTCCTCACCTATGCACGGTATAGAAATTAAGATGAGAATATTTCATATCCCACCTCAAAAATTGAAATTTCATATTCTTGTCATACTTCTTTTTTTTATGGCCAGATTTCCTTTTGGTCAGGCTGGACCTCTTCTACAGTCATCTTCCCTGGCTGGTGCTGGAACCTTCTCAAGTGCTAACTTCACTGTAGGGAAACTCTCTTCTTAATTAAAAAAACAAAACAAGAAAACCTCTTAAGATGCTGTTTTTCCATCTTGCAGCTTTTAGCTGCTTCAGCACAAGAAAAACATGGGTCAGATGCCTGCCACTCCTCAACCAGCAGTGGACACTGAGTAGCTGGAGGGCAGGTGGTACTGAAGCTACTGATGGCACTGTTGTAGCAGCTTTCCCCAGGGCCTAAGCAGACTGTTTTCTGCCCCCACCACCCCCATTACCACCAATGTCTGTGGCAGTGCATCTGGCTAAAGAGGAGGAAGGGATCACTACATAAAACACAAGGACTCATATTACTGGTTTCAAGGGTCCCAGTTTCCAAGGAAGACTTGGAAAAAATAGGGCCGAATAAAAACTTGCAAACCAAGGTTTGCCATGCCCCCACCGTTCATAAGCCCAAAATTTTAAATCATTTTGGCTGTTGGTTTTTTTGTTTTTGTTTTTGTTTTGGTTTGTTTAACCATATCGATGGCTTATTTGTCTCAGCTTTTCTGCAGTCTCTCGGGCACGCATTCTCTGTCCATGTAAGAAGCAGTAACCCAGCCCTTACAGTAAGGGACACTAAAGACATTGTATTCCTCTACTATAAAGAAATAGAACAGGAAAGATTTAGCAGAAGGCCCACAAAAGCATATATGTTATCAGTACTTAACTATAACACTTCATCTTCTGCAGATCTTTGTTTCCCAGACTGCAACTTCATATTTTAATTAACTATGTGTATTTTTGTAGGAATTTTGAGCCAGTCATGTACCAGAACCACATTGTATGACACTGTGTACCAACACAGAAATAGCGTCTGCCCTCAGTTTACAACCTTGGTAAAAGAGGGGCAAGAAATGGAAACAAATAAGGAGTGAAAGAAAGAGTGATATGATGCTGGTCAGCATGATGGCTGGTGGCCTCAGCCCTCTACCTTTTAACCATTACTAGTTTGTTATAGACAACGCTGGAAAGCACAATTTTAAGAACAATGAAGTGGCTCTGTGGATGTTGATGGGGCACTTCGCCCCCCCCCCCCC
>NW_017728997.1:34193564-34206841 GCF_001723915.1 Gavialis gangeticus | reverse complement strand
CTCTCCCCCCCCCCCCCCCCCGGGGTGACATGAGAAAAAGCACAACAGTTCTGCTTAACAAGGCTGGTATCCTGGGCCAGAAAGGGGCATGAGTTAATTTATCAATTTCAAATGAGAGTTTATAGGATGGGACTAGTCCATGAAACTTGTAGGGAATTAAGACCAAGTGGCTTATGTTTCATGTGACATAGGAGGAGAAGCCAGTGAATGGATGCAAAGAGAAAGTGAGATTCCAATGATGGGCTAGGAAAATGATTTCTGAGGAAAGAAAAATAGCATGTTTTAGCCACATTTAGCTTGGGGTGAACATGAACATACTCAAGATGTCAGAGAGACTGGAATTTTAGTCTGGACGGAAGGAAATGGAATCCGTAATAGAAAGGAAAATCTGTAAGTTGTCTGTATATAAATGGTAGTTGAATGTTGCTTGAGGCAAGATGAGGTGTACAGGGGAAAAGAGAAGGAAACCAAGGGCAGAGTATGGAGAGCTGCTCCCTCACAAAAAGTTAGATTTTTTTTTCTTCTTCAAGGGACAAGCTGAAGCATATTAAAATAGGAGGGCAGATGTCTGACAGGAAGTGGGAAGGTAAATCGAGTGATGAAAGAAGTTTCTCTCATTTTATCAGTTTTCTCTTGGCAGAAATGGGTGAAATTTTGCAAAATGCTGAGGGGAGGATGGGACAGATTGAGAAATGAGTCAGAGTTGACAAACATCAGTTTGAATTGTGGACACAGAATTGGAGAAGTATGAAGCCAGGAAGATTATAGAACTAGAGAAATAATGGATTTCTTGTCGGATTTCTGTCAGTGATGTCCTGCAGTGTGAAAAGTGGCACAAATGGATGATGGGGAAGAGTCAGGAAGGACCTTACAATGGGAGATGTGTGAAGCCTGGAGAGAACTGATGACAGTGCTGCTAGAAAGAAGTATCAGGAGAGGGATAGAAGCAGATGAGATCCTCAGTATGTGAGAGACTGTTAATGTGAGAGGCTGCATGACGGGAGAGGGGGCTGGTAAGAGATGGTGGGAGAAAAGGGACTTGGCAAGAGAGAGAGCAGTGTTTGAAGGCCAGGTGAAGTGAACAGTTTGAAGAAGATGAACTAGACTGTAGGTTGAATGAAGACATGATGAAACTAAACATGCGGCTTAAGTTGGGGATTGAATGTGTCATCACTGTGGAAGCTGAAGTTGCTGAGGATGAATATAGGAGATAGCCAGGAACAGAAAATGAAGGGTAAAGCTGATGGGGAGGAGCTGTGTGGATGGTAGATAGCATCATGGAAGGAGGAGAGAATTAACGGGATGAGGTGCTGTATGAGAGAAGTGGGTTGGGGATGTGGGAGGAGCTGAAAGATGCAAAGGGCTTGTTGCTGCCTGACTCTTCTTTTTAGGAGTGAGGTCAGTGGTCCAGAGCAGCAAGTGAAAGGGAAAGGAGTTGAGAAAGGTGGCATTGGTGGAAATGGATGAGGCAATGGAGAGGACGGGGACAGGGTTAGGCAAACATCAGTGGAAGTAAGGAAGAAGCCAAGAAGGATGTAGCTGCAGGATGTGTGCTGGCAGCAGGGAGCTAGAGGAATTGGGATGGACAAGAGAAGACCAGGTAGGGTTGGTGATAACAAGGGTGAGGAAAAACATCTACTGGGGGAGTGGGGAAGGAAGACTGATGCTACAAACAAGGGCTGTAGTGGGAGCTATAGGTGAGCAGGGGATGGACATTTGCAAAAAATGGAAGAGAATGCATATTCATCAACTGTGGTGTTTGACTTATTGGCATCCTGAAGTGATTAATGTAAAGAATTAGACTTGCACTATTTTGACCCTGTGAATATGGATGCTGTAATTCAAGGCCACTATCTGTATAATTATGATGTGAATAATTCTTTAAACACTGTGAGGATTTGAGGGGAGAGATGTCAAAAAGCTTTTCTCTGAATAACAATGGTAATCTTTCCACTCCTGCCATCAATCACCAAGCTAATATACAGCTAGTGGCATGCTTCCTGTTGGAATATAGTCCATTTCGGAGGCAAAATGCGCTATTGTTTAACAGCCAAATATTCACTGGCACTGATAAACAGGCGATGGGTTTGCTCACTCTTGCTGCAGCAATTACTCATACTCTGACTTTGGACATGAGGAAAAACATAATACTTGCTTGCAGTTGATCATTTATATCTATAGTTTATACAGCATGAGAGCACTAAAAGTGGCTCTGCTGTAAAGGAAACATTTTTTTCAAACAGCTTATACATTTATTTTGACTCCTAGTAACTGAGAAACTTCAGTATAAATTGAGGGGTCAATATTTCTTAACTTTTGGGGGTATAATTTATGGGCTATAGTAGGCAATCTTTTCTGGCTGCAGGCTGGAATAACCCATCTCAGGCTAGAGTGTGCCGCGCTAGGACTCTGCCACAGCCAGTGTTTATCCTTACTGAAGCCCCACGTCTGCAGGCCAGATTCAATTCATGGGCTGTAGATTTGCCAGTCCCTGGGATAAGGGAACAAACCCGAATGCTTTCAAGCTACAAGGGCAGTGCTTTGCCTTTCTAATGGCTGGCGCACAGTTTTATGTCACACATGTCCTGGCATTCTTGGTTCTTGATATTTGAAGGGTAGACTGCATTCTAAAAATATACCTCGGGAGTTGTTCTGGTGGTTACTGCTGCGCTCTCACACTCACTCTCTTGCTTCTCCAAGTAGGAGAACATCTATAGTCGTATTACACCATTTCCTGCTCATGCCAGTGTGTGTCTGTGTGAATGCATGCACAGATGTATACAAGCACATGTCCTCTGAATAAGTTCTGTCTGCTACTACAGCAGCAAGGCAGCACGCTGTCCAGATTCACTGATACTCACCAGATAAGATAAGGTGGCAAGTGGGAGCAGTAAGGACTACATTACTGATGTTTGTGTTTGTTTGTTTGTTTGTTTGTTTTTGGGGGGGAGGAAGGGGAGCAGGATGCTAATATGTGCACACATCTCAGCTGTGTCTTATTGTAACCAATTGAGTATTAGAAATGACTTAAAAAAACCCACACAGACTGCCATACTTGTGTACCGGTAGCCACAAGATTTGTGATGTGCTATCAGGTGTAGTACATTTTCCAAGTGCTGACTGTTTCAAGCTGGTGGGGGCTGGCAGTGAAAGGGAGAAAAAAAAAAAGATCCTTTGGCGTTTACCTTATCTGAGACTGTCATGCACGCTCAGGAATTCTGTAGCTCACTTGCCTTGCTTAGCCAAAAGCTAAATGGTTCCAAGGGCTTGTTTCCTGGCTTTATAGCAACTGTCTGTCTTATTTATTTTCATTGCATTCTAGTTGTGGGCTAAAAATAGTTTTGACTGTGGTTCTTGTTGCCTATTATGTAACAATTACAAGCTTCCACCCTCTGGGTTTAGAACTGAAGGATGACTCCTTTGGCCAGATCTCTCGCTGCTTCTCAACTAGGGTGTTCGGATACCCAGGGATGCCTTGATGTCCTTTCAGAGGTGCTGTGGGATACCTTGCAATGTTAGTGCTGTTAGGTGTGAAAACATGATTCACAAGACAACCCAGCATTTTCAAATAGGAGGAATTCGTAGGGTTAAAAACCATTGCGTCCTATGTTTTTTTTTTTTTTCTGAGTTTGCAAAGGAATTGCTCTGCTTTTCTGCAGGCAAAAGAGTGAATATTTAAAAAAACTGGTATTTTCTGAGGGGTACCTTGAGTCTAAAGAGATTTGAGAACTACTGGCTTATGCACTTAACACAAATAAATAAAAAGATTGTGTAAAGCCTTTCTTCTTGCAGCCCGGGAGAGTCACACTTTTGTTACCTTGGAAGGGCAGTTATCACAGTTAATCCACCCTCCAAGGTTTTTCCTCAGGATAATTATTGTTTCAGTGACTCATCTTGCAGTCCCTGCCCTTCCTTATTCACACAAAATATCCTACTATCTGCAATATTTCTGGGTCAGGCTCGTGCCACACATGTGACTTCCTCTTGGGCATACAGACAAGAAAAGACCAAGTTAAAGGTCAGGTTTCCCTGGGTTGGCCTACCTAAGTGCAGCTTGCAGGTCATTCCAAGTGTTCCTAATAGGATGTTATCAGATCAATGAATATGCTCAGGACTGCAATAGAGTATCTTTGTGACATAAAGTTTTTTGGCTTTTTTTTTTTTGTCTCTTCAGGGAGGTTGTGAGGGAAATAGTGCTTCTGTTGTTGTGCTGGAAAATTTCACTGCTTCTGTCTTCAGTGGAAAACGGTTATCACTAGCACATCCTGGCATATAATTTGCCTCATTTATTATTGTCTAGTGTTGCTTTAATGCTTATGGTGCATTTCTAAGGTACTTAAAGAGGGTAGTGGTTTTCAAGGAAATGTATTTCATAGAACAAAAAAAATCATAAAGAATATTTTGGCACAAATGGAGACAAGTTTTAACTGAATATGAAAAATATAATCTGAACAGACCTTAAAATAAGCTTTTGGAGCAACAGTGGGACATGGAGAAGGCAGTGGACAAAGGCAGGATTGCAAGCTGGAAGAGCCAAGTTTGGTTTCTGTCTCTCACTTGTTCTGTAGTGTCCCTATTTCCTTCTTACAAACATGTCATGCTATGGAACTCAGTAAAAGGTTGCATTTGTCATCCAAACAGAATATGCTATGGTATAGGTGTGAAGAGTGTACAGTATATGTTGCCTCATAGGAAAAAGATTTGGCAGAAATGGGGGGAAGATGGAGTCAAGAAGTTAGTCTGTCCTATAAAGAATAAAATAATTTGAGGAAATAGATTTTCTACTTGTCAAATCATACTCAGGGGCACATCTACATGTGCATTTACTCCAGCCTACACTGACTGTGCAGTAAGCTACTGAGCACTAAGGGTTTGGGGGTAGGCCCATCTCCTGCTCCCCTGTGCAGAGATTAGGGAACAAATTTGCCTTCGGATGCCTGTGGCCCTGCAGTGCACCCCTGCGGCCACTGGCCAGAGCTCCAGGCTCCGGCTGCACCTGCCTGCAGCCTGGCAGTCCTCTCTAAAAGGCAACCACACTCTCTGCTCTCTAGGCAGCCTCTTCATTTGTTTAGGAGGAGCACGGCAAGTGCAGAGGCAGCACATGGCAACTTTGTGCCCACTGTGCCTCCCTGCACTATGGCTGCTCCAGCCCCTGGCAGCGACTAACAGCATCCCAAGATCTTGCTGTCACCTGGCCCATGGCCATTTCACTCTGCACAGCTGCCACTGCCAGGAAAACCAACGAGGGGCTGCAGGCTGCCATTGCCAGGGCATCATCCTGAGCCTTCAGCCCTGCCAGCTCTGGGCCCGCCACACCAGGCACCAGTGGTGGCAGAACCTTGTCCAGCAGACCTGGGATGACTAGCAGTGGACAGCCTGCACATGACCCAAGATGCCTTCTGGGACCTGTTCCACCAGCTCTGACCCCACCTGGAGTGCTAGGACACTGCTGTGCACCCAGCCCTCGCTGCCAACACCCACCTGGCCCTGGCACTACTGAAGCTGGCCTCCAGTATGTGGGACACATGTTCGGCATGGGTAAGGCCACCACTAGGGCGGCCACTCTGGAAGTGCATGGCACCCTCTAGGATGTACTGGCAGACACTGTCCTTGGTGTCCATAATCCCCAAGTGGTGATGGCAGAGTTCTATGCACTGTCTTCCCCCTGTGTATCAGGGCCCTGGACAGGACCCACATACTGGTCATCTGCCCACCTCACAGAGATGGGCCATAGTACAGCTATAGAGGATTCCATTCTATTGGCCTTCAAGCCGTGGTGGACCAGTGTGGGGCCTTTACCCATGTAAGTGTCAGCTGGGCAGGCAGCATGCACAACACCCATGTCTTCAGGAACTCTGGCCTGGTGAGACAGGGGGAGAGCAGACACTTCACACCAGGGGTGCTGGACCTGCAGCTGGGTGCCATCATGGTCCTGCCCCTGCTCATCGGGGACCCAACCCAAACTCCTGCCAGGCCACTAATACTGGTGTCTCAGCTGGACCCACACCCTGGTGGACTGCGCATTTGATTGCCTCAATGGCTGCTGGCACTCCCTCAACGCCCACCTCAAGGTCACCAAGGAGAGCCTGTCCCTGGGTCGTCATTGCAGCCTGTGGGCTGCATAATATGTGCAAGGCCCAGGGAGAGCTATTTCATGAGGCCTGGATGAAGGAGGCATGGTGGGCAGAGGCAGCCTGGTAGTGGGAGCACCTCCTGTGGCGGCAGTGGCAACAGCGGGTCCCTCCCCCCCGCCATCAAGGCACCAAGAGAGCTGTGCACTGGGTGTGGGAAGCTGTAGGGGACCACCTCCTACAGCACTCCCTGCTCTAGCCCATCTGCCCTGCCACCTATAACCCCCGCCCCCCCAAACACACACACACACACCCCAACACTTTCAGGGCAGGCACGTGTCCAAAGAAGAAACTTTTTTTATTCCCCACACAGCACACATGTGCTATCTCTCTCCCCTCCCATGTCAAGACACGGAGCCACACCACCACCCACAAACAATTTTAAAAAACCCTCTTCCCAGTGTGAAAACTGTTTACAAAGTCTTTGTTTTGGTGTCCCAGAGTGGGGGGGTGCCCAGGGACAGGTGGCTAGCACCCCAACCTGTTGCTATTTCCCGCAGCCCATACATCACAGCAACTGCAGTGGGTGGGGGGCTCACCCAGGGATGACAGTGCCTGGGGCTCTTCTGTGGTGGGTGATTCCCACTCCAACTGGCAAATTCCAGGCCCAGCAGGGTCAGCGTCCAGTCCTGGTGCCCCTCCAGGTAGCTCTGGCTCCATGCCTGCATAGAGCTGGGGTGAGCAGTAGACTTGAGCCCTGGCAGGTGGCAGGAGACCCAGGGTGGGGGCCCAGTCAAGGGCTCCTTCTGATGGGATGTGGAAGAGGACCTCATCCCAGGCCCAGGCAGGGATCTGCTGGGTAGGTGGCTGCCAGGGGGCCTGTACAGCCAGGGGCAGGGGATGGGCCGTGGCAGGCATGAACGAGACCACCAGTCCCAGGACAGTGTTCAGGGTCTGACAGTCATCGTCGGTGGCCTGCACTGCCCAGTCCAGGATGAGGTGCTTCTCCCATTCCAGGGCTAGGCGCTGCGCCTGGTGCTCCCATGCCTCCATGCCTCCTCCCAGGCAACGTTCTCCCTCTGCCACCTGTCCTGGAAGTCCAGGTCCTTCTCCCACCACCTCCCCCCTGGGCCAGGTCTCTTTCTGGCAGGCCTGTGTGATCTCTTCCTGCTCCTCGGCCACTGCCACCAGCCACTGGAGGAAGAGGGTCTGGTCCTGCATGCACCTCTGGTACAGCCAGCGCATCTGGAGGGCCCAGCAGTGGATGGCAGCATCCCTGACCCAGCATCCACTGCCACCAGCCACTGGAGGAGGAGGGTCTGGTCCTGCATGCACCTCTGGTACAGCCAGCGCATCTGGAGGGCCCAGCAGGGGATGGCAGCATCCCTGCCCCAGCATCCACTGCCCCCAGCCACTGGAGGAGGAGGGTCTGGTCCTGCATGCACCTCTGGTACAGCCAGCGCATCTGGAGGACCCAGCAGTGGATGGCAGCATCCCTGACCCAGTGTCCCTGCTGGCCACTCCCGGCATCTGGATACTGGGAGAGGTGGGCCTGCAGAGCTAGGAGACAGAAGTCTTTTGTAAGAGTTTGCAACATTTCAGAGGTAGGATGCTCTGCACTAGGAGCTATGCTCTTCCCAGCCTCAAAGTAGGGGTCAGCCACGCATGGGTGCCCAGGGAGCATAGTAAGTAGGGCAGGAAGACCTGGGCCCAGGCAGCTGCCAGCCAAGCCTACTCTCCCTGCATGCTCCCCTGGGATCAGCAGGCTGCTGGATACTGGCCACAGGCAGCCTGCCTCCCCCACCCCATTCCCAGGGCAGGACAGGCCAGACTCCTGGCAGCACCTGCTGCCATGGCTCCAGCCCCTGCTGCCCCACCTCTCCCCCTGCAAGCCAACCACTCTGTTGTGCTGCCATCTGACCCATGGTGCCTGGGTTCAGGGTGCATGGGACTCCCAGACAACTGGGATGAGGAGCTGGCCATGCCACTGCCCTCCTCACTGGGGGTTTCTCCATGGAGATGCCCTGGGGCCAGCTCCTCCCTCCCTCTTGTCCCTGCTGCGTCCTGAGCATGCCCTGGCCAGTTGACAATGAGCTGTTTGTGAAGGCTGAGGGGTCCTGACCACTGCACCCTGCTGATGATGATTCTTATAGTGCCCTAGGAGCACCTGTGTACCTGGTATGGGACTGTGAGCTACAATGGTGCAGGGGGCAAGCCTGGGCTGCCCTGCAATCTCTGCTACAACCTAGAGAGCTACCTGTGGCAGCATTACACATCTCTACCCCCCACTACTGAGGAGAACATTGCTGCCAGTATTGACATGTTCCTTGGGGTGTGAGAGGCATGTGGCTGCCTGGCTGCAGGGGCATAGGCTGCTCAAGAAAGTTTTGCAGTGTGTCCTGCCTCTCTGCGTGTTGTGGGGAGGAAACCGGGGCTAGGAGACCACAGACAGCCAGGTTCCCCCTAGTGCAAGACTTACCATGTGTCTGGGGCTGGCAAGGCTGGCGGCTCAGCGCAGTTCTCCCCATCAGCAATGGCATGTGGCTGTGCCCAGTGTCCTGGTCCTGCGGTGCGTGACTTATAGGCACCACGCCATGCCCTCCCCCCAACTGGTCATGCCCTCACTCCTGCATCCCACCCAGAGCCTCATAAATCTAGGCATTTGAGCGTGTGGAGGGCACAGGTGTGTGCATGTGGGTGGTGCTGGGCCTGGATGGAAAGGAGGAGACCATCAAGTGTCCCATGCTGGCTCTCTGGGCCCTCCATGCAGCTGTCCCACTGTTGCTGACCTTGGGTAGCTGCCAGCAGCACCCAGGATAGGGGCATAGCACTGGACTGGCAGTCACGTGGCAGTGGCTATGCCCCACAACAGCTGCAGGCACAGGGCAGACTACGTGGAGCCCTTGGGTGCTGACAGGCTGGCCAGGGGCTGCAGTAGCCTGCAGTAACTGTCCAGCACCTACCTGGCCTGAAAGCAGTGCCCTGGCAGCTACAAGGCTATGCATAGCCAAGCAGCAGTGCAGGCAGACCCAGGCACAGGCACGGATGAATCATGTGGTTGCCCAGGGCCCAGACAGAATGGGGACCCGAAAATAGTAATTTTTTTTCCAATTTTTGTCCAAGATTATTATTATCATTATCTCTGGCAAAGGGGGACCCAATAGTAAAAGTTTGCCTGGTGCCACCAGGAGTCTAGGTATGGTACTGAGTGCAGGGCTTGAGACAGGCAGGCACAGCTCAGCTGGGGCCTGTCCAGGGGTGCATACAGGGCCTGCAGTGCCCAGGGCATAAAATGGCTACAGACCTTTATAGCCTGCAGTCAGGGGCTGCCCACAAGGCAGCCCAGCCCTGGAGCAAGAAAGGCTCCTAGGCTGCAGCCCTGGGGCGGTCCTCAGGCTGACCCCCTAATGGCTGGCTAGACCCAGCAGCAAATTTGCTGCCGGGTCATGTCTCCACATGCATTACTGTGCAGTTACTAATCATGCTTAAATTTGCTACCTATTGGTAGCAAATTTAACCATGATTAGGGATTTTTACTGCACAGTAAGCGCATGCACATGTAGACGTGCATGGTTACTGCGCAGTAAACTAGGCAACGGTGCAGTAAATTATCTCATGTAGACACGCCCAGAAAGCTGAGTGTTTTGTTGGGTTTTTTAACACTAGGGACTACCATATAATACCCAACAACTGAGGACTCTGACCTCCTCCCAAATACCAACAAAATTTATGCACTGTTGCCTTGTTTGTATTTCACCTTACAAAGTCTGCCAGACTGTATGTTAAATGCTATTTTTCACTGAAATGGAAGCACTGTCAAGTAGATTCAACACAAGTAACCTGGCAAAGGTTTTGTATCACTCAAGCATCAGATTGTCCAAACATTATGTTAAATCAGTCCTCACTTTTCAGCAGAAGGGTTAATTTATGTGTTTTCTACACACTAAAAACAGCTCGGAGCCTGTGATTTATCTCAAAAGTCTCAGCAGTTCTTTAAAATTAGTCATTCGGTTGTTTTAGTACAGCTAAGGCCTTAAAACTAAGAGTACATTTGAGTTAACCCACACCCACAAAGAGAAGTTTCACTGTCATGAGATGTGTGGCAGGTGGCTGGGGATGCCTACTTCCCTTTTTATGTTCAGACTGTATTCCTCCTGCCTCTTATCCCTTCAGGTTTGGACAACTCCCAAGATGCAGAGGACTGCTCCAGAGGAGTAATCCTGTATTGTCTCTAAAGGGGTGACTCCCATTGTCGGGTTTTCCTATCCAGACTCGGACAGGAACTTGTGCTTCCAAGCAAAGCTCTTTCATCCTGCACTTCCCATAGTAAAGTACAGTTTAATTAGGCTGTAGAAAAGTCTGTGTTTCTATCTCCCTTCTTCCAAAACTTTCTCCCTTTTGACCTGTTTCTGCTACTTTTGACTTGCTTAATTCTCTTCCCCTTCTGAGACTTGTTTCAACTCCTTTCTTTTTTCTAAAAACCCAAACCAAAACCAAAGCAAATGTTTATTATGTACCCAAGGAGTTGATCAGGCCTGCTTCTGCTCTTTTCCATGGGAAGTTTTAGTAAATGGCCTTGTCACTTTATATATAAGATACTCCTCATCTTCATCTTAGTAAGCTCCTTATTCTGGGAGGAACAAACTGTCCTTGACTCCCTACCACATCCAGACAAATTAATTCAGCTACAATTATATTAACCTCTGTATTGCCAGATCATGGCTTAAATTTCTACAGCAAATAACAGTGACATATCTTTCTGTTCCTTTCCTCCCTGCCAGTCATGTCAGACCAAGGCTTCCATTAACTCCTTTCTGTCATGCAGCACTTGTGTGGTGTTGTTCCAGATAATGTGCTTTAGGTTGATTTAAACAGTGGTCTCTTAAACATCCTTGTTATCTTCTTGCCTAACTTTTTTCTCCAGACTTGCTTTATAAGAGCTGTCTTCCTCTTGCATGGTTTACCTCTAGGCCCATGTTGCTGGAACTGGACTACCTGACAGAATTCTAAGGGGGACATGAGAGAGAAGAATCATCATGGTGTCCTGTGACCAGTGGGGTCCCCCAAAGCTCTGTCCTTGGACCCATATTGTTTAACATCTTCATTAATGATGTGGACATTGGAGTCAGAAGCAGACTGGCCAAGGTCGCTGATGACACCAAACACTTTGGGGCAAAGCATCCACACCAAAAGCCAGGCGGGTGATCCAAGCTGACCTGGACAGGCTCAGCAAATGGGTGGACGAGAACCTGATGGTGTTTAACACTGAAAAATACAAGGTTCTCCACCTTAGGAAGAAAAACCAGCAGCATCCTTATAGCCTCGGCAGTGCTACGCTGGCTAGCACTATGGAAGAAAGAGACTTGGGGGTCATCATTGACCACAAGATGAACATGAGCCTGCAATGCGATGCTGCAGCTAGTAAAGCGACCAAAAAGCTGGCTTGCATCCATAGATGCTTCTCAAGCAAATCCCAGGATGTCATTCTCCCCTTGTACTTGGCCTTGGTGAGGCTGCAGCTGGAGTACTGCGTCCAGTTTTGGGCTCCACAATTCAAAAAGGATGTGGAGAAGCTTGAGAGAGTCCAGAGAAGAGCCACGTGCATGATCAGAGGTCAGGAAAACAGACCTTACGACGACAGGCTGAGAGCCATGGGGCTCTTTAGCTTGGAAAAGCGCAGGCTCAGGGGTGATCTGATGGCCACCTATAAGTTCATCGGGGTGACCACCAGTATCTGGGAGAATGTTTGTTCACCAGAGCACCCAAAGGGATGACGAGGTTGAACGGTCAAAAACTACTACAAGACCGTTTCAGGCTGGACATAAGGAAGACTTTCTTTACTGTCCAAGCCCCCAAGGTCTGGAACAGCCTGCCATCGGAGGTGGTTCAAGCACCTACATTGAACACCTTCAAGAGCAAATTGGATGCTTGTCTTGCTGGCATCCTATGACCCCAGCTGACTTCCTGCCTCAATGATCTTCCGAGGTCCCTTCCAGCCCTAATGTCTATGAAATCTATGAAGAATGGGAAGATAGAAATATATCCATAGGGGAAGCAACTGAACAGTAGATCTAGGGCAGTGGTTCTCAATCCCATTAGACTCAAGGCACCCCTCAGATAATGCCAGCATTTAGTTTTCACTTGTTTTTTACTAGGGAAAAATTACGGAGCAGTTTTTCTGTTGCAAAGAACTCGGCCCACAACAGGTAAGCATGTTAACACTCTGGATTCTCTGAGATTAGGTTAAATCTCTGGGTATATCTTGTATGGCACCCTTGAAAGGATCTCAGGATCCCCCAGGGTTCTGCAAACCCATTGAGAATCACTGTTCTAAGGTGTTGGAAAACACCAGGGTGCACCCGCATGCTGCTTTTTTATTCCTGCTACCCCCCAAAGCTTAAAACCAACTGCCTGGCAGTGGCAGCAGCATTTCTAATCAGACCTTGCTGAGGGAGTCAATTAACTTCATGGCTCATTATAAGCCACATAATCCCAAGGTCCCATCTAAACACTTCATTCCACAGGTGTTAAGGACCCTATCTACTTAATAGTTTTGACATCCCATGAATCAAGCTATCCTTTGTCTTGCAGTTCTGTCTGTTCACTGCTCCTCGCAATAAAGCATCTATTTCAAAGCCCTGGAGACAGTGCCATAGTGACAAAGTTTGGCACCTAGGGCAAAGCCTGCAGCAGCAGCCTGCTCTCACCCTCCGTGCAGATACAGGGGGCTCATGCTCCCCCCCATGCTTGCCCGGGAGTGCATGAAGCAGCTGGAGCTGCCCTTCTCCCATCCCCGTGCCCCACCCCCATCTCCCCCCAAAATGAGCCGCTTGTGGCTCCATCCCATACCCCAGCCTGGCTAGGCAGCACCTGTTGGGGCCCCTTTGCTTTGGTGCCTGGGGTGGTTGCCCACTTAGCCCCTCCTTGCTACAGCACTGCCTGGAGATGTGTGTGTGGAGGGGGTGTCTTTTTAACTCATTCCAATGATATGATGATTGTGCAGGCTCGGTGTATCCGATGCCGCACCCGCCTTCTCTCACGCCTCGCCCACAGCGCTTCCAATCACTACGGGTCCCTCCTCTCGGCCTGTACGCACTTGATACGCCTGCCACAACTTTGATGTTATTCCGGTTCAGTGATCTTACTCTGGCGCGTACCAGTCTGAAAGTGAGACTCCAGGACTCTTGGGGTCCCTAGTCTGTGAGG
>NW_017728997.1:34192635-34193553 GCF_001723915.1 Gavialis gangeticus | reverse complement strand
CACTGGACGTTCCAGTCCATCCACCTCCTGCGACAGGACAGCTCCAAGGGCGTAGGCCGATGCATCAGTCTGTAATGTAAATGGGAGGGCAAAATTGGGTGTATGTAGAGTCACCTCCTGGCAAAGAGCTCCTTTTAATTCTTCAAAAGCTCGTCGCTGCTCTTCATTCCACTCGATGTTTCCCACTTGCCTGCCTTTAGTTGTTTCCACCAAGGGGCTGGCGATTTCAGCAAACTTGGGGATAAATCGCCTAGAATAGCTGGCTAGCCCCAAAAAGGCGCGCATCTGCTTCTTGGTTGTGGGAGCCAGGTATTCTCTAATGGCAGCCACTTTATCCGCGAGGGGCCTCACCCAGCCTTGCCCCACTACGAACCCCAGATACTTAGTCTCTTCCTTGCCCAGGGCACATTTCTTGGGGTTGGCCGTTAATCCCAGTTGCCTTAGCTCGAGCAGAATGGCGCGGAGAGCCTTTAAATGCTGCTCCCAAGTCTCGGTATAGATGACGATATTGTCTATATATGCAGCGGCATACCCTTGGTGGGGGGCGAGGAGCCAGTCCATCAATCTTTGAAATATGGCTGCGGCCCCACTAAGCCCGAAGGGCATTCTCTTGAATTCAAAGAGACCCCAGGGGGTACCGAATGCCGTCTTTGGCTGATCTTCCTTTCGTAAAGGGATCTGCCAATACCCTTTTGACAGATCCAGGGTTGAAATAAATTTCGCTTGCCCTATACGCTCCACCCGTTCACTAATTTGAGGCATGGGGAAAGCGTCAAATTGGGTAGGGCGTTTACCTTTCTGAAGTCAACACAGAGCCGCAGGCTGCCATCGGGCTTCTCGACGGCCACTAAGGGGCTATGCCACGGACTACGGGACGGTGTAATGATCCCTTGTGCCAACATTTTTTCTAATTCTTCT
>NW_017728997.1:34189981-34192323 GCF_001723915.1 Gavialis gangeticus | reverse complement strand
CCTTGCTCTCTGGGCCCCGCCTCGTAACCGCTTCTTGCCCTCGCGTACCTTTAGGTCTCCGCCGGTCCCCTTGAGCCATTTCGTATTGTTCGGCCAGTCGCAATGCCTCACAAGAGGAGTTGGGACAATGACATCTTACCCATTTCTGGGTGTCTTCCTCGAGATCTGTAACAAACTATTCTAAGAGAATTTGATCACAAATCTCTTCCTTTGATGTCTCCTCAGGCCGGAGCCATTTACTCAGCAGATCTGCGAGACTCTGCCATAGAAGGCAGGGAGTTCTTCCCTCACCCCCCTTTCTCTCCCTAAAAGTCTGCCGGTGCCTTTCTGGCGTTATATCTAACCGCTGTAGTATCTCGGCCTTAACTTTGTCGTAGTCCAGGGCATCCCCTCTGGCCATAGCTCGGTATGCTGCCTGAGCCTGGCCGATTAGTAAGATGCCTAGGTGTCTGGCCCATTTACTTTTCTCTAACCCTGCAGCTAAAGCCGCCCTTTCAAAAGTCTCTAGGAACCTTCCGGATCATCCTCCTTTGACATTTTTGGCATCTGAAAGTCCCATGACCCCTTCTGGGCCCACCACTGCTGCTGGAGCAGGTGCTCCTGTAGGCTTGTTTGCCTCATGGCCTGTTACTGCTGCTGCTGCAGCACCTGGGCCATCATGTTCGTTGCTTGTTGCAATGTCTCCACTCCAGGCATTCCCGGTGCGTGCTCCATTTGTATCCCTTATTACTCCTAGGGAGGCTGACGTTGGAAGCAAAATAGTGCTTCCCGGCCAATCCACCACTGTGCGGGCTCGGTGTATCCAATGCCGCACCCGCCTTCTCTCACACCTCGCCCACAGCGCTTCCAATCACTACGGGTCCCTCCTCTCGGCCTGTAGGCGCTTGATACGCCTGCCACGACTTTGATGTTATTCCGGTTCAGTGATCTTACTCCAGCGCGTACCAGTCCAAAAGTGAGACTCCAGGACTCTTGGGGTCCCTAGTCTGTGAGGGCTCCGCCACCCCTACACCCTCACCCGTACCACCGGATTTGTCGTTGTCTCGGGTCCACGGACCCGTCAGTAGGTAGCTCCCTTTTACTCTGCGATTTCTGTTTTATGCCATCAATGATTTTTCAGTCCGGGTTATTTGGGCACTGGGCTAGCCTGCCCTCAGTGCCCTATTGTTCCTACCCGGCTGTTGGGTGCTAGAGCACTCCTTCCTAGGACCCTCTCAGGGCTCCTTAGTCCTTTTCCCTGGCTTCTTACCAACTTTCAGTCCTTATAGACACTGGGCAGCCTCTTCTCCTGTAGAGAGTGCCCCTCTATTCCAAACTATGCGGTTCCCGGCTCCTGCCGGGTCAGGCCGTTCTTAACCACGCTGCACAACCCGGGTCTTCGCTGGGACCCGTTGTACCTGCTTCCCTGCCCTGTGGAGGCTTCGGCTTACCCCACCAGGTTCAACAGCGCCTCTGGACAGTTTCTCTTCGCTCGCCGCAGCTTCCTCTCGCCGCTGCAGCCACCTGGCTTCCTTCCGGCTCCGCCTCTCTTCTTCCGCACGCCGGCGTCCCTCTTACATTGGTCCTTGCCGCCCGGGCCACGCCTACTTCCCCGCACCTGCAGATGGTAAGGGGTTGCCCAGTGTTTCTGCGGTGTGTGGGTGAGTTCAGCACTGCTGCGCCGGGGCGGGAAGCCTCCGATCTGGCCCGCCTCTTCACCCCCTCACAATGATATTCATAGTTGTTAGGGGTGGAAGGGACCTTACGAGAACAGCCCCCTTGCACTTGGGCAGGAAAGACCGCAGCAAGGTGGGCATCAAGATGCTGGTTGAAGACCACCAGGGCTTGTGTTCCCCTGGGGTACCTGAGTGAACAGATGCTCCCCCAGGCCCTGATGTATGCCCCTAATATACTTATAGGCTACCACCAAGTCCCCTCTGACTTTTCTCTTCTTCAGTGATACCTGTTTATATCTTAACCTGAAGCCCTAGGCACTTTGTAAAGTTTCTAGTTTATTTTTACCTGGAGAAAAATGTGTGTTGTGTTTCTATGTGATGAGCCCCCCCTGCACCCCACTTTTTCACAATCCTAGATCTGACCATGGGGAGCATAGAGGGGGTGCGGCAATCTCCACCATCTCTGAGAAGGGCAAGGAGGATTCTTAGTGCCATGTAGGGGCTTCCCTAGGAGGAGACTGAAGAGGCTAGGCCTAGTCACTCTATAAAAGAGATACTTGTGGGGGACGTGCTAAGGGTTTACAAAATAGTAAATAAATCCCTAGTTACTTTCAGTTCACCATTTAGTGTCTCACAATAGGAGAAGGGGTCACGGGATGAAACTAGTAGATAGCCGGTTTAACACAA
>NW_017728997.1:34189714-34189951 GCF_001723915.1 Gavialis gangeticus | reverse complement strand
GGTTTAACACAAGGAAGGTCCTTTCCACACAGCCTGTCCCTGGCGCGTGGACCTGGCTCAGCGGAAGCTGCTGGGCTTCAGAAAGGGCTTGGGCACGTCCCCGCAGGGAAGAGCCAGGTCGGTCTCCTTCCCTCCTTCCGCCTCCGCTCTGGCCCTGCGGGACGCGGGGCAGGACGGGCGGGGTCAGGGCTGGGCCCCAGCCCCGGCCCCCGGGCTGGGCGGCGCGAGGCGGCTCCG
>NW_017728997.1:34178443-34189364 GCF_001723915.1 Gavialis gangeticus | reverse complement strand
CGCCGCCTCAGGGGGGCGGGCCGGGCCGGGGCCTGTGGCCGGGTCGGGACGGACGGGCCCGGCTGGGGTGTTTGGTGGCGGTGGTGCTGGTCTTAGAGCTCAGGTCACGCTGTCCTGGGGTGGGCAAGTCACAAGGTGGGTTTTGCCCTCTGCCCTGCTGTCGCTGTTTCCAGGAGCAGGTTGATGTGGCGCAGGAAGGGGTATCCGTGGATCTTTTCAGACTCTGGGTTGTGGTTTGCGAGCCTTACTGAGCCCCTCCACAGTCAGAGTTTCAGCTCTCTGGCTGCCACTTTATCTGTACTGCTGCTCTTATAGGAAGTGTAAACTATAACCGGGACGTTGCTTTGACAGTTCCCCAACCAACCTGTGCAAAACACTCAACCAAAATGTAAAGGTTGAAAAAAGCAGGTGCATGGGACGTTAACTAGAGTTCCCAGCCTGCTGCTCCCCTCGAGGACTGACCTTACTGCACCTTGGGTAGGAAAGGAGATGGGACCAATAATGTTTCCTTACCACTCTAAAAATGTGCCTCCCTCTTTCCTTCACAACAGGCATGGAAGGAAGCTGCAGACACCACTTCCCTCTGGAGGTAAGACTCCCCTCCACGTTTCAGAGTTTACCTCTGTACTTGGCCATGCGTAACTGTTCAGCTCTGGTTCTGAAGCAGCAGAATGCTTTGTGCTCTCTCTGAGCACGTCGGTGGGTGCTGTCCAGGGTTCTTTGCTCAGTCTCTCTCGCTGGCACGTTTCATTATGTTTCCGATTTTCATAAATTTACCTACTTCTTTGCCCTTTTTTAGTCGCCTTCAGTTCCATTTTTGTCATCTCTTGGGGGTGGTCGGAAGTCACTGGTCTCATGAGCCTTTCCTAGGGTCTCCCTCCAATGGAGTTTCAATAAACTAGTCTTGTGAGGTGCTGTAAAAGTATCTTGAAGTATTGGGTATCCTCATCCCTTTCAAGCTCTGAGTGCGGGCACCCAGTCTGTCTCTGGTTTTCCTCTTCAGAAACAGTAAACTGGAGATGCTCTCACTCTCCGTTACATCCCAGCATGGGGTTGAAATTCATTTCCTTTAGGGGATGCTCCAATGACTGACTTGAAACTACATTCACATGGATAGGCAGTGACATCTTATGTTGTTTGCCTAGATGTTTACTGCTCTGAGAAGACAGCATCTATTTCATCTGATTCTCTTACACACATCTGGTACCACAGCAGCAATATAGATAACTAACTAAATTTTTGTTAGTAGCATTTTATGAATGTTTGCAGAGGAGCTTAACCTTTTGGCCCCACAGGGCTGGGCCTGGGCTGGATGGGGCCCATATGCCCAGATCAGGCTGTGCATGGCTTCGGCTGATCCCCGTGTGCCAGGATCAGGGCCCATGCACTGGGATTAGGGCCCTGCACTGCCCTGCATGCCTGGCGCTTGGCCCACGGGACTTGCACAGACCTGGGGAAAGCTCCATGGATCAGATGACACAGCACCAGGAGCTGAATCTCACTTGTGGACTAGAGGTTGATCACCTCTGGTTTAATTCTTGACAGTTTCTCCTCAAAATGAGATATTAGCAGTAGGTATGCACCAATAAAGATGTTTTTGGCCGATACTGATGGGCAATTATATTGGCCAAAACCAATCCTATAAGTGATATGCAGCCCGGCAGCTTGGAGAGCAACATCTGGCCAGTAAGTCTGTGGAGAGGAAGAGGGAAGGGATGTGGGGGGGAGGTGCAGATTGAGGTCCCCACAGTGAGGGAGGGAGTGGGGTAGGTCAAGGGGCTGCCCAGCCAGGGCAGGATGGCGCGGGACAGCGCCATGGGCGGCTTGTCCAAGGGGTGCACGGCAGGGGAAGGCTCCCCACTAGTGTGCACACCCCTGGGAGAGGCATGTGCTCCCCCAGATTTGTGTGCAGGACAAGGGTGGGCTGCCTGCTGCAGGCTTGGGACCAAAGGCTTCCTGGCAGGAAGGCTAGGCCGGGGCTGTGCTCAGGGCAGATGGAGGCAGGGTGGGCAGCGGCAGCACTGGTAGAGGGGCTACAGGGTGACTACAGCAAATTACAGGGTGGATTATAGCTACCCCAAAACCTAGCTCCTAGTGCTGCTGCCTCCCGCCCCGCCCTGCCCTCACCCCAAGCACAGCCTCGGCTTAGTCCCCTGCCCCCTTGCCAGGAAGAGGCTGGCACAGTGCCTGGCCCTGAGCCCACAGCAGGCAGCCGTCCCTCACCCCACGCACAAATCTAGGGGGCACATGTCCCCACATGCCTCCCCTGGGGGTGTGCGCAGCAGTGGGGAGCCACCTCCAAACAAGCCACCCACGGCTCTGTCCCCTGCCCCTCCCTTGCCCTATTCCCTCTCTCGCCCTATTCCCTCCCTCACCATGGGGGCCTCGAAACTGCTTTCCAAGCTGCTGGGCTTCATTCCTGGCCTTCATTCCTGGCCACGTGCATGCTGCAGCTATGTGCATGCATGCGTCATTTATCAGTGACATTATCAGCTACACAAGCCAAAAGAAAACGATTTCCAATAATGTCAATTTTCCTTTTATCAGTGCCAGTCTAATATGGACTGATATATCAGTGCACCTCTAATTAGCAGGCCAGCTTGGGAAAACTTTTAATGCCATTGAGTATACTCAACACAGCTGCAGCTTCTTGGTCTGGCACTTACTATGAGCCAGAGAGTTGGTAAATTTTAATGTTTAAGAGAAAATCATATTCCACTGATCAGGAATGCACAGTTCAGTTCAGGTTGCTGTGGAAGGAGTATTTAACAATACACAACTGATTCATGTCATTATATTACAATGGCCATGGTAAGGCTGTTTTGAGTGTTTGGACTTTATCAGCCTTCCTTTTGTCCAGATAAATTCTGTGCTGGTCAGGAGTCCCCTTCTAAAGCGTGGCAGTGCCTTGGTGGGGGGTGAAGGGGAAAATGCTTGTGCTTCCTGAGCTATATTGTGCTTACTGAAATTGGTGAGAGTTCACATCAGCTCCAGTAGCGCAGAATGGCTTCCTCTCTCTACTTCACCATGTTTTTAATTCCTTGCTGCAAGGGGTTACATTTCCATTCAAACTGTTCTCAACAGTTTCTCTGGTTCAGTAGTTTAAACACTTTTCATCTTCTGATGTGCATTTAATGACCAAAATGGTAGAGCATACCAACAATATGTTACTAGCTCAATGAAAAAAATGTCCTGATTTTCATCCTATAATATTTAAGGAAGGGAACTTGTTTTGCAGCTTGTGAGTGGGGGAAGCCCTTTAAAACCCCACTGCTACATTTTAAATTCTCCACCAAAATAACAGATTGTGTTTTTTATCAAAGACTTTCATTGGGATAGTCAGTGTACCCAGGTAGTAACGCTCATTTAAATAAACATTCTGTATTACTATTCTTAACTGTCTCCTATTACTAAGCCAATGGCCACCTTTTATTTTATAGAAACATGTGCCTAAACCGTTGGACCTTTTGCAATATCTTAAACCTGACTCCAGGAGTGCAAACATGGAAAAAATACTATCTCCACCGCTCCAAACTTGAGCAGCAAATGACATCAGGACGGCCATCAGCTGATTATACATGCATACCCATGAGGGGGCATAGTGGTAGGTGGCGAGAGTGATAAAAGAGCGTTTACTTTGCAGTAATTGTGGTATTTTGCAGTGCTTTGTCTCAGTGAATCCTACTGCTCAAGAAATCTAGGTGGACAAATATCAAAATAAATTTAGTTTGTTGTTTTTTATATAGTAGAGGTAATAACTTGAAAGCAACCTGAAAGATTTTTGTATGTAGTTTTGAACGTGTGTTTTTAGTATGTAACTCCAAGTTTTGGATTTATGTAAATAATTTCTGGGGACTAGGTTTGAAGAAACCTGGCCTTAAGCCCGCATGTTTTCCAGAAAAGTACACAGTCCTGATTTTTCATCCTTTTTTTTTTAATTACTAGGTTCATTCCACAGTAACACTGTGCAGAAAATACTATAAAACGATATCTGATTTCAGTTGTTTTTATTTGTTATTTGTGTTGTTTAAGTAATGTTGTATGGTTCTTTTCTTGTTCCACTGATAGCTCAGGGCAAGATACATAAAAGTATTCGGGCACTTAGCTGTGTTTTTAGGCACCCAAATATATTTAAAATCTGTCCTATATTCTGTAGGAAGTATTTGTGTAATGTTTTGCAGTACAGCACAAATTATTATATGGTAATGCTAAAGCATGTTAAACAGAACTCTAGATTCCATGAATAGGATATAAATCAATTGTACTTCCATTTAGACAGAAAAAATTAGAGTAAATAACATTTAAACAAAGCTATAAAGGCCACTGATGCATCATACTGGATTTTGTAAATGTGTTCTGGATGTTCATTGTCAAAGGAGTTAAATTAATTGGGCAATTTTTATTAATAATATAGGTAGTATGTTAAAAAGTTAATTAGCATTTATCTCAGTAATCTCTTGTCAGAATAAGGATTAATTTATATAATTTATTTCCCTCCTGCAGACACTTTGTAGGAAAATCTTAAATGTTGCACTGATTTAAATTTATTTTAGGTAACAATATAGGTAACACTGTGTGAATCGAAAGTCAGGAAAAGAAAGGGAACATTGCATTTAGACTATTGGTAAATGCATAACGCTGGGTGTGTCTACACATTCATTAATGCACAGTAGTTACTGAACATTTAGTTTAGTACTTGCTTAATGAAGTACTAACTAAATGTACAGTAACTACTGTTACTATCATTGCACATTTTTTTTGTGACGCTTACTGCACAGGAACCTAATAACACTGCGCAGTAGCATATTAGCACAGTTTTTGATGGACATGCTACTACACGGTAAGTGTCTTGTGTAGACGTGCCCAACGGAGACAGAATATAGTTAACAATGTTTTGAAGGGTAAAATGACACCATGTCAGAAAGTAATTTAGGTTTTTTACTGGTATATATCCTCACTTTGGTCAATGTTATAAGCCTCACAGGCTGAAATGTTTTGCTGAATAGAGGTCTTGCTGTTCTGCTGAGCATCAAATCACTTGGCCTTATTTTAAAGTGTTTTCTTTTTTTTTTTTTGTGCTTTTGCTTTTGCAGGAAAAATAATGGACATGGCTTATTTGTCTGACAGTGACCATGTCTTTGGTGCTGGAAAGCTGAGGTCTGTTGTCTGCACTGCATCTACTGATGGCACTCTACGAGCTTGGAACGTCCAAGAGGTGAGGCACAGTAAAGCATAGATGTCAAGATGGATAAAAATTTAATTTCTTTAGGTTTAATTTTTTAAAAAAAACATTTCTGGTTGTCAGAATTTCCTGTTTAATTTTGTACTATATGAAGGCTTAAGCACCTTTTAGTCTATTAAATCTATGTCAAACAAAAAAATAAATTTTAAAATATCTACTTGACAAGATCAAATGGAATTTAGGTGTCTCTCTGCATCTCTAGATACCCGAGGGGATTTCTATAAGTATTAAAGGGAGGTAGGCAATGGTCATTGATTTGGATGGGATAGAAACCTCTGGCCTACTTAAATGCCCAGTAGCATTTTTTAAAATACCAAGTTAGCTACATATGTACATATCTTCAAAAACCTGGCACAGGGTAACCAGATATAAATCTATCAATTAAGTAACTACTGTCAAAACAGTTGTTTTTACTAAATCAGTTTCAAGTTTAAAATAAGTTTTCAAGAAACTTATTTTTCTTACACATGCAGCACATTCATAATGGTTCTATTAAACTAATTACCAAAAAACCCACTTTCAAATATTTTCACACATAATAACATTCCAATTCTTATCCAGGTGTGGCTGAAGCCATTCTGAAAACAATATTATCTAAGAATTAAGATGTTAGTCACTTATTCATATAACCAGTTTTTACATTTGTGTAAAATGCATGTTGTTGCTTAAATTAATCCATGTACATGGAGTATACCTTTCTGGTTAATAAATTTAGCTTTGCTTTGCCTTAGAGTCAAGGATATTTGTGGCTTATTATCTTTTGATTGGACTGGACTAGTTATGCCAAACAAGGGGAATGGACCTTTCCTTAAGAATATAATGGATGTACATATGTAAAGCCAAGTTTTAAATAACTGATTTTCACCAGTATTTTGATACCATTTAATTTAAAACCACAGTTTATTTTTGTTTGCTTGTTTGGTTTCTTAACAGGTCTTTAAGTAAAGCCTAGCCACCACCATACCTGACTACCATTCTGATCTCCTTCCTGTTGCATTTGCTGTCCTGCTTTCTTCTTCATGCCCTGTGCTCCCTGCACAACCTGATGTTCTGCTCCATGCTTCCTACCCTGTCTGCTGCCACCTGTCCACTTCTTGATCTGCTGTGTGCCACACACAGCTGTCTGTGCTCCTCATGGCATAAGTGCCACACGTTGCCCTCTACCACTCCCACCCACCAATCCAGATATTAGGATTGAAAAATATTGAATATTTTTGAAGATTCAGTATTGAACTTTTCAGCTCAAATTTGATTAAATATTTGTGTTGATAGTAGTGACCACCCAGATTTTGTTCCAAGTATCACTTGCCTTACTTCATATAGGCAAAGATTGCTTTTTTATATGCATAAAAATATGACAAATTGCTAGAGATTCAGGTTTGTAGTCATTATTCTTCAAGTAGCAAGAGGAAAAACATGATACATAAGGGGGAGTGAAATATCTTCTCTCAAAGATGGACACAGTAGTCAGGAAGGAAGCAAAGAAATCTGGCAGGGTTTGCGAGCAATGTATGTAACAGAATGCTAGAAATATTGAAAGAATGTAATATATTATTCATCAGAATTTGTGACTTCATTCAGTTAATGGATCTGTATCAGATCTTAGATCAGCACTTTGAAAAATGAAGTATTTGCTGTTCTGAAAAAGGAAACCTTTTTTCTGCAGTTAAACTTTTTGTTTAACTTGCCCCAACATTAGAGTGAAACGTTACAATTTAGTTAAAAATCACTTTGTTGGTTTCTTGGATGGGTGTTGTGGAAGCTATTCATTGAGTATTTGCATTTAGGTTGTCATCTCTAAAAATGGCTATTATCAAATATTATTCTTCTAGCAAAGCTAAGCTTATTTATTACCACACAGTTTTGTTCAATTCAATCTTAAAATATGTGGAGAAAGAAAATCTTTAGCCTATAAATTAAGATCTAGAATTGTATTAAGTACCCAATTTTAAGGAGAGAAGAGCATTGGAAAACTGTTTATGGAAATGACTGAATAATGGTACCTAAGAAACTGTCTAATAACAAGTTCCATTATGCGTAGTGTTTCCTCTGTCTCCTTTGAGGCATTACCATGTAATAATTCTCCTTTTATACATTATTTTAATAAATTCGTGGACATTGACAGTGGTATCAATCCTCTAAGACAGGGTTCTCAAAGTTTTATGCTGCAGCCTGGCAAACCGCGACCTGGAAGTGGCCGTGGCCCGGCAAACCACAGCCCAGCAGTCACAGCTGACTGTGGCTGGAATTTCCAGCTGGCAGACAGGTGAGGATACCCCCACCTCCCAGGTGGAGCGGTGGGCCAAACACTGTGCTGCCGCAGGCCCTTCATAAGGATCCGTGGCCTCTCCACCCACCTCTGGGGGGTGCCTCAGTTTGCCAGTCTGCAGCCACTTCCAGTCCAACAGCCGATCCACTGCAGCCCAGTACTGGGCCACAGCCCAGGGATTGAGAACCCCTGCTCTAAGAGGCACTGCTGCTTTCTAACGTGTGTCACTGCAATCAGTTAAAGATTTCTATGTAGATTACACCAGGGAATGATTTTGCAGCTGGAATACTTATGTTCAGTTATCACTGACATCAGTGGATGTAAATAGAGTTTTTGCCGAGGGATTAATTTGGCCACCAGAACAAAATGCTTCAGGAGTGATTTGTAGAAGCATGTTTGGTCCGATTTGATTCTTGTAATTGCTTGCCTGTTTCAGAAGCTGTTTTCCAGTTTGGCAGAGTGAAATGCAATTCAGTTTCTGCCCAAGCCTCTAGCAAGGTGAGAAGTAGGTTAGAAGTGAGATGAATTGGCAGAGCAAGGTGGGAAATACTGCTGTGCAATCTGCCTGCATTGTATACTGCTCTCAAGTGTTTTAATCTCACTGCATGTCCCTTTCTGGGCTGATGTCCCATAAATTATGGGAAATATCCAAAGAGTACAAGAGAGTAAGATTAGACAGACTGTTTTAACCACCACTTGAAATGTGAGACTCTGCAAAGTCACTGGATGTGATATGGAGGACGAACAAGAATTATGGTCCAAAGGAAGTATCAGGTTCTTTTTGTGATGATGTAATGTTTGGAAGGAGCTTCTTGGCTGCAATTCTGGATTTTTGAAATACACTAGGTTAAGATGAGTCATAATAATTATCCACTGGGGAATGTAAGTTAAAGAATTCCAAAACTGCAAGCAGAACAGAGTGGCTGTTTTGTTAGAAGAAAACTATTTCAAAACAAATATTGGAAAATATACGGAAAAGTGTTTCTGAAATATGTAACTTAGAATGATGCAAAAGTATTATTGCATTATTGACAAGTTAAATGTCAGTTAAAATTACCATAACCCGGTGCCTGGATGGTGGTGGTCGTGCTTGTTTTTTGTGTTGATTAGGGTATGCAGATATGGTCAAGTCCCATACAAGAAATGCCACTTCTGAAAGTTATTACATTACCAAAATACAAGGTAGCAATCACAACAGATGCCAGTGGAACTATCAAAGCCTGGCAGGGAGAAACTGGGAAAGAGCTTGCTTCATTCTCCACATCCTCCTCTTCATGCAACTTGGTTTCCTACTCGGTGAACAGTAAGCCCTTCTTATCGGTAAGTGGACTTAAGCATCTATGAATTCAAGATATAACAAAATCGCATACACATAGATAACTGGATTCATTTAATACAATAATACACTTGGTACGGTTCATTTTGAACTCTTGGAAGTGTCTAAAATTTGTTGAGATCGTGGACAAAACCCTGAACAGAAGAGGTAGGTCATCTAATCCATTCATATCCATGCCATGGTTGTCAGCAGAACATGTTGTACTGATTCATCCAGTTGAGTTTTCAGTTGGCTCTAGGAACTGGGACCACCTAACTGAGGAAGTCTTTCCTGAGAGCCCAAATCTTCACAGTCTGTTTTTATTTTCATTAAATTTATTCCTTTATTAATATATCCCTTTGGCTGATCATACTAGAATTATGTATCCTACATTTATGCTGTTCAGATACTTGGAGGACAGCTATCACCTCTTAGTCTGAAGTTTTAGTAATCTTTCTGCTGAAGTCCACTTGCGTTAGTGGAAATATTACTTATTATTTTTAGTTAGATTATTTTTAGTTTCTTTAGTCTCCCTTTAAGTGACTAAACAAGCAAGTGGCTTGAAGGATGATAGGTTTTGTGCTTTTTTGCAATAGAAGTAAAAAGGGATTTTTACCATGTATGTTTATGTTTGTGATTATGTAGTGATTATGTTTGTCTGCCCCATAGTGTTAGTACCAGCTACCAGCAGGAGAGGGCATGACTTCTGTGCATTCCTGAATTCCCTCTAATTGCTGCAGTCAACAGCAATAGGGTTAAGAAAACTGTGTATACAGTATTTTCATATTATAGCATAGTGATTTTGTGCTACTACAGTGGTCCTTTGTGTACTGCAGAATTCAACTCGTACATCAGTCACTTGAGTTCAATATGTTAACTCATCCTTAGGAAAATACCACTTTCTTGTGCTTATACTGCTCCCAGTATCTTCATTAGGAACTTCTTTCATCACACTGCATACACTGAGGCATTGTTACCTTCACAAGATTAGGTCTGGCCTGGATGTCACTTGCTGTAAAGGCATGAGGAGAGCTGGGGTGCTGACCATAAAAAAATAATAAATCAGCCCCAGTTCTATGAACTGAATCATTACGAAGCTCTTTTTGCTTTTGTCTTGTATGGGATGCACTTGAGGATGTATACAGATGTAACATGTAAGTGTTCCAAGCATCTCCAAAGTGCTCCGAAAAGTGAGGATACATGTATGCAATCGATGGAGTACTTCAAAGCAAGCACTTCTGCCTCAAAAATTATACTGAAAATATAGGAACATATTTTGAAGCACTGGGTGCATGTACACGAGATGCTTACTGTGCATTACCCTAAAACACTGCACAGTAGTGCGTCACAGTAAAGACTGTACTAAGAGCCTACTGTGCAGTGTTATTAGGCTAATGCACAATAAGCGTCACTAAATAACTGCACTGGCGCTACTGCGCAGTAACTCTAGATACTTTGCATTTAGTTAGTACTTTATTAAGTGAATATTAAATTAAATGCACAGTATCTAAGAGGTGTAGGTTGTAGCTGTGTTGGTCTAAGGTCATAGGCAGACAAGGTTCTTTGGGTGAATCTGGTATCTTTTATTAGACCAACTTAAATAGTTGGAAAACAATTATTAAGCAAGCTTTCGGGTTCAAAAACCCTTCGTCAGGCTAAGGAAGTTTCTGCACTTGGTGTGTGCTCTTCCTGGATGGAGTTTTCATTCCATCCAGGAAGAGTACACACCAACTGCAGAAACTTCCTTAGCCTGAAGAAGGGTTTTTGAACCCGAAAGCTTGCTTAATAATTGTTTTCCAACTATTTAAGTTGGTCTAATAAGAGATACCAGATTCACCCAAAGAACCTTGTCTGCCTATGACCTTAGACCAACACAGCTACAACCTACACCTCTTAGATACTGTGCATTTAATTTAATATTCACTTAATAAAGTACTAACTAAATGCAAAGTATCTAGAGTTACTGCGCAGTAGCGCCAGTGCAGTTATTTAGTGACGCTTATTGTGCATTAGCCTAATAACACTGCACAGTAGGCTCTTAGTACAGTCTTTACTGTGACGCACTACTGTGCAGTGTTTTAGGGTAATGCACAGT
>NW_017728997.1:34168108-34173443 GCF_001723915.1 Gavialis gangeticus | reverse complement strand
AGTATCTAAGGTGCATTAATCAACATGTAGATGCACCCATTGTTACATACTTTGCCTGTTACTGCTTTTAGCTTAATCAAATCAGGCAAAAAATTATTTGTTGGTGTTTTATGAGCATTAAACCTTCAGCATTGCATAACTTTGTGGGAGCTAGGATGCTGTAACCATGTGTTGTTTTGGTTTTTTTGCCCCCTCCCCCCTCTCCCTTTTTTAGGCAGCCACTGCAGGAGGTGCTATTTATACATTAGAGGTTCCTAATCTAAATCAAGTGTCACGTATCACAGCATTTCAGAATTCTAAAATTGATATCTTTCTTTGTTCACCTGATAAGTTGTGGCTAGTTGCTGGATCTACTGAAAGTGCAGATGTATCTACCAAGGTACAGTATACTGTTCAATCTGCTTACACAACTGAGAAGTTAATTTAAAAAAAGAAAAAAAAATCTGGGTCTGTACAAGTTTGTTCTGTTTCTGATATATTCGTGACTTGTAACACACCAAGAGTGTAGAGGTTTTTTGGGTTTTTTTATCCAAATACTAAATATAAAAAATGTTTACCATGCTGCAAGTACATATGTGAAGTTGCTACTTAGGAGGTACATCTGGAAGTAGTAAGTAGTGAAAATTGGACTAACATAACTATCAAAGCAATTTCTGCAATAAGGGGAAACAGCTTGCCATATGTGTTCAGTATCTGATGCTCCTAGAAGTTACTGGCACAACTCTCCTTTTCCCCACAAACTGCAACGGAACTTATTTGTTAAGGCAACATTCGCCATTAACTTTTGAGTACGTTCTCCTCTGAGTGGCTGGGAAGCCTTGGTTTCCAGTCTGTGGCTTTGGCATTACTGCCATGTGGATACCCTCAGATTTGGAGACCAAGATCTTCCAGACTGGGGCAACTAGGTTCCTTGGCGATCCAGCCCTAGGAACTTCCCTGCATTTATCAGCTAACCTTTATGGCAGAAAGGGAGCTAGAATTCTGGAAGTTCTTATGGAGCCAGAACTAGGAGCTCCCAACTCCATCATGAGGCTGGCAAGACTTGCAACTCTCCATTAACACTGACATATTTTCTGATTTGGTTTTGCCACCAAATAAAGGCAAGGGTTTTAAAAATCCCACATTACTGCACCACAGCAGGCAGGTAGCTGAAGAACCTAAGCAGCACATTCTGTCTTGATAATACCAGATTCTGTGAAAGAAAATACATTATGTTAGTTCCTTGAAATTTGGGGACTTGGGAGTTTTCATTGTTTCAGGACAAGTTTTCTGAAGACGTGAACTATAACTGTAACTTGAGTTTTCCTGGGCCAGTTCTGAATTACCAGTCACTCAAATAAGGATAATTTGAGCAACAGCATGTCTTCAGTAATCTTTGAAAGGTCAGGTTGTTCGAAGGACTGAAAAATATTTACCAGAGGTGTGTTGCAAATAAAGTCAAGTCACTTGATCTCTATTCGCTTATCAGCACTGCTCTAGTAACATCTTTCTAGTTGACAAGACCTACACACAGCTGCCTAATTCTGGTCAAAACGAAAGTGGAATTGATGCAGCGTGGAGTACAGTAGCTTAGTTGGTGTTCATATTGACACATCTGTTTAAAGGAATGCTTAGCTTCTGGCCTAGCTACTGCTATTTCTGTCACATTCACTTGTTCAATAAATCACTAAAAGAAATTTGTAATCCTGTATAACATATTTTTCTTAATTCTTATACAAGATTTTTCTCGTCTTGCACAAGACTTGTCATAAGTAGTGCTGCAGTCTGAAACGGTGTATGTTTTCAATATTAGGTGTTTTCTACAGATTGCTTGATTCAACCAACAGAAGACAAATCACCCATATGCACTTCTCTGCCTATCCATGAGCATGTTACGGCTTGTTGGTTACCAAAACAGCCAGCAAGAATAGCAGTAATGCATAAAGATCATGCCTTTCATATGAACATCACAGTGTTGGATCTAGCAGTGAAGAAATCTAAATATAAATCAGAAATCCTAGGTATGTTTATAACTTGTCCTATTTATGCTTCATAACAGAGGATTCACTTTTTCCTATGTTTCTTCCTTGGGCCTCTTTACTAGCAATTAATACATTTCCTGCACTACAGTTAAGGATGCAAAACTCCTAATTAAGTCACTCTGGCTGGGGTTGGAGGCTTGACGATTTTGTTCAGTACAAAATCATTTTTTAATAAAAAGAATGTAAAAGATACAGTATTAGGGACTGAGGCTCCTCTTTGGCTTCCTAGTGGTTTCTAGTTCAACTTCAGGATGCTGATATTTGTAAAACACTTGGATCCTTCCAAACTGAAGACATCTGTCTTGCCATATTTTATCCAGTAGTCAAAGTAAACTGGGTCACACTAATTGCCAGACTTTCCTGGGAGGAAGCGTCTCAACTCTGGAAATAGTCTCCAGGACAATACACCACATCCAGTTGACCATTACAGCAGAGTTGTAAGTCTCTATTAAACTAAACGAGGGTAGAAGCACTATGTTTTCTAATTTTTGAGGAATTGGTCCTTATCTTGCATTTTGGATACAATTTTGTGTGTGTCTTAGAAAATTTATGTTTTAAGTTTTGTTTTGAAGGAGTAACAGCAGCACTGAAAGCAAGTTACAAAATTAAAGGGAATATTAACAAAACTGATAATAGAAGGTATTTTATTTCTGGTATCTCATTTGAATGTTCCACAGTAATTTGAGATTTCAAGGTTGGGGTGCTCAACCCCTAGTCTGGTACAAATCCAGCCTGCAGAGCTCCCACAGGTCTGGAAAACTGGTAACAGAGGAACAGTTGAAGCATTAATGTTCCCTGTTCCCTATGCTGCCAAATTTCCAGACCTGGAGGGAGCCCCCTGAGTGGGATAACATGGCCCTTCATGCCATACTGGGCTGGCACTGGACTGGATCAGGTGGCGTGCAAGTCAGATCAGAAATGAGCAGGTCTGGATTTGGGCAGCAGCAGCTGAATTAGGTAGCAAAGGTCCAATTTGGGAAGTGTGGGTCTGGACTGGGGCAGTTTATAGCTAGATTCAGCAGTGTGGGTCTGGCATGTGGCCAGAACTGGAGCCCCTGCTCTGGATCATGGCATGTGGGATCCAGTCTGTGGACCAACCCAAACCACTCATCTGGTTTGCAGAGGAACAGGTTGGGAACCACTGCTTTAAGATGAATCTGCACATCCACCCTGTGCAGATCATGGAACAGAATAGCAGCATCATGCTCAACAGTTGGGGGGGGAAACAGAGGGTTTCTTAACATTCTTTTTTCAAATGCAATAAATGTGACTGAGATGCAAATAATTGCAATACTGAAATCTTTAAAGGGGTATTTTTACGTATGTAATGTTGTCTTATGAAAAGCTCAACAGGTTACAAGATTCACATTACCAGAAAACCATTGGAACACGCACAGTCTCATGGAGGGGTATGGAACAGAAACCATTCTTATAGGATGTGGGTCAGTGCTGAAGTTATATTCAATCTCTGGGACTCAACTAAAATGTTTCCAGGATCATAAGGACACAATTACTTCACTATGGGTGGTACGTATCTCTATTGCTAATCATTCTTTTCATTGTTTGCTGTACCTTATCTTGACCATATATATGTATTTTTGTAACCTTAAAGGATTCTTTCCGTGTTGTCACATCATCCTTGGATCTCTCTCTCCGTGTATATATGTGGAAAAAAACAAACCAGGCTTGTGCATTACAGAGCCTGTATCAGTTACTAGGAGGATCTCATAAGTGGTCAAGGTAATGTTTGTTAATTGAACAACATGTAGGATAAGTTATGGTTTCCTCTTTAAGTATTCTTTACATGAGTATCTTTCTCCCCATGTTTGACTAAGCTGTAAGAGGGGGATGTTAAAACATGCAGCAGTCTGCACTCCAGCTTTGCTTCTCACCTACCCTGAATTTTCAGACTGTTTCACTAGACCAGTGATTCTCAGCCAAGGGTCTGCCACACAAATTTATACTCTTGTCAAAAGTGCAGATATGATTCATAAGATAAATGGATTGATTTCAACTAAGAATCCAGTATTTAAAAAAAACCCAAACCATTGTAACCTGTGTTGGTCTGCCCAAGTTCTTTGCAACCACTGCTGTATTATTTTTCCATTGTCAAAAAACAAATGAAAATTTAAGAACTGGCACTTTCTGAATTTGGCTTTGACTCTAAAAAGATTGAGTGCCACTGGTTTGTACCAGGGCTGTTAGGGTTTTAGTATGTCTGTCTTATGCAAATACCTGAAAACAACAGGTAGCTACCGGGTCTTACGTCTATGGAAAGCTTGCCTTATTTTACAATTTTGATGATTTTGGAAGATAATTTCTCGGGAATAATGCATGTATAAAAGGCAGAAGTCACCATTTGATCAGCAGTAGAAGTCCAGATTGCTGTTTAATCTCAAAACATTGTACTATACAAGAGGGATGCTCAACCTCCAGGCCAAGTGTGGCCTGCAAGGCTCCACCCCCTGCCAAAATCAGGAAATTTGGCAGCATGGGAGTGGTGGCAGTTAATATGACCACCCTTCCCAGCTGCCAAATTCTCAAACCCCAAGGGCCAATGCAGCAGGTTGGGGTCAAGTTATGCCCTCTTTCCCATGAGGCTGGCTCAAGCCCCCTTTGCCCTACCTCGTGGGGCCAGGTCAAACTCCTTTCCACCTGTGGGGAAGGTTGGGACTGGGCCAGGACACCTCCACCCCCTGTGGGGTGGGACTGAAGCAGAGATGCCCCCTCTTCCACTCTGCATGGCCAGATAGGGTCCTACCACAGAAGCCTCATTCCAGATTGGGACCAGCAGCTGGATACAGCCCACAGATGACCTGGGCACTGCTCATTCAGCCCACTGGCCAAAAAGGTTGAGCACCACTGCTGTACAGCAAAGTAAAATGAAGTTACTCACTGAGCTCTCTCAGATGATCAAACCTAAACAACACTTAGTGTTTTAAAGTTACCAATAGCTGTATGACTAAATTCAGTTATTACCAGAGATCCTGATTTTCTGTTCCCCATGGAAAAACAAAGAAAACCATGGATTTACCCTTTTTGTCAGAGAAAACGTGGGTTTCTCCTTTTACCAGAGAAACCCATGGATTCCTTGCTTTTGCAAACAGCTCTGCAGGCTCGTTGAGCTCCAACCTACAAGAGCTGTTTGCAAACAGGGCAGGAACCCCCCAGCCCTGCCAGAAAGATAGGGGCAGGAGGAAGGGCAGGGCTTGAGACTGCCAGCCACCACTCTGCCCAGCTCAGCTTCCCTCTTCAGTCCTAGTGCCTGTGAGGTAAGTGGGGCGTGCAGTTCATGGCGGGGGGGGGGGGGGGGG
>NW_017728997.1:34160925-34163108 GCF_001723915.1 Gavialis gangeticus | reverse complement strand
GAGCCAGCCACAACCAAGCAGGCAGTAGCAGTGGGAGAGCTGCTCCATGCTGCAGCTGCCTGCTGTTGGGGGCAGGGAACTGCTAACTTGGGTCCCTGGCCCCACAGTCCTGGGAGATGGGGACCCCTCTGGCAGGGCTGGGGGCATGAGTAGGGTGGTAGACTGTTGTGGAGGCAATGAGGGGCACCAGCACAGCTGGGGGGGCCTGCAGGGGGCTTTTAATTTTAATAATGGATTGGGGGGGGGTTAATGAGAATTTGCAATTTTTTTTTTTGGTCAGAGAAAATTGGGATTCCCTATTACAAACATTTACAATTTTTCCACAACAGGGGCTTTACTGATGTGGCATGTGACAACGTGAGCATCATAGGTGTGGTGGCCAGAGCTGATGAAACAAGTATTTTGAGAGCCTATTCTTTTAACCTTTAATATATACTTGTTATCCTCCTTCAGGAGTCTGCTTTGTACAAAAGATGATACTTTAAAAATCTTCTAGTTGAAGGCATGTGCTAGGACAGCTCCATTTATATGTATTCACTGTGGTTACCTTGCAAAGCCTAAACACTGCATGTGTGTGTGGACAAAGTTGCTATAGTTTAGAGTAGTCATGCTGTATTACTAAGTTTGTGAATTGAAGCTCATCTAAAAATGTCCAATGAGATTGTTTGTTTTAAGAGATGTTCCTGATTTTTTTTATTTTAATTATGCAGGTTTGTTGCATCTTATACAGCGTTTTTCAACCTGTGTGCCGTGACCAAAAAGTGGGTTGCAAGAATATATGAAAGGGTCACAAACTTCAAAAACAGATAAAATTTTTTTAAAGGAGAAAAAAACATGGGGAACTGTGACTCTTCCCTTGCAGGCTTACACAGTTCCAGCCTGTGAGGGGCTGCTTGGGCCCCCCCTGCTCCATACACTGGGAGGCTGGGGCTGGCTATTGATGTTTACAAGTAAGTCCTGGTACAAAAAAAAGGTTGAGAACCACTGCTTTAGAGCAGTTGTCAAACTCAACCCCTACCTCTGGATCTAGCCCATGAGGTGCCCTGTGGAAAGGAACAACACAGCCATCACTTGCGTTTGTTTGCTAACTGGAGACATACCCCCAATGGGAGTGCCCATAGGCCAGATGATGCAACTCCAACTGAACCTAACCTCTGGGATAAGTTTGACACCCCTGCTTTAGAATAAAGTATCTTAGGACAGAAGTCTCACTTTACCTCAGGGGGACCTTCCTCCTATAGAATGGAAAGAGAGACCGACAACTGCTGATAGAATACAATTTTAATAAGTCAAATATACAGTCATATGAATTCCATCAGTACAATCTAACATATTTCCAATGAGAACAAGGACAAGCCAAGACTAAAATAAATATTATGCCCTGCTTTTATAAGCATAATGTGTTTTGAGAAAGTAAGTGCAACATTGTGTAAATCTTTTATCTATAGCAGCAGTATAGCAGAATTACATGCCAACTGTCCTCTGGTAGCATGGGACAGTCCTGCAAGAATTAAAGTTTAATGTTTCAGCATATTGATTTTATACTACAACTATAGCGCAATTATGAAGTTGTTCATATATTGGAAGCCTGTGCAAAGCCACTACTCCATTCCTTTAGGCTGCTTCTTGAAATTCATGCAGCATTGGGATTGTTTTAATCTGGCTTCAATCACAGTCATCCCTGTTCAATAGTTAACTTTATTATTTATAGCATCTTTTCAGATCCTTAAGCCAGAGGCTATACACATTACTTTGTTTAGGGAGGAAAAAAAAAAAAAAAAGCATGCAACTTTCATGGAGTTGGCAGTAGAAGCTTCAAACAATGCTTTTGGAAAAAAAAGAAAGTTACCCCTCAACAGATATGGGGCATTCCCCATATTTGCAAATTCACTCATAGTAGAGATCACTTAAGTTACTGATGTAGTTTGAGAGAATCTTAAATCTTGAAGGAGGTTATGTTGATTTCTTTAAGCTATCACAGCACTTACTCTTATGAATATAGCAAGAATTCTGCTTTGTCCTCCAAAAAAGAGAAAGATAGTCAGCAGCCTTAAATTTGTTGCTACCACATCCCCTTTTAGTTTCATTAAAGCTTAATATGATCAGGAATAGTGGCTTTTTTCATACCATTTCTGTTTTCACATATCAAAGCTGTAGCAACTTAGACTGAGCCCAAATGGTCC
>NW_017728997.1:34151941-34155925 GCF_001723915.1 Gavialis gangeticus | reverse complement strand
AGATAGTCAGCAGCCTTAAATTTGTTGCTACCACATCCCCTTTTAGTTTCATTAAAGCTTAATATGATCAGGAATAGTGGCTTGTCTCATACCATTTCTGTTTTCACATATCAAAGCTATAGCAACTTAGACTGAGCCCAAATGGTCCTGTTGTAATAATAAAGCCCTAAGAAAGGCAGCAGGTTGTATAGTTAACTCCGTGTGAGCAAAATCCCTGCCCTAAAACTATGCAACCTACTACCTCTTCCTAGGAGCCCACTGTTTCTTTTGCAGTTCTTCTAGTTAGTGGCTGCACTGTGCAGCAAGTTAAATTTTTTTTACCAGGTTCTTTTGACTTCCTGTTGTGTTTAGAAATGAAGACATTTACATGGCTAGTCAGTAACAGTGCTTAAACCAGAAACAGAAACATTAGATCAGATATTTTAAAAGAATCTCAATTAAATCACCTGTCAAATGCTTGTTTTTAAATGCTTTGGTTTTCACCTTAAGTTCTACTCTAATTCCTGTTTTAACAGATACTTCAGAAACACTTACTGTGTAGTTACTCATCCCATACCAAAAGCTCTTCCATGGTTTACATTTCAGAAAGTTACCATTCAAAACTGGCTTTTATGCTTCAGCTTGTTCTTTTACTGCTCAGAATTAGACTGAATATTAGGGCTGTGCGAAGCTTCGGTCCCCGATTTGATTTGGCGGAGATTCAGCCCTATTCAGTGGCCAAATCTCCAAACCAGAATAGAATCAGGGGACCCTTTAATCTCTCTAAATCAAATTGGAAAGATTCGGACAGACACAGCTTTAAATATTTTTTCTATATACTTCGAGGTACTAGCACAGCACATGAATGCTGCGATGCATAGAGCATACCATAGGAGAGTGGGGGACTCAGTGTGCTTGGCAGCAGACCTGGAAGTGGACCAGAAACACTTTGAGTCCACCAGGGAGCATGCGCTGCCCTGCCTCCGCAACTGGTGCCTCTTGGGGCACCTGGGGTCCCCCTATGGCCAATCACCAAGCCAGGGGAGTGCAGAGGGGGACCCCCAGCAGACCCAGAAGTACTTCCAATCCACTTCCGGGTTTGCTGCTGAGCATGTGGAAGGCCCGCCCCCCTGTACTCCTGTGGGACACCCCATCAGCCCCAGCATCACAGCATTCACAAGCCACACTGGTACCTTGAGGTATGTAGAAAAAACATTTAAAGCTGTGTCTATGACTAAACTGCTGATTCTCTAAAATCAGCCCTGAATCTTCAGATTCAACCAAACTGAATCCCGGATAGTGATCCAAATCAATTAATTGAATCTCTGTCCCTGATTTGGACTGAATCCAAATAGAGTAAGGCCCACTTCAGACACCCGCACTGAATATATAGAATGATGTCTGAATGCTTGGTTCTTAATAGTTTCCAATAAACCTCAAAAAAAGAGTGGGTCAAAGGCATTGCTCATTTAATGTAGTGTTAATTGAAGGGAGTAATCCCAGCAAAGGTATTGAACTTCATCATCATCTCACCTTACAGATTTGGAAGGTGAAAAAATTTGTGCTTAATATTTTCACCCTAAAATGTATTGCTTAAAATTCACAAACAGTAGCTGTTGGGCTCCATGGCATTTTTAGTGCCCTGCTGAAATGGTGGTATTGAGGCACATGTTTTAAACACTTTTGGAGCTGACATCAATTTGACATCTAGACTAGTCATGGAACAATACATTTGAGAGACCTGCAATCAGATTCAGAATCAAGAAGCTGTAGTACTTTTTTCCCCTAGCCAAAAAGATCTCACAGAAATACCTTTTGAATACTACACACAGGACACTTTAAGTTAGACTAAGTAGTGGACCATACATCAAGCCATGTCACTCACCTGGGATAAGAGTGGTAGTAGTCAAATGCCATGTTAACGTGCAGATCCTAGCCACTTAATGTGGGATCTTAACTTGAATAATCCACTTGCAAGCCAATCTCTGTGGACACCAACTACCATGTAAAGAGCTGCAGACTTGTTTTACTCCTCAGGGAAGGCAATAGATTGTATAGTTATCTCCTGAACAGGGTAAAATAACTACCCCACAACTATACAATCTACTACCTCACTCTGATAGAGAAATCTGTACCGTCCTTCCCGAAAATACATCTTAGTTGTACAGCTATTTTTCTTTGAACAACATTTACATGGGCACCCACATCAAGACTGCCTGCCATTGGTAGTACTGTTGGAAACATAAGCTTAATTTTTCCCCGAAATCTGAGGGCGTCTCCTTTAAACACACTCTTGCACACCTGTTTTCTTCGAGGGGAAGAAAAATTTAACGAAGAACAGTAAGAAGATGATCCTCATGAGAACAGACATCTACAAACTATCACATGCTGTAGCTATATTCATTATGCTTATAAGACTTTTGAAACAGAAATTCTGTACAATGACAATGAATTCCAAATTGAGAAGTTGCCACTGTTGATTTTTCTGCTGCTTTAGGAAAGACAGTAGATTGTATAGTTATCTCCCAGTTGTGGGTATGACCCTAAAACTATACAACCTACTACCTCATCCCACAGTGCAGTCATCTTCATAGCTCGGGTGAAGAGAGAACATTTTAGCTGCAAGACAGCATCCACACTGTTTAAACTTTTAATGAACAGCAAGATTCCCCTGCAACCTATGTAACAAATTACCTGAAAAACCAGGAGGATTTTGATTTCAGATTTAAAAATACAAACCACTTGGGTCTTAGACCCATTATTTCTGGAAAGAATGTTAGTGTGTTGCATTTCACCCAATTCCTTTGAGATTGAATTTTATTATGAATTTGTTCCATAGTTGTGACCATAAATCTGAAAGGAGAAAAAAAATGTTTATGTAAACACTTTATGTAAGCCTGTGTTACTTTTCTGTTTGTATACATTAACAAAATCTAGAACCGCAGGTATTTGTCATTTTGTTTCAAGTATACTATCATGAAGTCTTAATGCTTTTAATCCAAATTAAAAATAAAAAGTAATACCACAGATGACCAGTGTTTAACTGTCATTGTCATATAGCAAACTAGTTTAAGTAAATACTAAACTTGAAACATCTGCAAAGCAGCATTTCTGTGCTGCTTAGGTCAGCAAGCTGTTGTAGATCAAAAATTAAGTGGATGTCTAGCTCTTTTGAACAGGGACATCTTACTGATAATGCATGCAATGCAACTGATCCCGATTTAAAACCTATAAGCAATAAAATATTTAACAGATACTTGCGTTTCCAACAAGAATTACAGTATATGCGTGCTGCTTATGAAAACAGAGGGTAACAGGCTTCATTAATTCATTGTGATCCAAATTTAAAGAAGTTCCCATTATTTAAGAATACTTTAATGTTTCTGAACAAGTTTGAAAAATACTTGCCAGACAGATGTGTGACTTAAAATCCCCTTCTTGGCATAAGTATGTTAAAAACAGAGTTGGAAAAAAGAGAAAGCTGTTTTGTCATGTTCCCTCCCTTCAAACATATCTCAGCACCCTAAAATAGAGCATCCAGATATGCACTTTTCCTAAACATTGCATTTCTTACAGTCCTGATTACAAGATTCAGACAAGTCTTCAAACAAAGCCTTGATAGAAATGAGAAGCAAGAGCGCCTAATGCATGCTAATGTCCTTGCCAAAAAACACAACCCGTGATCAGGTCCATTAATACACAAAAGGATGACGTTATTCCTTCATGAACAGCAAACATAAAAGGAAAAAAAAAAAATACTTACAAAACCCTTCAATGCTCCACTCTGGAACCCTCATTTGTACAAATATTGACAATGAATTTTAGCGAATTGCTCTTAAGATCCTGCCAGTGATTGGCAGAAATCCCAGACTTGCTTTCACTAAACCTTGTGCCTATCAAAACTACACCCCCCCCCCTTTTTTTTTTCCTTTGGTATTCCAGTTCACAGATGGGTAAAAGCAGTTGGTTCTAATGCCCAAAGCAAAAATTGGACCCAGGTAGCAT
>NW_017728997.1:34143559-34146941 GCF_001723915.1 Gavialis gangeticus | reverse complement strand
AACTACCCCCCCCCCCCTTTTTTTTTTCCTTTGGTATTCCAGTTCACAGATGGGTAAAAGCAGTTGGTTCTAATGCCCAAAGCAAAAATTGGACCCAGGTAGCATTAGGTCAGATTAAGTCAGAAGCCATTATGTAGCACTGGCACAAGGACTTTTTTAGATTAGCTCACAGGCAGAGATCTTGGTCATCCAAAAAAATTCAGTACAAAAAGGCTAATATCCTTTTTCATGATAGCTGGTGAATGTTCATATAAAAGAGCAAAGGCAAAGTGAAAAGCTGTATCTGGATTACCTTTACACAAGAAAGACTGATCAAGCCTGCCAGTGTCTTTTCAGCTCAGTGAATCAAGCTGTATCAGACTGACACAAGCAGATCTCTCATGCCTATAAATAATGGCTCCACTGGATTTTGTGAAATTCCAGATGCATAAATCTGCTTTAATTTCTACGATACTTTAGACCAGAAGACATGCCTAGATTTAGGAAATATCTGAAATATTTGCAAGCAGGTGCTGTTGTATGGCACCAACATGAAATGCGAACACGAACTATAAAACAGTACTGGCATAACTGCAAACCTTTTGGTCTAACATGGTAGTCATATAAAAGGATACTTTTTAGAATTTGTGGTAAACACTAAACCAGTAACTACTGCATTTTTTTTACTGTGAAAAAGGTTGTGATTTTAAAGTTCAGATAGCAATATATAAACAAAGAATGCAATGATCAGTTATGTGAATTTAAGAAAAAAAAAAAACTAGGAAGAAAATAGGAACCTACAATTAATTTTCCCTTCTTTTCCTCTATGGCTAGAACAGCTGTAAATGAGGAGCTACAAATTTTGTTGTACAAGGAAAATATTTCTTCTGATGAAATACAGACAAACTACCTCCAAGAACAGGAAACTGAGAGGTACTGCTTCAGTCTAATAGCATATTTGTTCTTGGGATCTTAAAGCACTTCATAAATATTAACAAGACTGCAAATTCCCCCATGGGAAGTAGCATCAGTTCCTCATCTTATAGAGGAGGCAGCCCATAGTCATCATGCTGGAAATCAGGGGCAGCGTGGGAAATAAACCTAACTCCTAACTTACAAGTGTTGTATGCTAGCCACTAAAACTATACTTCCTCAAGATAACAATGCTGAAACAGTCAAAAGACAGTGGGAGGGAAACAATCGCTATCTTACTGTTGCTTTGGAATGGATTTTTTTTTTATTTCTAATTATTCCCACATACTAATTAAGCGAGAGAGATTCATAGGGTAGAGGAAGCTTACTATACCAAGTATTTCTGAAAATAAGTTTGACTGAACAAAAACAAGTCCACTTCAAAAACTTCAGAAAAGGACGTTGGCGGCCTTTAAATAGGATTTAACATGTAGCAGGTATTGGAAATTAAAAGAAACACTGCTTTTGAAAGCAATCCAGCATCTTTAAAACTCAGTAGGCAAATCCCTATTGCAAGTAAATTCCTATAAACTTCCAAAGAAGTAGCCTTTCCTCTGAATTCAGATTTCCTCCTCATAAAAAAAAAAAAACAAACACACACTAAAATTTACGCTAAATGTTGAAGTCTTTCATTTTGTAAGAGCAGAATTTGCAACTCAATTTCTGCAAGCTTCTAAAAAAATGATTATTTATTTTTAATAAAATATGCTGTTTAATTATTTTGGGTGACTTGAATTTTCTCTCTTGAACAGATACCTTCTCTATATATAAAGGTATGTACTCCTATGAAGATTAAAAAAATGAGGAACAATCTATATAGATTCAAATTTGCCATTAATTGTGCAGCTGGTAGTTACCTTAGCTAGCTTTGCATAGTAGGTGTGTTACTTCATAAGAAACACATGGTGACACTTCGTTACAGCATTCTTCAAAAAAACCCATTCTATAGCATGTCCTGAATGTTTTTAAACCGTCCCCTCCACCTGATAATGCTGACTGTATTTTGTCTTGCATGCAATTAAATACTAGTACCCATCAGACAGCAAACTTACAAAAATGTTTCTTCAAATGAAAAGCAGGTATGTTTTCTTAGATGATTCACACAACTTTGGTAACATCTGATTGCATCGGTGACAAAATCCAATTAAAGAATTTGTCGTCTTTGTCTAAAATTAATTATGTTCAAGAGCACTACCATCTACAGATACTTTTGATCTACCACTATAGGAATGGGTTCACTATCTCTTTAAAGGTCACCATCCTGGTTTTATTGTAAAAGCAGTTGGAATTTACCTGCTCATAAAGGGATGAGTTTTTAAGTTCAGTTCATAAACTGTTTTCTTTATTCAGTATAGCCATAAGAAAACTCATTAGCCAGCTAGCCACTGGTTAATTTCCAGGTGCTTGTTCCCTTCCTTTAGTAATCTTCACAACTGTAAAGATGAAGATTGATATCATGCTGCACCTAAAAGGGGCAGAAGGTGATTCTTCAACATTTCTTCAATGGAGTTGCATATGGTTAGGGCAGGGGTTCGGCAAAATGCAGCCTGCGGGCCAGATGCAGCCCACCAGGCCATTGTATCTGGCCTGCAGGGCCCCTAGAAAATTTAGAAAATGTAATATTTATCTGCTCTTGGCTGCCTGTAGTGTGGCCCTCGATGGCTTGCTAAAACTCAGTAAGCAGCCCTCAGCCCACAATAAGTTGCCTGCCCCTGGGTTAGGGTGACCACATGTTCTGGTTTGGCTTCTGAGGCTGCTCCCAGCCAGCTGGTGAAAGTTAGAACAAGCATCCCAGGTGTGGAGCTCAGAAACAGCAGCAGCAGCAAAATATGAAGCCCTAGCAGACAGCAAAACTGCCCTAAAATAGGTGAGCTTGATTAGTGGAATGACCATTAACACCAATTATTACTTTATGGTGTTTGTTAAAGAGCAATGGGTCATTAACATGCCATTGATTCCCTGCAGCCTGAGGGGTGGAGGGGGAAAAAAAGTGTGTTCCAGATTTCACACTGTCCCATATGATCACCCTACTTATGGTCACTGGGGTCTACTGCTTTATTCAGCATAAAACTGCTGATCACTAGGGTAAATGTATTGAGACTCCATGATCAAGCTCTAATAATCGTTCCAAACACAAACAAACAGGGATTCAGAGCTTCCTGGTACCCAGCAAGACCAATTTGTCAGAAGACTCTTTTCCCTCCCCTTCTGACTCTAACTTTAGGCCCAAACTCACTTTGGAGGTAGTATTAGTGACTTCTCTTACCTAGCACTAAGATGTGGGGAGATGTGGACATGCTAGACAGGAGGAATAGGCTGCAGTCAGACCTAGACAGGTTACAGGGGTGGGCAGATGAGAACAGGATGAGATTCAACACCGACAAGTGCAAGGTGATGCACCTGGGGAGGAAGAATCAGCAGCATACCTACA
>NW_017728997.1:34139687-34143253 GCF_001723915.1 Gavialis gangeticus | reverse complement strand
CAGAGGGTAGATTCAGTCTAGATATCAGGAGGCGCTACTTTACTGTCAGGGCAGCTAGGATCTGGAAGCAACTTCCAAGTGAAGTGGTGCTGGAGGTCTTTAAGAGGAGACTAGATGAACACCTTGCTGGGGTCGTTTGACCCCAGTACTCTTTCCTGCCAAGGCAGGGGGTCAGACTTGATGATCCACTCCGGCCCCTTCCGACCCTACCAACTATGAAACTAAGCTCATTATTAACCATGTGTTCCTGACACAGCACCACGCTAATTAGAAGTGCTTATACACCATGTGCATCAGGAGTGCAACATGCCCCCGTACTGAGAAGATGGCAGTAGCGCGCTCTGAACTAAAGCACAGATATGTTTTAGTTCAAAGCACACCACTGCCATTTTCTCAGCACAGAGGTGTGCTGCACCACTGATGTGCAACACACAAGGCTGTCAAACCATCCCAATTTATGTGTTCCAGCAGACTCGATTAATCAAGTCTCCTCCCAGGCAATGGATTTCCAGCGTCAGACCAGACTGCCCCCATGTGTGCAAGTGCCCTGAAAGTAGGACTCCAGCCACACTCCTCATTAACACTGAAACTCACTTTGCACAGCAGGCCTCCCAAACAACTGCATTCTGATTCCCAATACTAAGATTTTATTGATCATCATTCTGCAAAAGATTACTCCCTGCACAATACCTCCACTTCCAAATTTCACTCACCTGCAGCATGCACATCCCATTTCCCCCCACCCCATTACTCCTCAAACTTTCCTACACTACCAGGCATATCCTCAACACTTGTAATGGGAGGGAGACCATGGAGTACACAACTTCCTCGCTCCTGAAAAATATTCAGGATCTTTAGGTAGGCTAGCTACATGTAAAATGACCATGAATTTGAACCTGTGTAAAATTACAGTGCGTTTAATCATCCTTCCTTTTTGCATCCTTTTAAATTGTTCCATCAGGGTTTTCCATTGTATTATTAAAGTACCACTACAAATGAGTCTTGATCCTGACTGGCATCTTCGGATACTATCATCATTTTGTCACCCATTCGTATATAGCACAAATCATTTCTAAAATTTTCAATGAACTTCCAGAACACATTTAAAATGATTAAACTGGCTGTACTTACGTGAGGAGCTGGTTCTCATTTTCTTTGCAACAAATTACACCAATTTCAGAAACAAGATATTTTGTTATTTATCCATGTTAAATTACTAGATTGTGGCATAATACCTGTAAGTTGTGCCCACCAAACCAGTCTCCCACTTGTTTAAAAAGGAAGGGAGAACTAGCTTCAACTGGTGGTTGCTAAAGTCTTTTAATCTAAACAAAATATAGAATTTTGAGAAATTCTGTTGAAAGAGGCTCCATTTCATCTTCTTGCAGGAAGAACAGCTGAAAATGAAATAGACTTTATAGGTGGTTTTAGTAGCTAACTACAAAGATATATGAACGATACTATGCTGCATACTATAAAATAATTATTCATTCTGAGACTCGAATCTTTACCAGGAAAAAAAAAAAAGTTTAATTGCGTATTATGGAATACTATAGTAATGTACCCTACAGTGTTCAATTAAGATTACTTTTTTCTTTTTTTGACAAATGAACTTAACTACAAAATTGCACCTTTTGTCAAGATGCCATATGGATGACCATACATATTGGCAAGCTGTTGAGATTTTTTGATAATCTGAAAAATTACTACACTAAAAAACAAACAAAACCAAAAAACTGTCAGATAAAGCACTCTTGAAATTCACAGAAGAAAAATTCTAAAGCAGGGCAAAAACTAAAAATTTGTACTTTTTCCCCATTTTATGATTCAATTAGTAAAGCAGAGGTTGTGTACTCATTTCTCTAGTTTTCTACAGATGTAGTCCTGAGGTTTCACACTTAGCAAGCTCACAAGAAGCTGAAAGAGCCACACAGGGCCTCCAACATCTTTAGTGTGATAACACCACAGATAAAATTAATTTGCTATTAATCCATGCTTAATCTACCACCAATCTTCCAGCGTATTGAACTCCCATAGGTCAAAAAACAGTGTTCTAACCAGGACAAAATTAAAATGTCACAATTTAAAACCCATGCAGTTTTACAGGTGCTTCTAGAAGGGCCACTGTTGTGGGCTATAGAACCTGTACTTTGTAATCCTTATACTTAATACATGCAACTAAGAGTGATACTCTTCTGTTTTTCAAGCACTTTTTTCCTTTTATGTTAAAGAAAATAATGCAGATTTGGAAGTTAAATTGTAAGTTTATTCATGCTTAATATTAAAGCATGCAAAAAGCCAGGAAAGTCAAAGAGATAATTTGCATCTACAAATTCAGGACATTAATACCCTATATTTTGTTAACTTCAGTACCCAGAATGAATGGCCTTTAGAGCCATTATAATATAACCTACTCATTGTAATCTAAAATTTCCAAAAAGCACTAGTTACAATGCCTACAATCAGGTTTAAAAGTTAAAACCACCTTAGAATCAGGGTGTAGCCACTTAAGCTACAGCACAAAAATATCTGTAAATAATGAAAATGGGAGGAATCAAACTGGCTTATCTAGCTGATGGATACCAATATGACAGAACAACTGGACTCCAGAGACTGAAGGTCATCAAAAGTTATAAAGAGGGATAAATTAAGATTGTACAGTCTAGTATTTACTGCTTACATGCTTGACTATACACCTGAAAGTATTTTTTGCATGTAATAAAATAAGGGCATTGTTATAAATCCAAATCTAAATGGATGACTACACGAACAAAAGGCACATGCTACTAAACAGAAACTTACCACGTAAGATTCTTCCTGACTCATGGGAAGACACTGGTCACTTGCTGTGTAACCTATGGAAACATAATTTATTCCATGCTTGCTTTTACAAGATGTAAAGCCAACTCAGCTTACCTACCTCTAACTGTTGAAAACACTTCATAAACTTGTAGGACTTTGGAAGCCAAGGCCACATTAGCTGAACTGCTAGGTCCAGCATCATCATCAGTAGTGCTAGCAGCAGTTTTAGCTTTTGTTTCAAAACATCTAACTACTCAATTCCAGGACTTTAATTTTTAAAAAATACATAAATTAACTGAATTTTCAGGTACCAGATTAACTATGCAGTGCAGATACTGAAACAAGCCTTTCAAAGCAGTACTACTACTCCCAATGTCAGAACCTTTCACTCAAGGCAGCAGTTGGCAACCTTTTCAGGCTGCAGGCTGAATTGTCCCAGTTCAAGTCAGAGGTGGGTGGCACATGGACTCTGGGACCCAGCTGCCACCGCATTTCCCCACAATGTCACACCGAGAATGTCAACAGCCTGCCCACTTGATTAGGACAGGAACAATTCACCTACTGAAGGTTCATCTCTGCAGACAAGATCAAATTGCTCTGCAGGCCGTAAGTTGCCAACCTGTGAGTTAAGCTAAGTCATCTTTAAGAAATCAGTACCATACTTACCTGAATCTAAGATACCCCCCCCCCCCCAATTAGATTCTGGATATGGAAAAAAAAAAAACTTAAATTTGGAGCAGGGGGAGGCGGGGCAAGCTTGCTGC
>NW_017728997.1:34124219-34139677 GCF_001723915.1 Gavialis gangeticus | reverse complement strand
CCCCCAATTAGATTCTGGATATGGAAAAGTATAAAACTGTACATTGGAGTCAGGTGCAGCTGGGACAGTCTGCCTGCAAGCACCAGAGCAAGGGTAAATAGCAGAGGCCTGAGGCTGCCAGGGTTAGAAATAGCACAGGAAAGAGATGGGGGCCGGGGAAAACAGGGCCCCACAGCTGATGAAGGGGAGGCAAGGGGTGCAGCAGCAGCTGCAGCTCAAGCCCTAACCCAGGGTTCAGTTCAGAGCTGGTGCCATAGCAGTTGCCTGCCCTCCACCTCATACTCAATTCCAAGATGAGGGGACCAATCTCCCCCCACCATGTTAAATGGGGAAGACCTAGTCTTGGAATAAAATATAATATACCATTACATATATTTAGAACTCCCAACAAACAGAAGCCTGCCATTTTCTTCCTGGGAAGGTGAGGAACCACCTTGAACATCACCTGAAGTGTTACAGGGCTGAACCACTCTCTCATAGAACTAGTTAATGTCAGTTATTTATTGCCATTGGTAGTCATCTTTCATTAAGACCATGTTTCCTAGATGAAGAATGTTTAATATCAGAAATAAAAGATGTATTTGATCTAAATTCCTTTTCAGATTAACCTTATTAAACTTACCTCAAGCTACAAACATGCAAAGTTAATTATATGTTTTATTTGTACGTTATTTTAAAGGGAAAAAGGTTTACATATATACCTTTGCTTTCATAATTCTTTCCTCAAACCAACAGCTATAGAAACAATTTGCTCCTACTAACAGAGCATCTGTCATGCATATATAATTTTCTAAATTAAGTTTGTGCATCAATATAAAGAATGATTAGAAGACTGAATAATTTAATGTTTAACAAGCCATAAAGCTTGCATCCTTAAAGCAGGCACATCATCAGCTGGAGGTGCAGCAATCCATAACACAAATCAAACTCCTCCTATTTATCTCCACAGATCCTGATGCTTTCCATTAAAATTTGAGATCATTCAAATAAGTGATCTTCCAAGTACTAGTTAAAAAGACAAAATTAGAAGATTTTTTTAAATGGGGACTATAATAAGCATGATTTCTAATGCTGAACTAAAAAACAAACAAAAAAACAACCACACAAACACTTTGGATTATTTGATTAAGCATTGTTTTGCTTACTGCATGCACGATAATTCTATTTTACGAGGAGAACCAAAGCCTCTGACTATGCATCCTTTTGACAGAACAGAGTCCCCTTAAGGAGAAACTACTGTTTCAATATGGTTAGATTATGGTTTCAAAGTTCAGATTGATCATATTAAATTGCACAAACTTCAGTACAACCAGTTTAAAGGGTTGTTCAATAACTGCCCCTCTTCTACTGTTAAATACACATTTGAACAAGTATGAGAAACAGAGAAAAAAGTATTTGCTAAAATCTGGACTCAAGTAAGTCTGTGCAAACATTAATGCAACAAACATTACAACCAAAAGGCCAAGAACATTTTGACCAGAAAAGCCATTTAATAAAATACTTTATTACTGCAAGGTACTAGTCATTAACTGTCGTGTTTCCCCTCTCTTGTTCAGTGTCAGAACATGGAATCTTGACACTCTTCATTGTTGTGAAAAATAAGTTCAACAAAAATTAACCCTCAGCGTTTCCAAAGTAAAGAAACAGTTGCCCAGCAAAAATGAAAGCAAAAAATTTTGCTATCTATAGAATTTGATGCCATTTAAATTGAAAAAAACATTATTCTACAAACACTAGCTGTAAAGTTTATGACCTAGTCAGATTAACAAAAAAGCTATTGAAACACTAAAAACCTGCTTTTTACTTGACATTTCTCTTGGAAAAAACAAATCATTTGTATTGACCCATACATTCAAACCCCAGGAATGTAACAGCTCCAGAGAAGTGAGGTGTCACGACCTTGAAAATGAGAGGAAATTCTTACTCTTAAGGGAGTCTTTAAAACTCTGCCAATTTTCTAACAGGCCTGCTATGAAATGAAGGAGCGCAAAACCAAAGGAATGTCAATATGCAAAGCTACAGGCATACACCTCAAGGATTTTATGCTAAGCTTATGCAAGGCGGCAGCAGAATGACAGCATATAAACATACCAAGCATAATTCTCGCAATTCAGAGTTAAAAAAAAAAAAAAAAAAAAATGCAACTAACAGCTGTGAGCAAGGATGGAAGTTCCTTGGCATCACCTCACCCCATGCAAACAGTACTGCTGACTGGCTACACGGTCAATCCTATCAATTTCCTTTCCTTAAACAACTTCCTACCCCTCCCTCCTACAGCGCGTGACCCAGCTCTCCAGACCCCTCGTAGCCCTGCAGCGCTGAGATGCCGTCGCTTAAGGCAAAATGCCGGGGGCTAGAGGCCGGCGGGGCCCGCGCAGACGAACACGTCGGCCCGCGCCTGCAGTCCACTGCGCCGCCTCCTAAGCGGCTGCCGCCCACGGTGCCTTGTGGCCCGGCCCGGCCCGGCCCAGGAGGGGGCGTCCGCGGGCGGACACTGCGGCAGGGCGCTCCCAGCCCCCTTCCCCATCTCCCCCACCCCGGGGGGCCGGCGCTGGAGACTGGCCCCCCGCGCTGCCAAGGGCGCCGGGCAGTCGCGACCCTGCTGGCGAGAGGCCACGGCCCAGCCACCGCCCCTCAGAGAAGGCGCGGGTCTGCTCAGGGACGCCGGGTCGCGGGGACCGAGGCGGCGCCTGCCTTGGGCGCAGGGGGGAACGGACCCCCCCGCAGCCAAGGTCTCCCCTGCCCACACACTTGATAGCGGAAGTGACGTATCAGGCACTGACGGCACCCGCCACCTATAGCAGACGGGCGTTGAGACCAACCGGCCAGTCCGTACCGCCCAGGGGTGGGACTTCCGGGCCTGCAAGTTAGTCTGGAGGGCGGGGGGGTACCCCTCAATGCGAAAAATGTGACTGGGAGAAGATGGCTGAGGCGGCCCAGCCCCGCCCCGCCCCACCAAAGCTGCCGCCGGGATCCAGCACGCTGCCTCCCCGCAGCCGACCCTGCAGATGCCTGCGCACCTGGGGGCAATCACCCCGGGAAGGCACCCTCCCCCCCGCGCCACCTCCTCGGGGCCCCGCCCGCAGCCTGCTACCTGCCGCAGGGTGACCCAGAGCAGCGCCCAGGACCCGGATGGAGTCCAGGCCGCCAGTGCCGCCGCTTGACGCAATGCACCACGGGAAGGGACGACGCGCCCTCCCCCGCGCCGCTCATTGGAGCAGGCGCCCACGGCCCCGCCCCGCTCCCTGGCGGCGATGGGGGAGGGGGAACGAAGCTACCCGTCGCTCACGGGACTCCCGCGCTCTCATTGAGCGAGAGATCACGGGGCTCCACCCATTTCGTGGGTTCCTGTTCGCTCATTGGGCTACAAGGCAGAGCCCCCGCCCCGGCCCGCCGCCATTTGTGGGGCCCCTCATTGGAGGAAGTGCAGAGGTGGCACCACCCCACCGCCGGCCCCATTGGGGACTGGCTGAGCTGCGGACCCCGCCCCCAAGGGTTCCCGCTGCTCCGGGCCCAACGGGGGCGCTCGGGCCCGAGCTACAGCGCGCGGCCTGGAGCGAGGGGCCCGCCCTGGGCATCCCGCCAGCTCCGTCTTTCCGAGGGTCGCGGCGCTCTGGCCGCGCGGTGGCGGGGTCCGGCCTCCGCTCCAGCCACTGCCAAGGAACCTGCCGGCCAAGACCGCTTGTGCCCCGAGGGGCCAGGATGGAGGCGGGGTGCGCGGAGCCGCCGCCGGGAGCGCAGCAGGGGCAGGATGCTGCTGCCAGGAGTTGTCACTGCCAGGAACCACATGAGTCCTTTCTTGTCCACGCCCTGCACAGTTTGCTACAGCGAGGAAAGACCCAACTCAGAAATCAGGTGTAGACGTTGGGCCAGGTTACAGCCGAGCCCCTTACGGGGGTGTCCCACAATGCTCAGCACCACATGCCTGAGGTCTCTGACCCTCCCTCCCTCCACTCAGCTGCTGAGCACCCAGGGCTGGTGTCAGCAGCTGCCCCTACCACATACATGTGGGCCACCTGTCGCAGCTTGGCCAGCCCTGCTTTAGCCCATTCTGACACCCCCAGCAGGTCCTGGGTCACAGCTCTGGGTGGGAGCTTATGCCAGCCAGGGGGGCACAGTTAGCTGTGGATGCTGCTGGCATGTCCTGCACTGGGTCTCCTGAACCTGCACATCCACAGCTGATGTCACCCACCCACTGGCAGAAGGCCTCACCCCAGTCCACAACAGATGCCACCACATCAAGAGCTGATGCTGAGTGGGAAGAGCCCCACCCACCTGGTACCATGCAATGGCTGGAGCCAGAGCTGCCCACAGATCAGATCCAATAAGCTTATGACAACCCACCCATGGGCCAGATTGAACCTGGCAGGTGGATCCAGCCCATGGGCCATATTTTGCCCACTCCTGTTTATTGCTCTGGGGCTCCCAGAGCAACGGATCAATCCACCTTTTGTTAGAAGATGAAGGGAATTTTCCTAGGGGCACAAATCTTGACATAGCTGGGATCTTCCACCTCTGTTGTAAACTCTGCCCATTGCTGCCCTGTCCACTCAAAGGCACCTGCAAATTCTTCCTCAGCTTTGGTCCCCTGCTCACTGCAATGAGTACTGTAACGGGGTCTACCAGGGCTGATCTCTGCATGGCCCACCCACCTGTTTCTGGGCAAATTGCCTGCCTTCTCACCTGTCATGCCTTGATCTTAATAATTAATTAATAGATAAAATTTAAGCGGGAGGCTGCCCATTTTGTGCCTCTGCTAGAGGGGCACCATCTGCAGCTCCATTCCTCCCCTACACCACAGCCCAGGCCTTACAGATGACCTCATGATGTTCTCACACACACAAGTCCTCCACAATGGGGCCCAGATTCCTACCGTAGGACCCCGCCTGGATTCCTCCCTTCAGGCAGACTGGCACTATCATACTAGGCCACATATCTCCCTGCCATCAGTTCCCCTTTGGGTGTGGTCCCCTCACTGGGACCTTTGGCTCACACTAGCCCCAGCCCACCCCCAGGCCAGTCAGGACCCCAGGCCCCCGGCTCTTGGGAGTCCCTCTCGGTGGGTCTCCTTGCCCTTCCGACCCTCCTGGTCCTGGCCCCCATCTGGACCAGTCAGGGGAAGCTCTGGCAGGCTTCTCTGTGACCCATACTCTTTTCCTGGGGTCCCCCACAGAGATGGGGAGCTGGGGTACCTCACACCATGACTGGTGCCTCAGGGTCTCACAAGGGACTCAGTTCCCCCCTCCCCCAGCAGCAGGTCATGGGGCTACTGCTGGTGTCATCTTTGACCCACACTGCCTCCCAATGGTGGAGGACTTATCGGGGTCAGGACTCAGCTCTCACTCTCTGGCCGAGTCCCCGTTCTTCCTTCAATGGGCTCCACATCTCTGCCCCTCACACTGGGACTTCTACTGAGGTTTCTCATTGCTGCCCCCTTAGTTCTCACACTGCCCCCTCACAACTGGGGCTCAAATAATTATATTTGACCCAAACTCTGCCTCCTGATGGTGGAGAACTTACTGGGGTCAGGACTCAGCTCTCCCACCCTCTGGCTGAGCCCCCATTCTTCCCTCACCACTGGGGGCATCTCATGCTGCCCCCCTCACCACTGGGGGCTTCTCACTGTTCATCTCACCCCCTTTACTCTACTCAGGGCTTCACTCTTTAGGGGGCTCAGGTGGCCAGAGCCATGCCTGCCCCCAACTCTACCACCTCAGGGTCTCAAACCCCACACAGGGCTCAGGCAGCCTTGGCCACACCTGACTTCTGACTCTCCACCTCAGGGCTTGCACCCCCACAACTACCTCCAATGGAACACAGCCCACCCAAAGGTGAGGGCTAAGGGTTAAGGCACCCCAACCCACACTTCACCAGGGTGATTACTAGCCTGGCATTTCCTGGGGGCTCCTACACCACTGGGAACCCCACCAGGCCACCCACTCCCAACAGGATGCAGTTTTAGGTCATACTCAGGACCAAGAGCCTCCTGACCATCCCCTACAGCTCTTCCCTTACCTCCAGATGAAACTCAACAGCCCTCTAGCTAAGCAGTATTATTGCCTGACCTCCAGGCAACCAAATTGCCTTGTTTATATGGGCAGCCCTGAACCCAAAATGGCTGCCCTCATTAGGCACCTGGAGGCTGCCAGCGCCAAGGCCTTAAAGTGGCAGGCACACACAGTGCTCTGCCATGTCATCCTTTTGATGAGGCTAGGTTTAAGGCAATGTGTATTTCTTTTCTTACTCCTGACATTAAGCCAATAGTGTCTTTTCTGGTTTGCTGTTTACCTTGACTATAGCAAGGCTTTTAATACAGTCTCCCACAACGTTCTTGCAGGTAATCTAAGGAAGTATGGGCTGGATGAATGGACTGTAAGGCAGATAGAAAACTGGCTGAAGCAGCAGGCTCAGAGGGTAGTAATCAGTGGCTCAATGTCTAGTTGGTAGCCAGTATCAAGTGGAGTGCCCCAGGGGTCAGTCCTGCAGCCGGTTTTGTTCAATGTTTTCATCAACAACCTGGAAGATGGCATAGAGTGCACCTTCAGCAAGTTTGCAGGTGACACCAAGCTAGGGGGAGTAGTAGATATGCTGGGGGGTAGAGCTAGGATTCAGAGTGACCTAGACAAATTGGAAGATTGGGCCAAAAGGAACCTCATGGGGTTCAACAAGGACAAGTGCAAAGTTCTGCACTTAGGACAAAACAATCCCATGCACTGGTACAGGCTGGGGACTAACTGGCTGGGCAGTAGCTCTGCAGAAAAGGACCTGGGGGTTACAGTGGACAAGAAGTTAAATGTGAGCCAACAGTGTGACCTTGTTACCAAGAAGGCTAGTAGCATACTGGGCTACATTGGTAAGAGTGCTGCCAGCAGGCTGCCCACTGCAGGCTCAGGGCTAGGGACTATGCCAGCCTCTTCCCAGAAGTAGGGGGGTGGGGTGGGGGTGCCGTGCAGAGTGGGCAAGCAGCAACACTGGTAGGGGAGGCTATAGGGAACTTTGGGGTGGCTGTAATCCCCCAAGCCCCGCTTAACATTCCCCCTGCTCAGGGCACTCTGCTCTTCTGCCTTTCCCTCGAGAACGCTGGTGCCCTGAACAGGGGCAGCACTAGTGGGGGTTTGAGGGGCTACAGCCACCCACAAATTTCCCATAGCCCCTCCCCATAGCCAAACCTCCCAGTGCTGCCACTGGCTGCCCCTCACAGCTGAGCTTACTCCACCCCTGACCATCCCAAGTGTAGCCCCGACCCAGCCCCACCTCCAGGAAGAGGCTGGTGCAGCCCCTGGCCCCAAGCCCACATAGGCAGTCTGCCCTCACCCCATGCACAAATCCAGGGAGGGCACATGCCCCCCATGCCTTCTCCAGGTGTGCACTCATTGGCAGGGAGCTTCCCCCCCTCCTCTCTCCCTGAACAAGTCACCTGTGGCTCTGTCCTACTCCGAGCCCCAGGGCAGGGCAGGTTTGGCTGGACAGCACCTGCCCCTACCCCTGCCCCTGCCCCAGTCCCACCTCACTGTGAGGCCTCAATCTACATGCCCCATGGCCCTTCCCTCCCCTCAACAGAGTTACCAGCCAGATGCTGTTCTCCAAGCTACCAGGCTGCATTCCTGGCCACGTGCATACTGTGGCTGTGCACATGCATGTGACATTTATTGGTGACATTATGAGCCCCAAAAGCCAACTGTTAATAATGTTAATTTTCCTGTTATCAGTGCCAATCCAATACGTGACAAATATATCAGCACACCTCTAATGAAAATGGTTTGGGGTGCTGGTGCACATGACTTATGAGGAGAGGCTGTGGGAACTGGACCTATTTTAGAGAAGAGAAGACTGAGGGGAAATTTCATAGAAGTCTTCAGTTACCTGAAGAGGGGTTTGAAAGAGGATGGAGCTAGACTGTTCCCAGTGGTAGCAGATGACAGAACAAGGAGCAATGGTCTCAAGCTGAGCAAGGGAAGTTTAGGTTAGATAGGAGGAAAAACTTTCTCATTAGGAGGGTAGTAAAGCACTGGAACAGCTTACCCAGAGGGGTTGTGGAATCTGCATCCTTGGAAGTTTTTGGGACCTGGCTAGACAAACCTTGGCTGGGATGATCTAGTTGGTGATGGCCCTGCTTTGAGCAGGAGGCTGGACTAGATGAGCTACTGACATCCTTCTAACCCTAATTTTCTGTGATTATATGTTCTATATATGTTTTTTTCCTTGCTACTGTCAGCAATAGCATCTTTCCTAGTTCGCTATTTAGCTATACATTTAATGCAGTAAAACCATCACTGCATGTCCTTAAATTTGCCCATTTACTTTCTGTTGCCTGAGACTTTTGCTTGGGTGTTAGTATCTTTGTTTCTGGCACTACACTCACTTTTGTACCTGCATCCAAATTCGAATGAACAAATATGCTGTGTGCTTTCAGACAAAGTGTCCTTACATCTATGCAGAATTCCTCTGAGTTAATGGTGCTGTTGTCATCATCTTTGTCCATGCTGCGCATACTCTTCTGGTGCTGCAAACTCTTGCAAAATGCTGGTCACTGAATCCCTTTCAAAAGGCTGCTCATGGTCTTGTCCTGCTTGACACAATGTGTACAGTCCTAGATACTGTTATCACAGGCTCTAACTTTGAACTCTGAATGCTTTTATGCATTGCTTCTCTTTTTCCTGGTATTTTGGATTATTTGCTATATGCACATGTCTGCATAGGTAACTTCACATCAGTGTATAAAGGGAACATACATTGCAACTCCCTGAAATGGGGTACTTAATCAAGTGCAGAATTACCCCTGAAAGAACCCAGGGTACAATTACGTATCATTTATCTGCACTTATTGAACAGTAACTTAAAGCAAACAAACTGCTAATTGCTCCCCTACTATTTAGTAAGGGGCTGTAATAGTGGCTGCTCCCACAAGGTAGCAGCATACCTATTCACTCCAGAACCTAAGTATAATTTACACTGATATACAAACACAACGTAAGTTGCACATATTTAAACATGCTTTCTGTCCCAGGCTGTACTGTCACAGCATTCTTTGCACTCTATAAACTAGATTGGGTGCCTTCTTTTCACGACAAATTCTAAATGCTTTGTTGAGAGGGTTTTGGGTCTTCCCATTGTCACTTCACAAAGCTATGTCTGTATTTTGAGCCTGTCTTGAGACTACTGTTAGAAAATAAGCCTGACTCACCCTCACCTCTCTGCTCTCCTCATAGACTAGGGACAGACATTATACATAAACCAGTTTAACTGATCAGAAACTGGTTTAAACCTGTAACAGAACAGTAGGGGTGTGTGAAGCAGGTCCTATTCGATTTGGATTCAGATTTGGTGTAAATCAGGGACAGTGATTCGATTTGTCAATTCGGATCACTGTCCCTGATTCAATTTGGCCAAATCCGAATCTGAAGTTTCAATGGTGATTCAGAGAATCAGCGATTCGGACACAGACACAGCTTTAAAAGTTTTTTCTACATACCTTGAGGTAGCAGGCGCAGCTTGTGATCGCTGCAATGCTGGGGCAGATGGAGTATGGGGGGGCCCTCCACATGCTCAGTGGTGAACCCAGAAGTGGACCGGAAGTACTTCCAGTCCACTTCCAGGTTTGCTGGGGGGCCCCAGTGCCTCACCGGCACAGTGATCAGCCTCAGGGGGATCCCAGGTGCCCCCCTGCAGACCCAGAAGGTACCAGTCACTGAGTCAGGGAATGCACAGGGGGCCTACATGCTCCCCAGCAGACCCGGAAGTAGACCAACAGTGCTTCTGTTCCACTTCTGGGTCTGCTGCCAAGCGTGCTGGGGAGCCCCCTGCACTCCTGTGGGACACTCCATGTGCCTCAGCATCACAGCATGCACGAGCCCCTGCTACCTAGAGGTATGCAGAAAAAACATTTAAAGGTGCGTCTATGTCCGAATTGCTGAATCTTTCCAATCTCTCCAAATCGATTTGGAGGGTTCCAATTCAATTTGGAGAGATTAAAGGGCCCTCCGATTCAATTCAGATTAGGAGATTCGGGCTGAATCGAATCAGGGACTGAAGCTTCACACCGCCCTATTAAACCAGTTTGAAAATGGCTGAAACCAGTTTCAGTTAAACCTGGTTGAATGTAGTATCAGACATAACTGATTTGGGTCAAACCAGTTTATGCAATGTCTGTCCCAGACTCCTGGCTGATTTAAGATAAACCAGACTCCCTCATCATCCCAGCTTGCTATCTGGGCTGGGTGGGGCTCTCTGCTCCACAGCAGGTCTGGCCCCTCCACTCTGCTTCCTGGCTGCAGCTCTAGCACACACTGCAGGCTGCTCTCCCCCTCCCCTCACCACTCTCTGCTAAGCAGGAATTCCTCTGTCCCCTCTGCCTTGCTGAGGAGGTGTCTGTGTATTAGCTAGCAGACCACATGCTGCCTACAGTCCATGCTGAACCAACAAGTAGCTGGTAATGTCCCTCTTTTTTTCTTAATGGGGTGATAAACACTGAGTTAGGGGTGATAAACACTATTATCTGTTCCCTGCTGGGCTAATCAGAGCGTCCTGCAGGGGTCTGCCCACCCCCCTACCCAGCTCAATGCTGTGGAAGGGAAAGGAGGGCTGCTCTAGCAACCCCAGCTTCTAGCCTGAGCCAATCCAGGCATGAGCCTACGTGTCTAGGATGTCTGTGCAATTACAAACTTGTTCAGCCTAGCCAGGTTAGACTAACCTGCAAAGATTTGATCAATTCAGGCTTTTTGAATGTCTGCCCTTAGCCATATGTATGGAACTGTAGCTGTGAGGACTTTCTAGGGATACCTCTGCTTCTTGTGATTGAGATTGTGATCTGAAGAGCAGTGGTGAGGTAGCTGAAGCATATTCCCCATCTCTGTATGTTTGAAATGGGTGGGTGGGCCTTATTTTTCATCAGCTATATCAAAGGCAGCACAGACACTGTAAATATATTCTGGGTGTTTTGTCCCAAATCCAAAACATGATCTGACCTCTAGTCCCCTCCCCTGCTCATTCCAAAAATACAAGATTGTCCTTCAGCTGCAGATAATTTGGCAATTCTTCTGTTTTACCTGTTCTTACTCAGCTAAAAACATATTGCTCGTATGTTTCACTTTTGTGGAGTGCAATAATCAGATTTCTATTACAGTTGCATGCTTCACCTTCACCTACCTGAGTTAACTGAAAACTGTTAAATACCTCAAGTGCTTCAGAACCAGCAAGTGTCAGAAATAAGGTTGTCTTGTCTTTCCTTTTACTGGTACTGATTTGCTTACAGAATCAGAGCAAAATACTGTTTCAACTTTTACAAGTTGTTCTCCACATTTCTGCAGTTGCAACCCTATTGGGACTTTGACTTGCTTCATTTGTCCACTCGAGATTTCTTTTTTTTTCTCTTCTGGTGCCCCAGGCTCAGAAATTACAATTACGGAGTCTGACAGAGGTCTTCTTCATTTTAAGGTGATCAGTTCAGCAGCTGAGTGGTCAGTATCATCTCTGCACAATGCAACCACCACTTACACTTGGCTGTTATAAGAACTTCCATAGAGGCAGTTTTATGCAACCCAAATTAATGAGACCTTACTTCAACTGACAAGAGAAGAAGCACTTTTATACTCACTTGGGAAGCAAAGTAAGACCTCTCTGCCTCTCATTGAGGGGAAGAAGCTGTAATTTCTAAGACTTTTATATGAGCATAGAGTTTGCTTGGGGTTCAGTTCTAGGGTGCAAATATGTTTTCCTTTGTTCATGAAAGCTCAAGCATAACTATCTTTAATACTGGGAAGTAAGAAAGAGTTGATGCTACAGACTTTTACAAGGGTCTTGCTATTTTTTTTTTTTTTGGTCACCATGTGTTACAGTCCTGCCGTGGGCCCTTTGGGAGACCTGTGGGCCTATATGACACAGCTCTGTGGGCTGGATATTTGAAACTCCTTTAAGTAATTTTTAGTCTTGATAAATGCCGAGTTATTAGTTTAAATAATTCAAGCAGAATTAAAATCATTTCAACAAAGTCTTCAGTACTGTATTTAATTTCCATTGTGACAGTGAGTGGCATGTATGTGGATCTAGGAGCATGAGGTTCTTTGAGAAATCTATAAACCTAGTGATATATGAGGATAAAGGATCCTTTCTTATAGGGCCCCTGTTCCATACAGCTGTGTGAATAAGGTCTTACCATGCTCCTAGGGCCTTGTGATTTGTGGCAGCATTTGGCTGAATGCTTTTCTCTCTTCAACCTCATTGTACAATCTCTGTTATTGCATTGCATACCTCATCCTCTTTCTAGGTAAGAATCAGAAACTGTGGAAGGAGGGCCATGATAGTGTCTCTTGCTTTTTGGAATTCCTTTTTCCTTTGGTAGGTTTATTATTTTCTTACATAGGGCTTCTTGTGTGGGAGGGGAAAGGAACTTGCGTGAGCTAACTGTGATTTTGTTTTTGTCAGTCTTTTCAAGCCCTAATCAAGAAACTGTCTGTTTTAGTCAGAAACAGAGAGATAAAGATAATCTATGCCTGGCTTTTAATTATCAAAGTGATAAGCAATATTTGCTGACTGATCTGGTATTTTTGTGGGTGAGGTCACCATCTTGGAAGTGAAATAAGTTGAGCTCCAGTGTCTCAACAAGAGAGCTGACAGACAAGCTAAATATTAAGATTTTTGTCTTCCCAATAGTATTCTATAAACAGACTGCCTATTGCTAAATTACCTTCTTTGTCTTTAAACTAGGCTGTAACTTGATAAATGTGATGCAACATACAATAGCACTTACATGCCACTAAGCTAGAAACTTGTCAGACACCTGTTTGGGCTCTTCTGTTTGACTGGCAGATCCTGCAGTTCTGTCTTAGGTCACAAGATGGAGTACGAGTATTCAGTAGAGAGTATTATCAGATAGGACATTCACCAGTGAGGTATGGTCCCTTAGAATTAGTATTACTCCTTAAACCATACATTTTGCCCATAATTTACAGTCTCATAATCTCAGTAGAGGTATGGAAACAAAATCTCTTGCTAGAGAGATACAATTATATTTTATGTTGCTCTGCATGACTCACAATAGAGAAAAGGTCATTTAAAAGTAAGGAGTCTCCCTTAAGGGGTGTCTCCCTTGAGGGGTTTGTAACAAAATTTCTGACAGTTAACATTGTCACACTGTATGTTAAGTTGTGCTGTAGCAAATATTCAGAGTGCCATGCTAATGTCAATGGAACAGGAAAATGGCTTCCTGCTGCTAGATGAATGTTAGTGTGGATAAAAGCAATCCTCAGAAGTGAAGTTCTGTAGATGAAACATTTATTTTCAAAGCAGGGCATACTTATTCAGTGACTATTCTGCTGAGTCAGTCACTGTGACTGATGGACATTGATTCATCAGTGTCAGTTGCTCACCATACCAAAATGGCAAGTTGAATATTTAGCAATTTAGGGAACAGAAGAGTTCTGTACTTTGTCCATTCAGAAACTAACAAAACAAAACTAATATTTTTATACTTTTATGATTGGCTTAAGTCTTGTTCTTTCAAACTGATAAGGGAGAGTAGGCTATTAGTTACACAGGCTGGAATACATTTCATTTTGGATTGAAGGGAAGCTGATGCTAGCATTTTTTAAAATAGTTGATGAAGACACTAAGAAACTCCAAATCACAAAGCATAGCCTCACCTTAGGCCCCCAACTCCAACCTTCCAGGCAGGCTGAACATGTTCTTTTTCTTTGTAACAAACGGAAGATCTCCAAACCCTTTCCTCTTGTAACCTGGGGCCTCAGTGTAGGAGGGGTTGAGAACAGAGCCTCGAAATACAATATATTGGGATAAGTACAGAGAATAGAGTGCTGGCTCAGTTGCTAATGTGGTTTTATTACCCCTGCAAACTCATTGTCACTTTTAAGTTAATGAAGAAGACATAAGACCCATTTCTCAGCTGGTATAAATTGAAGCAATAAATGGTAATATGTCAGTTTACACTCCCTAGTATCTGGCCCAATATCTACTTGTCATTCAGATGTGCAGATATGTGAAATAAGTATTGTTTGAGAGCTCCTATAAATAGAAACAACTTCTGGTCTCAATCCTGTGAGCTTCTGCTCACCTACTGAGCACAACTTCTGGTAGGAGTAGAGTGTTCAATAGCTTAGAACAGGGGCGGGCAATTATTTTGGCTGGAGGGCCACTTAATGAGTTTTGGTGATCTGTTGGGCGCTGCGAGGGTAGCCTCACCCCTTGACAGGTGCCCATCCCCTGGTTGCCAACTTGGGACCAAAAGTCCCGCCCCCAACCCCTAACCTTTGCCATTGGAAGTCCCTCCACTTGCCACCAGAAGTACTCCTTTTGGAGAAGGGGTTTGCCATCTTAGAACCAGAAAAAAAACCCAGATTATATACTAAAAATCAAACATCAACAATAATATATTTTACTTTTATTTTTAAAAGATATTTTTGTCCAGATTTGTTTGTGTTTCTGTCATGTATATAGAGGTGATTGCATAATAGCTCAAAATGAAGTCTTACTCTTGTATGTTGTGGGGGGTGTGGGGGTGGGTATGGGGTTTGTGGGGGGTGTGGGTATATGTGGGGTGTGGTGGAGGGTGTGGGGGTATGTGTGGATGTGGGCAGGTAGGTATGGGGATGTTCTGGGGGGAGTTTGTGAGGATGTGTGGTTGAGTATTGAGTTTGTGAGGTGCGTGGAGAGGGAGGGTGGCTAGGGGTGTGTTGGGGAATGGGAGGATGTGGGGTGTGTATGGGTAGCAGTGAGCGAGACACCCCCCAGAAGCCCACAGGTGTGTATGTGAGGGGGGTGCGTGTGGGGAGTGTTGTGGATGGGTGCATTGTTTGTGATGTGTGATTGTATGTGGGGGAGAATTTGTGGGTATGATAGGGTGTGCATGGGAGCCCCCCACATGTGCCCCCCTGAGCCAGGCAGCCCCTGCCCCGCAACAGCCTGGAGCCCGTGTGCCCTGTGGTGCCTCCCCACCACCATCAGCAGCATGCAGCTCCAGCCCACCCCACACCTGCTTTGGACTCACCCCAGCAGGGGTGGACCTAAAAAGTCCTATTTTAGATATGTGGGGAGCCGGAGGAAAAGCAAGGGTGACATTCTAATGGGACACCAATGCTAAACCAAATGGGGCAACTGACACCCAGGAAAAAGCCAACCTGCTTAATGGGTATTTTGCGTTGGTTTTTCACTGGCCCCAAGGGACAGCCCTACTCAATATGGTATGGGATGACCAGGGTGAGGGAGACTTGTTACCCTACATCAATGTAGACCATGTGAACGAACACCTTGAGAGGCTGGACACCTTCAGGTCAGCTGGCCCAGACAGTTTACACCCCAGGGCACTCAAGGAGCTGGCAGGCATCATAGCTCAGCCAATGGCATGAATCTTCGAGACCTCGTGGCACTCAGGTGAAGTGCCCGAAGATTGGAAGAAGGCCAACTGTGGTGCCTATCTTCAAGAAAGGGAGGAAAGTAGATCTGGGGAA
>NW_017728997.1:34118906-34119219 GCF_001723915.1 Gavialis gangeticus | reverse complement strand
GTTGGGCGCTGCGAGGGTAGCCTCACCCCTTGACAGGTGCCCATCCCCTGGTTGCCAACTTGGGACCAAAAGTCCCGCCCCCAACCCCTAACCTTTGCCATTGGAAGTCCCTCCACTTGCCACCAGAAGTACTCCTTTTGGAGAAGGGGTTTGCCATCTTAGAACCAGAAAAAAAACCCAGATTATATACTAAAAATCAAACATCAACAATAATATATTTTACTTTTATTTTTAAAAGATATTTTTGTCCAGATTTGTTTGTGTTTCTGTCATGTATATAGAGGTGATTGCATAATAGCTCAAAATGAAGTCT
>NW_017728997.1:34104778-34113906 GCF_001723915.1 Gavialis gangeticus | reverse complement strand
GTTGATGATATATACCTTGATTTTAAAAAAGCCTTCAATCTGGTATCCCATGATTGCCTCATGGAAAAATTGGCCAACTGTGGCCTCGGCTACATCACAGTCTGATGGCTGGGGAATTGGCTCCAAGGTCAGACCCAGAGAGTGGTAATAGACAGAAATAAATCAACATGGTGTTCTGTGACCAGTGGGGTCCCCCAAGGCTCCGTCCTTGGACCCATACTCTTTAACATCTTTAATAATGATGTAGACATTGGTGTCAGAAGCGGATTGGCCAAGTTTGCCAATGACACCAAACTTTAGGGTAAAGTATCCACACCTGAGGATAGGCTGGTGATCCAGGCTGACCTTGACAGGCTTAGAAAATGAGCAGACAAAAACCTGATGGTGTTCAACACCGAAAAATGCAAGGTACTTCACCTTGGGTAAAAAAACCCACAGCACGCTTATAGGCTCGGCAGTGTTACGCTTGCTAGCACCATGGCCAAAAGGGACTTGGGGGTCATGATTGTTACAAGGTGAATATGAGCCATCAATGCAATGTCATAGCTGGTAAAGTGAGCAAAGCTCTGGCTTGCATCTATAGATGCTTCTCTAGGAAATCCCAGACTGTCATCCTCCTGCTATACTCAGCCTTGGTGAGGCCATAGCTGGAGTACTGCATCCAATTCGGGGCTCCACAATTTAAAAAGCATGTGAAAAGCTCGAGAGAGTCCAGAGGAGAGCCACGCGCATGATCAGAGGGCAGGAGAACAGTTCCTATGATGAGAGGCTGAGAGTCATAGGACTCCTCATCCTGGAAAAGTGCAGGCTCAGGGGGGACCTGGTCGCTGCCTATAAGTATTTAAAAGGTGTACATCAGGATCTGGGGGAATGCCTGTTCACCAGAGCGCCCCAAGGGACAACAAGGTCAAATAGTCCTCCAAGACCATTTCAGGTTGGACATAAGGAAAAACTTTACTGTCCAAGCCCCCAAGGCTTGGAATAGACTTCCTCCAGAGGTGGTGCAAGCACCTACTCTGGACTCCTTTAAGAAACATTTGGACATTTATCTTGCTGGGATCCTTTGACCCCAACTGACTTCCTGCCCCTGGGGCAGGGGACTGGACTCAATGATCTTCCAATGTCCCTTCTAGCCCTAATGTCTATGAAGTCTATGAAATCTATGGATCAGCCAGACCATGTGCACAGCCCTGCCCCAGCCCTTGCGCCTGCTTTGCACTGGTCTCCTGTAGTGTATCCTGCTGCCCCCTAGGCACACAACGGGGCTGGCACAGCTCTGCTCTGGACTGCCTTTCTAGGAAACCCAGGCAGTGACAGCTACTGACACCAGCCCTGTGGTACTGGCAGGGACCTGCGTGCAAGTTCCAACCCACCCCACACCTGCTGTGGATTCGCCAGCTCACTCTGAGCAGCTGCAGTAGCAGCAGCAGCGCCAGTGGGGCAGAAGTGTACTTGGCATGGGGGAAAATCAACCCCTCCCCCTTCCTGCTGCCCAGCGCTTCCTGCAGCAGCTGCATGGAGCCTACCCTGGGCTGCCCAGTGGGGAGGAACCGCTGCCTGCCCTGAGTGAGGCTCCGCCGGCTCCAGGACACTGCTCCGCTCCCCCACGTGGCCTCAGGGGGTGTGTCCCACAGTGTCCCAGGAGCTGGCAGAGCCTCACTTGGGGCAGGCAGCGGCTCCTCCCTGAGGTGAGGCAAGGCAGGGATAGAGGCTGAGGCAGGGGCCTGGTACAGGCTCCAACGGCTCCGGGGAAGTGCTCCACTCTCCGGCCCTGATGCAGGGGAGCAGAGCACTTCCCTGGAGCTGGTGGAGTCCGTGCCAGCCCCTGGCTCCAGCCCCTGGCTCTGGGCCCTGGTTTGAAAATGATATCCTAGAGGGGAAGCCTCTATACTACAGTTACTACCCACTGACTCCTCCAAGTAAGTTCTTCCCCAACACCACATAGTGTTACATGATTTTGTTGTTATCTGGCTAGGTGGTTGATTAGGAAATACCATAAGTTGGCACTCTATACTCTTGAAACCTGTGATGAAGATTATGAGGCCCCCAAAAAGGAAGCAAGTTTTAAAAAACAAATTACTCTTATGCAGATTGGTATTTGTAGCTATATTAGGAGTTCAGTACAATAAGCATTGTACCATGTAATTAAAATTAAAATCACAGGTTCCCTGCCAAATATATTGTTGGTTCTTCTTGTGTGGTCCAGGATTGGAAAAGGACTACTGGATAGCAATACACAATTAATACCATGTATACACCAGTCCCATCTGTCTCTTTCCTGGAAACACACATTTAAAAAATTTCAGCATTTCCTTTACAGAACACATTGACTTACATTAACAGGTACTTTATGTGGAATTCACTGTGCCTGGCCTTGGTTTCCTGTGGCTCACACTGGTGCTTTAAGTTTCCAGGTTCTCAGAGATCCTCAGTCCCTGTTGTTGCTGCCTAGTGCAGCTGGAGTTGCAAGTGCTCAGCACTTGTACAAATCAAGCTATAAATTACACAGTGGACATGTCTACACAAGACATTTACTGTGGATTAGGCTAATTAGCTCCACAGTAAACATATCACATCTACATTGTGCAGGGCTATTAGGCTAGAGTAAACTAATAAACTCCACAGCAGGGTAGTACTTATTTTACACATGTAGACACTGATGCAGCTGGCTGGGGCATGAGGGTGCTTCAGTGCAGGAGCTGTCTGCTAGCTATCCCCTCACTGGAGCACCCTTATTCCTCAGCCAGCCCCTCCACAGCATGTTGAGGCAGGTCAGAGCAGTCCTAGGCTGGCAGGCTAACCCCTCTGGGCCTCATAGTTTCATAGTGCCTAGTTCCTGCCAGCCAGGGCTGTTCCGACCCAGCTCAATGTGTTGTGGTCCCAGGCACATGTTCAAACGGTGCGCTTGGGAGAAACAAATTCTAGTGCAGTATGTGCCCAAGTTCATTGTTCCTCCCTAATTGCCTGTCTAGACATACCCAGTGAATAGTAAGAGATACTTTGCAACCAAATTTGCAGTATAGGATGTTTCTTTGGTTTAATTTTTTAGGTTGGTTCTCTTCACAAGGGATTCTACTGTGTTCCATACATTGCTATCCTAGCTCTGCTTTCCAAACACTTATGTTAGCCTGTGAAAGAATGATAAAACAATGTGACAGATTATTCTGAGTATGTATCAAATGCCATGTTTGATACCATGTTTGCATTTAGAACTATATTTAATTTTATTATTTGTAGGAAATATAGGCAGCAAATATAGTAAATTATAACAAACTATGGGAGTGTCTTTATATTTTGACTAACTTTCAAGAGGGTTTGTTACTGTTTGGTGTGTTGTTGCAGGCATGGTGGGATGCTTTTCTGAACAATCTTGTTCCATATCATTTCATTTCTCAAATACACCCAGCACTCTTCTGCAGAAGGTCTGATCTGGACTTTCACCTGAAAAATCAAAAGCAGGACCTTGGGGCATGCATGCTTCATGCAGGTCAGAGGTACTGGGAAAGGCTTTATTTGCGGTAGGAGAGAGGTAATCCTTGATATTGATTCCTCTGATTAACTCTTCAAAGTATTGTTTCATGGAAATCTTATACTTGATAGGAACCTGACAGAATGAGCTTCCTTCTGTAATTTGTTCTATTTTTTCCTTGAATTTTTTATCCTCCTGAAGAAATTGTACTGAATTTGAATGCTGTTCCAGGAAAGTTTTCATTTGTTGATAAAGCTGTGTGGGGGGTTCAGTTTCACTTGATGCTGGTTGCAGTTTCTCTAATTTTGTATAGTAGTCTTCCTGTAATTTTGCTTTTAATGCTGCAATTCTGCAGCTTATTCCATTCAGCAAACTGGTCCCAACTGTGTCTATCATCACCTGGATGTCAATAGTACTGGATGTGAGTCCATTGATAAGCTTTTCTGCTTCCTGTTTTAAAAGAGTTCATGAAAAATTTTCTTAGTAGCATTTACAAGTAGTATTCAAATAGTTTGAGATGACAAACTAGGGGGGACCAGAAGGGTTTGGGGGAGACGCTGTTTCCCCTAGCACCCGCTGGCATAACAAGGAGTAATGGGCACAAGTTGATGGAGAGGAGGTATAGATTGGACATCCGCAAAAACTACTTCACAGTTAGGGCGGCTAGGAGCTGGAACCAACTTCCAAGGGAAGTGGTGCTGGCCCCTACCCTGGGGGTCTTTAAGAAGAGGCTGGATGCCTACCTGGCTGGACTCATTTGAGTCCCGTTTCTTGTTTTGGGGTTTTGTTGTTCTCCTGCCCTGGCGGGGGGGCCGGCTAGAAGATCTACTAGGTCCCTTCCGACCCTAAATCTATGAAACTATGACAAGATTTAACATTTTCAAGGGTACTTTGGAATTTAGTTATAAATTCTAAAATTGTTTCAATTCTGCCTGCTGTCAATGCTCAAAACTAATTACAGATGTAAAGAATTGGCCACACTTTTGAACACTTTGAGTCACTGCCTGACTTACTAAACAGTTAAGCTGCAGGCCACTTTTCAAAGTCAGTCCTTTAAAATGATTTCCAATGTGTCTTATCCTCGGTAAGTTGGGAGTTTTCTTTCCTATAAGAATCTGTGCAACCTTACAGTTTATGCTCTACTATGGGTGTTTCCCATGCTTCTGGGCTTTACTGGTTGCCACATGGGGCTAGGAAGGAATATTTTTCCCCTTCTGTTGTGACAGATCAGGGGGTCTTTTGTCATTAGAGTGTTATGCCTTGTGGTTGTTTCCAAGTTGACTGTATAGTCTTACAAATGGGTTAGACAATGGATGTGTATAGGATGGTTTGCATAGGCATTATCCTGCCCCTGATTTGGGGGGGGGACTTGCACTTGGTGGCCTCTGAAGGTCCCTTGTAGCCCTACTTTTCTATGATTCATTGGGCATTTATGCTCAGTAAAGGACCAGGAGGGATAGACAGCGTGGGGAGAAGCCCTGAGAAGGAGCAGGGAAGATGGGCAATTGTTTTGCTTTCCTGGTATTGAGAGCCTGAATGTTGGTGTGGGTTCTGGGTGGTGGGGGGCATTCTCTCAGTGCCACTGCCTGGCTAGTAAGGGATCCTAGGCCTGGTAGATCCTAGAGCCAGTGTTTCTAAGTGTGTTGCAAATAGCTAGACTCACAGATTGGAAGCCCAACTAGGCAGCCCCTGGGCCAGACTCTTCATGAATTTCATATTTTAGTACAAAAGCAGATCACCACAGACCAAGTAGTAAATTTACACCTGGGGGGTCTTTAGCCTCTTTGTCTTAATTATTTGGCCAAGCTCACAGAAGGACTGATGAGACACAACCAGAATGTACTTTAATGCTCACTTCACTGAACCAAGGTATCTCGTATAATGTAATCCTCTACTGAAGATCTACAAATTGACTGCTTAATATCCAAATTTACATGCACCTGACTGACTTCCTAGCAGACATCAAGGGGCTGTATTCAATTAATAGAACATGAGGCAAATGAGTCACTTGTACCTTCCTAGTTTGTGGCCTGTCTTCAGATTTCTGAAGCACTTGTGCAACGCTGCAGTGCTCCTGGGTTCCATAGAGTTTGCAGATTGCATCTATTGGTTTATCATCAGTCACACACATCTGAGAAAAGAGCACACCAACATCTTGTGTCATTGCAAGGAAAATTCAAGATTTGTTGGCCCAGCAGTTGGGTGGGTTTGTCTGCTAAGTAAGTACTGGTACAATTACCAAAATTAAATATTCAGAATAAAGCTGAAGAAGCAAATTTGTATTATAGCAACAGTCAGCTCTACTGAAATCATCCAATGGTACACTAACTATATTCCTTAAGCCACATTATAGTACACCCCAAAACAATATTCCCTACCTCTCAAGAGCATTTGAATAGCACATGTTGGAGGGAGGCTATATATATTGTGTGTATATAACTGTTTTAATATTTATATGCCTATCAAGCCTTTATTAATTTGTCTTACATTATGGCAGAAATAGGACTCAAGGAGATGTTTGAAAGAAAATAGTGACTTAGTTCAGGGAAGGGGTTTCACACATGAAGGAAGTCCCAGAAATGTTTAAGTAAGAAGTTTAATTACCTGGTTCTTGAAGCTGCCTGTTTTGGAATGGTTGAGGTGACATGATAAGAGAGAAAAGCAGAGATGTGTGAAGGATTCAGAGAATAAGAAGCAGTGAAATGGGAAGTAAGTGGAAGGATTCAAAGTGCAGGTGTAATTCTTTAACAACAATTGGACAGTGTGCATCTCATGGAAATGATGTGTGTATGTGGTTTTGTTTAATGTTTTCTCAACCACTAGTACAAAAACTACAGTGACTCTTGATGGATGTCCAAACTATTGGAGTGAGGCTTTTGTCTTGAACTAAATAATTTAATGATTGCATTTTTATTTCATTCTTTTAATAAATGGCTGCTTGCTGTGTCAGTGAGAGGGCGTGAGAAGAATATTTCAGCAGTCCAACTGCAGGAACAAGCACTTGCTGAGATTTGTTTCACTGAAACTTCTCTCATGGTTACAGTTGAGCATATGTTTGTTTAACTTTCTAAATTGTGATCTTTGAATAGCTCCATGGAACAAAGTATAACTTGGTGTTACTAATGGTGGTAAATTCTGGCCCTAATTGAATAATTTCTTGAGACGCTTAGAAAATGTAAAGCCCTAAATAAGTTGTGATGACAATAATTAATAATAAATGATTATGGTGATTTGTGGTGCAGAGGCTGAGGCTGATTTTTAAGGGGCAGATAGTTCTACTCATTGTGAAAAGCTCTGTACTGATTAGACCGTTCATCTAGATGGAAGTAATTGTTTGGGTAAGATTATTCAGATAGCAGGCTTGGCTCCATTATCTCTTTTTGTAATCTAAAAAAATCAAACAATCTGATTGGTTGTCTCTAAACTTTATAAAGATAATAGCTTGATTAGACTACAGTACTCCACTAAACTAAGTAGAATACATCTTTTTTTCCAGTTTATGCTAAACACCTGAAACACATTTACTTAGTAAACAGCTAAAGGGAAAATGTAAAGTCATACCACATTCATATATTCCTCATGTTTTTCACATACTTGGGACAGCTGTTTTTGCTCCTGGGCATGAATGTTTTCAAGTACATCCTTAAATGTTTCAAGTATGCCTTCAACTAGAATGTTTCTTTGTAATCCCGGTATTCCTCTACCCCTTAAATATATGACCTAAAAGTAAAAAGATTACACAGGTTTAAAAGATGAAGATACTTTTCTACTGATCTCATTTGCAGGTACTCTAAACAATACATCAGCATTCTTTAATTAGGATTTATATTATTGTAATCTTGAACTGAGGTGAAATACCACATCTTTGTAATCCAGACTGCAGTTTCCTTCAACTATGTAACACCAGGCTCATAAGCATCAATTTTCCAAATCCCACCCTTGTGTGAGAGTATGCAAAGCTCGCTGTGAAATGGAAAGAACTGCATTTGTTCTTTCAAGTACAGAATTTATCTCCTAATATCATACCCCATATACCTTTCCCCCCCAAAATGGGCCCTCCAGAAATGTGGCATGTATTTTTAGCAAGGAAGTTGATTTTTATTGTTTGCTGGAATAGAAGCTGGGTGGACTAAAGCAGTGGTTTTCAACTTTTTTCATTTGCAGACCCCCTTGGAAATTCTGAATGGAGGTGTTGGACCCCTTCGAATTGTAAGTGTGGGTATTCCCATATTTTTCATTGACCATAGTTATCTTTCAAAGACCTCTTAGACATAGTCTGCAGACCCCCAGGGGTCTGTGAACCACAGGTTGAAAACCACTAGACTAAAACAAGTGGGCATTGTGACAGGATGGCTGCCATTTCCCCCTGGGGCTGTAAGCAGCATGGCGGAGTCCAATGTTAGCCCTCTCAGAGCTGCTAGTGAGGTAGTGGCATTTTGCTGAAGAGTCACTGAGCTGGCTGAGGCTGCCTACCCCTTGTAACTTGACACTGTAGTCCTTCAAAGTTAGAAAATGTCTGGGTATACCTGACATTTCAAATGAGAGAAACGCTTTGATTACAAAGACAACAAAATGCAAATGTCCCTACTTACTTTCCTGCATATAGGACAGCAGAAGTGTCCATTGACATGAGTACAGTTCTGGATAATGAGTATCTTTTCCAGGCATTGCTTGCAGAAATTGTGAGCACAGACCAGGACCAGTACTGGTGGGGTGAACAGCTCCAAGCACACTGGGCATGAAAGTACCTCCTCTAAAGCCTCCATTGCATTTCTTCACCATGTGAAGAAAAGTGTCACCTAGACGGCTCGCCTCAATAACCTCCTCTAGTAGCTATTGCCATCCAATCTCTAGAACATTTCCGAAACCTCTGTGACAGCAGCTCCATGGTGACAAACATCAACAGCTTCCTTCTTTGGAATGCTGATAGTTAGCTGGCATTCTCGTGCCTGATCACACCGCATATATGCTAATTATTGCTAAAGTAGCCCAGAATGATCTTGTTTCTTTTGGAACACAGGAGTTTTAAGTATAGCAAGTTGTCTTGGACATATGGAAGGAGGACAGCACCAGTGTTTTTATGGAAAGCTACCATAAGATAGCTTTGCTTCTAGATAAAATACATTTTTTTCTGGAGCAGACTTTCTTTGGAAAAAAATCCTGTCCTCAACTGCCTTTTAATTTTGCATTGTCTTCCCCTTCCTTTCATTTATCCATCTCTGGTCACTTTTTCTTTAAATTACTTTGGAAGCTTCAGCAAATAATTTTTCTGTCTCTGTGTCTGTTTTCCTTTAACTGTGTTCTTTGTAATTGGGAACATATTTAATATTCAGCTAAAGAAAATTGAGTAATTTTATAATATTGAACGCTTAATAAATACAACTTTTGATGAAGTATTCTGACAAGAATAAATTATATTTTGTGAGGTTTACTGCTAGATATCAAGCTTCAATTAAAGTCTTTATAGACATAATCTTGTAAGGCAGAGATGGAACAGGGGCTGGCTTCCCAAATTAAGGACAACAAGAAGTCCTTTTTTAAGTACATAGGGAGTAGAAAGAAGGCCCCAGGAAATGTGGGGCCCTTGCAGGACAAGACGGGGAATCTGGTTGTCACGCCAGACGACAAAGCCAACATATTTAATAACTTCTTTGCCTCT
>NW_017728997.1:34103634-34104484 GCF_001723915.1 Gavialis gangeticus | reverse complement strand
TACTGGGGTCATTTGACCCCAGTGCTCTTCCTGCCATGGCAGGGGGTCGGACTAGATGATCTGCTCAGGTCCCTTCCGACCCTAGAAACTATGAAACTAAGATTCAAAGGGGCAGAGCTCTTATTTGTTGTCAACATGACTTATACCTTCATCAGAATATGATCCTTTAGGCCCACATTCTGCTTTCAGGCAAGGATATCAAAATACTATCAGATGCATTTTATCTGCCGTTAAGACCCATAGCAAGTATTAGAGACCAAAACTCACTTAATGCTTGCTATAGAAACCTTTCATATAGCATATTTTAGACAATTAGATAAAAATGGTAAGTGATGAAGGGAAATTGAACTTTTTGTACCATCTTTATTACAGTTGTGTGTGTCTGTTTGCTGAAATATCACGTCCCTGGACCACTTTCATTTCTAAATATGAAGCCAGTGAACCTATGAGTGTGTAAAATCTCAAGTTATTTATTTTTTCTAGTAGCTAGATCAAGAGTAAAAATCAGAAGTAGGGTTTGGTTCTCACCCTGTTACTGACTTTCTGTAGACCATTGGGTAAGTCGCACTTATTTCAGCATGATAACATTTAGGATAATTAGTCACTGCATAAGAGTTGTATGGCTTAAATAATTTTTGGCACTGCAATCCTGAAATGAAAGGAAGTGTTACTTCATTTTGATAGGTAGGGTATTTCCCAGTTCTTGTTTAACTATGTACAATTGTCGCAGGGCACTGAAGTGCCTGCTCCTAAAGAAGGACAGGTGTGGGTTGCTGGGGCAACCACAGAGGTCAGCTGACCGGAAGGGGGCAGGGCCTGGCCTATATAAACAGCCTAGGCTGAGGCCAAG
>NW_017728997.1:34098366-34098634 GCF_001723915.1 Gavialis gangeticus | reverse complement strand
TCCCCTCTGGCAGTTGAGGAAGGTGGGGCTCTGCTGGAGCAAGCAGAGCAGGAGAAGCTTGATGACTTGAGTAGATTATGGGTGAGAATACCAGGCAGAGGACCCCCTGGCAGGGACAGTAATGTTGATGAGCCAGAGGGCTTAGGGTTTACGTTTTAGCCAAGAGGCTTGGGTTTTTGTGTTACAGCTGATTGGCTTATGGTTTTGGTTATTGTTACACCAGAGGACTGGGTGAGGCTGTAGGGGTTGAAGGAGGCCTCAGGGGGGC
>NW_017728997.1:34087521-34098265 GCF_001723915.1 Gavialis gangeticus | reverse complement strand
AGCCCCAGTGGGGTGGAGGACCCAGAAAGGGGGTCTGGGGGCCAGGTAAGGCCAAGGCTGCCTGAGCCCTGATTGTGGGAAGCCCCAGTGGGGTGGAGGACCCAGAAAGGGGGTCTGGGGGCCAGGTAAGGCTGAGGCTGCCTGAGCCCCAATTGTGGGAGAGCCCCAGTGGGGCATGGGACTCGGAAAGGGGTCCTGAGGGCCAGGTAAGGCCGAGGCTGCCTGAGCCCTATTGAGCAGAGCCCTGGTGCGGGCGTGAGCGTGAGACCGGCCCTGGTGCGGGCAGGGGATCACGCGGGGCCTAGAGGTTTGGGTGCGCTGTGTCACCAGAGGCAGGGCCCGGATTAGAACATCTCAAGCTCCCTGTGCCAGGGAGGGATAGAAAGGCAGCCTCCCTTCAATATTACCGGCAAAGACATGGGCGAGATATCGAGGGTGCATTAGTCCCAATCTGGCACGGTCGGCAGGGGGTGCTAGGGGAGTTCACGGCACCCCAGGCTCCACCCTGCCACAACAATATAGACTCTGCTTTGTCATTGACTCTCCCTAAAGTTTGGGCTTTTATTCTCTTTATTGATCTCCCTAGGGGCTGATGATAAAATTGTAAATACTTGAGAAGCACAAACATATATAATGGCCAGCACATTGCCCTTTTGGGAAATTAAAACCTGTTTGGCACAACCCTCATGCTACATCCTTTATTAGAATTACCTTTAACCTGAGCACAGCTATCTGGACACTGATTGCAAATCAGTGCTCAGCTCTGCCTTGGGGAGAATTGGTGGGTACTGTGCTGTACTGCAGTTATGTCGGAATTCCTACTTCGTTAGATTCAAGAGCTTGCATTCAGGCTTCAGATAAACATAAACCTCAGTCAGTAGTCAATGAGAATTTTTTCTGTTTTTCTGAAGCTAAACTTTTCCCACAGAGAACAAGAGTAATAAATAGAAGGCAGGAATTGTGGACTAGACAGTTTAGTCTGACTGTAGTGTGCTCAGAATCATCAAGTAACTGATTAAATTTAGAGAATAAAATTTATAATCCTTCTTACCGTAACTAAAATCCTCCTTTGTGTCTTAAAGACTTGATCATTTGATGGGGCTGGCACTGGCTGATTTATGCTCTGGTGGTTAAACATGAAAACAGGAAGACCAGGTTCCATCACTTTTTTTCAGCCCCTCATTTGCTGTGGTTCTTGGCTGTATCTTCCACTGTAACTGTACATCACTTATTAATCTTTAAAATGGCAATAATATAAAGTGGCATCAGGATTAATTACTTTTTAGCATCTGAAGCTGTTGGACACGAGCTTGCCTATATGTATGCTTGTTGGCATTTTAACTGGAACACTGCAGTGTTGCCACAGCATCGGGTATATTAAACCCCTGTGCATTTAGACCTTTCCAAATGAGGTTTAGATAAAGTGTCCTGCAGCCATTTTTAAACACGTGGAGGCTTAGTACATGTGATGGCGAGGCATTTTAATTAGAGCAGCTGCACAAGAATCACTCTAATTAAAATGTCCCATTACTGCCCCCCTCCCCCGGGCCCAGCTCATGTATAGGCAGTCAAGGTATTGCCTAAGGGTCTGATTTATAGCCAGCTGGAGTCAATGGATGGACTATAGTGATGGGGTCTATGGAACGACCCATCTTATTCAGCTAAGGTACGCTTAATGTTTGTTTGATATTTAAGAGGATATTTATCAATGTTTATTCTGTTTTAAAATGAAGATATGTATCCACTCCATAATGTGCTCTGTGGTTTAATTTTCATTTGGTATGTAGATCTTTTGAGAACTATGTGTTATTTTGAATGTAAATACTATCACCATTACCTATAAAAATTATTCTATGAAAATTGTATATTATGAGGATGTTTATATGTATTTATTAATAGGTATTAATCTCTATAAAGTTTTATCCTAGCATTTAGTTGATCTGTGATGACAGCACTGTGGAAGGCCCAACAGGTAAGGTATATACAATACAGTAACCAGTATGTTTCCCTTTTATGGTGCTGATACCTGACAGTCGTATCACACCCTTCACTTTGTAATAACTACAGTCAGCCACAGCTATCAATTAAGTGAGCACAAGTCAGTGCTCAGCCTGGCACCAAGAAGAGCTGGTTGGTTTTGTGCTGTGCTGCAGATATTTTCTTGGGTCTAAGACTTGGCACTGAGGCCTTAGATAGAAGTAAATGATTTCTTCCCCTTTCCCACTCGGTTATGAATGGAGTTATGAGACCACAAAAGTTTCAGGGAAATTCTCACTGGTGATTTAGAAGACTTCTCCTGTCTCTTACCTAGGTAACTCCTATACAAAACAAAAAACAATTCTGGAAACAATCTTACCCGAGCATTCTTCAAATTTTCCACAGGATATCAAGCAGAGATGCTTGATTAAACTATAGTTTGATTTTGCCAGATAATGAATGTTTTCATCAGACTTGACATTACTTAATGTTGCCTTTTAGGGAGCAGAAGAGTTCATTGTGTGTCACCTGTTTTATTCCTGAGACTTTACAATCCTTCCCAGCCACCAAAAGTTCAACATGAATTATTTGTTGTCAGGGTAGAATTTTCCTGTAGTTAACTCTTATTAGGGATTGGGGGAGAGATTGCTGGGATCTGGCTTGCTTCCTGACTTTAGGAAAAGTTATTGCAGCTGTAAGGCAATATGGATCCAGTCCACATAGGAACTGGTCCTCTAGGGATAACTTCCTAATCCATTCACTCCCCCATAATATAAGATTAATAGTTTTGTTAATGTTGATTCTACTTCAAAAACAGAACAAAATCAGTCCTTGCCTGAAACACTTTGCCTGCTGCTAATGTTTCCATGGAAGGGATATAGTGTTTGTTGCCCATTGGAAGAGGAGAGCTTCTCTTGTAAGTTAAAAATCTAGCTAGCATGACAATCTTGTCATACACTCAGTAGGTCACAAATACTCATGAATGAGCTAAAGCAGCTTGTGTATGATCTTAGGCCACTGTCTAGGAATTTATTAAATTCTGTGGTGCATAATCTGGTTAAGGACTTGTCATAAGTAGGGACCTACCAAAATTGTGATTTCACAGAAATTGTGAAATCTGGCATTGCCTGCAAAATCGGGTAATACCTGTGAAATTGAGGTGGCAGGGGGAGTGGGGAAACTTACTGAAAATAAAATGCTGGCTCCCCAGAGGGAGCCAGCAGTCCTCATGGTGCTGTAGCCTGGGCGCACAGTCCACTAGGGAGAACAGGGGAAGAGGGGCTGCCAACACAAAGGGGAGCCCAAGATGGCTGCTACCTGTACCCCTCCTTGCTGATTGGTTGAGAAGGCTATGTGTCATGCAGCCCTACCCCCACAAGCAATTGGCAGTGAGAACTGGGGCCATATGGCAGGCAGCCCATGGTCAATCAGTGACAAGGGGTGGGGCCACAAGGTCCCCTTAGCCAGAGGCACGGAGGGAGAGGTGCTACAGTCAGCCCACAAAAATGGCAGCTGGCACCATGATCGCACCCCAGAATAGGCCAGCTGTCTCCTTGAGTTGGGTAGACCTCTAGTCATAAACATGTGCTGGCCTGCAGCAGGAATAGTTTAACATTGTGATGCTGCTTTCTTCTGAGAGATGATTTTCTGTGTTAAATAAAGATTCTGGGCTAAATAAAATACCTTGATTTGCATAAAAAATTAACTGCACCTTGGTTTAATTCGTTTTCAGTGTGTTCCATGATTACAGTCACTGCATTGAAAGAGCAGTTTCTATTAAGGTAACTCAGCCAAATGCTTGTTCGAGAGCAATATGACTTAATTTGGGCATGTCCTAAGTGGACTGTACACTTTCATATTATGTTTCTGCTGAGGGGCTGTTAAACACAGCTATTATGCAAGACATGGAAGCAGTTCTACTGACATGTCCAGCTACAATGACCACACCTATGCAGTGCCATAGCAAGGGGGAAGGGAGGGGTGAGTGGGACAACCACCCCAGGCGCCAAAGCAAAGGGGTGCCAACAGGTGCTGCCCAGCCAGGGTGGGGAGTGGGATGGAGCTACAAGTGTCTCATTTGGGGGTGGGGGGGCACAGGGATGGGGGAAGGACATCTCCTGCCACTGCATGCACTCCCAGGCAAGCTTGGGCAGGGCATGTGCCCCCTGGATCTGTGCACGGGGTGCGAGTGGGCTGCTGCTGCGGGCTTTGCCCCGGGTGCCAAACTTTGTTGCTATGGCACTGCACGTATGTCTGAAAAATTCCCAGTCCCTGTTGCAAGTAAGGGGATAGAGCTATTTTCTAGCTTGGTTATCTTCCTATGTCATTTAATTCTCTGCCTAGCTAGTGACCTTAGGTATTTATGTAGCACCAGTCACCATAATGAAGCAAGATGAATCCTCACAATGAGGTTCACTGTGCAGTTCTGGCAAGGTGAGATTAGTCAGAACATCCAGTCCAAGCCCACAGTATCAGTTAAATTATCCACTGCATTAATCCCATTATGAATCCATCTAACATATCAGTCATAGAAAAATAGGGCTGGAAGGGACTCCTAGAGATTACCTAATCCAAATACCCTGCTCAAGACTGGATCCTGTCTGTCTAAACCAGACTTGCCCAACATACAGCCTGGGGCTGCCATGCGGCCCTCCAAGCTGTTTTCTGAGGCTCAATGTGCTGCGATGGGAAACGAAAGTAAACGCTATGCTTTTGTTTGGGGGCTGGGGGGATGGTGGTGATGTGATACTGCTTCCTGTGAGGTCTTTGAATATGGCTTGCGGGCCCACTGGGTGATAAAAAGTTAATGATCCGGCCCCACATTCAAAAAGTTTGGACACCCCTGGTCTAAACCATCCCAAACGAATGTCGGTCTCACCTACACTTAAAAATTCCAGTGACAGAGATTTCTTCTTGGACTATCAGAGGTATTCCAAAACTCCCTGGTGATTTGCTGAGTGAAACTGAGGGCACATCAGAGTCGGGTCAGGAAGGTAAAAACACAAAACAAGTTCTCTCAAACAAAATGATCAGCAGCACAGACTAATGGGGAACCCAATAATCTGACCTATTTCTGCACATCTTGGCTGGTAGAATCTCAATTGCTGCTCAATTATCTTGGATTGCATTGAAGATTTCCCTTATGCCTACATGTCCCTTCTTATTAGAGGTCTGCATTGGAGGAAGAAGACTATATTAAGTAAATGATGGCTTCTTGGCAAGAATGTATCGCACATATTTTATTCTGTGCGTGTGTGAGACTGTTGGAGGAGAAAGGTAAGTGTTTGGGTTGCGTAGTAAATATAAAGAAGCTCAGATGGACATTTAAGTTGCTGATGGATCATATAGATATCCATCTAGGCAGCTGTATGTAAGCTCTGTCCCCTTAACACATTGAATGTTGTGCAGCCTGATTGCCTCCTAAGGAACTCTTCATTCCCTTCCTTTATATGATGATGTTCTTGTTGCTTCCAAGGCTCATTAAGACCCTGCTTGAAATTGGATTTTCTGCTAAATATTGGAATGTGCTATGCACTTGTTCCCATGTAGCTCACAGTTGTCTTAATGTGTTTATCCATGAATTGCTTTGGGTATTGATACAATATTTTGGGGAACTCATTAGACTATATCTCCTTGACTGCACAGAAGAATAGAATAATAAACACATGTACATTTGCTGCATATGTGGGTGAGCAATGAGTCTCTGCTGTCTCCACCACACAGGCTGTATTTAGTAACAAATTGGGCCTTTGTTTTTTGAGTAATAAGATGCAGAAAGGGTTAATACTGCTTCCATCAACAGTTTCAGTTTTAGAGGAAGAAGATACTCCTAACAAAACAGCAAACACTTGTGTAGCTGTGTCTGGTGTTTATTTGTTTCTATTTCATATGAGGTATAAGAAGAAAGCTCTAACTCGGGCCAATCCATGTATCTGCAGCAAATTAGCTGCTGCCTCTTCAGTACTGCACTTCATCTCAGATGAAACTTGTTCATCTGTCACACAGACATGTCATTCGTCATTCAGCAGTTAGCTTAGGGGCTCAGCCCACTCCTTGCCTGAGGCTGCAGTACTTCAGCAGGTGCAGGGTTTCCAGTAGAGCTCTGGAGCAGGACTCTTGCCTTTGGGATGGGCACGACTGGAGATTAGTGTCTTGCCTATACTTTTTTTTAAGGTTTGGGGTTAAACTATGCTGTACCTGCAGCCTTGAACCCATTTTCCTAAGTTTTATAAGACCTCTCTCTGAAGAGAGAGGTTTGGAGCATAAAATGCAGCAGTGACATCTCTAGCTTCATGATAGCATTGCTCTATTATTGCACAGGGACTGTAGGGGCAGCTCCAATACCTCTTATAGGCTGACTCTGTTTATAAATGCAGCTGGACCATCCTGTGTGGACCAACTGATTCTTTAAAGACCCCAGCAGTTCCCTGTAAGGAGAACATTCCCAGCCTCTGAGGAATGTAATGCCCCATCATATATAACATAGATTTTCTTCATTTTCTTTTCCTCTAGTAGAAGGGGAAAGGCCAATAACAGTTGATGTGATTAGTGCAACTGTGGGAAAGTTAGAAGCAATAAAGGGATTAGTCAGCCTTGGGATTAACTGATGTTCCCCTTGCCTAACTAAGTGCAGAAATGTTGTAGGTTATTCAGGAGCCCTCGTCTGCATTATTTGGGGCTCTCCTGGAATGAGTACCATGGAATTCCTGCAAAGAAGGAAGGGAGGAGGATTCATACCAATTTTTCTGGCAGAAGAGTTTAGGTGTGTGCTGAGAGAGAGAGAAAGCATGTTGGAATCAGGTTGGTGTGAGAATTATTTTCTTTTTTCCTCCCTTTTTTTAATGCAGGCTGTGCCCTTAAGGACACAGTCACCAGCTACATAACCCCAATCCCTTCCTTTCTTCGGGAAGTACAAATATTCTGTGCCTGGTTTGTATGCGTATTTCAGTGTAATGGTGGAGGGATATGAAAAGCTCGACGGTATGGCCACACTGTGTAACTGGCCTTCACAGGGCGGGATGCTCTCAAACACCCCCGTGCACTGCTTCCACTCATGTGCCAGCCCCAGGAATGAGGTCTTGAAGCTACTCTGGGGGGCCTCCCATGTGGGTCTCTTCAGGCCACTGGAGAAAGTCTTGAGAGTGGTCAAGGGAGAGCATCCCCAGAGCAGCTTCAGTGCAGCATTTCTGAGTTTAGCACATGTGAGTGGGAGCCAATGGGCAAGAAGTAATTGAGCTCATCTTTATGCAAAAGGAGCAGGGTGTAAAGACTAGTGCTGACTGCTTCCTGAAATGTAAGACAACTTCTTTGATGTTGAGCATTACTGGGGTACCAGATTCTTGCACTGTGCATGATCTATCAAAAAAAAAACAAAACCTGCCCCCTATCACTGTCATCCTACAAGTCACACCTTATGCAAATAACTCCATCTTTTCTATATGTATAAAGCTTCATCAATGCTTTACAAAGCCTTGGAGGTCTCTAGGGCATTTGTAGCAGGCTGCCTAACAAAGGATTGCAGCTGACTGTACAGATTTGGCGATAGCACTCTGCAGGCTTGCAAGGGATACAGGCCAGCTGCAGGCAATGGAGAGTGTTATAAGCTGCTTAGGAGGACTGGGCCAGCTGATGCAGATAATTGGCTGGCCACAGGAAGTTAAAAGGCTTGGGAGGAGACTGAGATAGAAGAGAGAGAGAGAAGCTAGGATAGCAGTGGCTGAATTGACCTACACTACTTCTTGGGGTCTGGAAAGAGACCCAGGGCTGTGAGACAGGAAGCAGCTGTACCATCATAGGACTGGAATAAGAGCTAGGCAGTGAAGGAAGATAGCAGTAGTGAGCCAGAAGCACCTGCTGAGAGCTAGTGAAGACTCAGGACTGTGAGTGCATCCTATATGGACTATGTTAAGTGGGTTGCTGAGTGTTGATTTCTGTTGGTGGTGGTTCCTGAGAGGCAAGTGTACCCAGGAAATAAAGAACTGTACAAAATTTAAAGACTGAGCTGAGCAATAATGCTGAACCTGCTACAAATATTGTACAGGTAAAGATTGTAAAGCCTGTTGCTCTCTGCCTCACCTGAACAAAGTATCGCACTGTCCCTCTACAACATTTACTTTAATGGAGGAAATTGGGAGTTGGAACAGCTGTGAACTGAGTGCAGATTGGCAAGAATGAAAAGATAATTTATTCTGTGGATGTTGAAATATTGTATGTATTTCTTTAAGGGCTGAGCTCTTCGTGTTAGCTACCATATGCATACAGCTGAAAACAATTGAGCACTTATCAGAGGTTCATAGTCTGGGCTAGATTTTCCTGCCATCTTTTCTCACCTCTGTGGATATAGGAAGCCCGATTTGGTTCTTTCCTGAGCATACTTCAGAGAGGGGGTTTTATGTGTGTGCATTTATCTAGAGGTGTCATGGCAGGTATATGGAATTCAGAACTATACCCCAACAGACACTGTAAGGATTTGCCAAATTCAAGTTTCCCTTACAGGGTTAAAGAGAGAAGATTCAGACTCTATCTCTTAATGCATTCAGTTTTATTTGGTTAAAACTTACTTAAAGTGTCTTTATCCCCTTTGTCCCATTCACAAGACTTCTACATCGAAGGGAGATGATGGTAAAACAATGCTAACATATCTTAGAATGCTGTAGCTGCCCCTTGATTGCTTCTCAAGGGACTTGTCTACATAAGGAACTTGACTCAAGATTAGAGCAAATTACTGTGCAGTAAGCATCTTCACATGTAGACTGTGATGCCTACTGCACAGTAATTTGCTCTAATCCTGAGTAAAAAATGCTCCCTGCCCCCAAGAACTACTTGTTGCCACAGCAGGCTCCACCATCAGAGCCTAGGTGGGAACACTGTCCCCCTGCACCAGCAGCAAGGAGCTCCCAGCCCCCACTTCATGCTCATGAAGCTGTGGCTCTGAGATGATTGTTCCCAGGCCCAGCTCTATGATTGCAGAGCTGGGGCTGGGAGATGAGACACTCTTAGCTTTCCTACCTCTTCTGCTCATTGCTGCTCAGGTACGGGGGAGATTTTCTCTGCCCAAGCTCTGGTGGCAGTTCCCAGCAACAGGGAGTAATCCCCCAGCCCCTGCCAGGAGACAGCTGTGCTTCCTGTCAGCCCCTGGGATAGCACCACAGAGAGCCTAGAGCTCCCCCTGGCTGCTGCAGGGGGCTGGTGCAGGGCCAGCAGGGGTGGGGGCAGAGTTCTTCCATGAGCAGCAAATCTGCCCCTGCTTCCCTGCATGAGAAACCCAGGCAGGTATCTACACTAGAGCAAGGGTTCCCAACATTTTATGCCATGGCCCAGAAATGGCAGTGGCCCAGCAAACTGTGGCCTAGAAGTCACAGCCAACCATGGCCAGAATTTCCAGCTGGAAGACCAGTAAGGATACTCACCGCCAGGTGGGGTGGGGTGGGCTAAACCCTGCACTGCTGTGGGCTCTGCAGAAGGAGCCGCAGCCTCTCCACCCAGCTCTGGGGGGCCGCAGTTTGCCAGTCCACATCCACTTCTGGTTTGACAGGTGACCATGTTGTGGACTGGCACCGGACTGCAGCCCCTGCTCTAGAGCAAGACAGTGTGTCAGAGGATTGCCGCAGAAATGGCAGGCAATACCAAAACTGGTAACAGTGTTATTCAAAGGCCCAGGTGCTGAAGCTGCAGTATAAGGGGGTCTGTAATGCCAACCACATATCAGGTACTCACAGGATGATGTGTGCCTACTACCAGGACCTGTGCTGCATCCTCACAGGGGGTGACATTATGCAGCCCACCTATGGAATGTGGATATCACTGTGGCTGTGTGGGCCACAGACAGCTGTCACAAGCAAGTCCCATGAGGATCTAGGATACAGCTTAAGAAATAACCCAGGTCAGGGACTCTGTCTCCTGGACTGTGATGAAGCCAGGGCCTTAAGACAGCAAGACACGTTGAGATGGGGTTGGAGTCGGACAATGACCATCCTATGTCCTCAACATCCTGCCCACTGCACAGAATCATAGAAAATTAGGGCTGGAAGGGACCTCAGAAGGTCATCTAGTCCAATGCCCTGTTCAAAGCAGAACCAGCCCCAGCTAGGTCATTAGAGCCAAAGCCTTGTCTAGCTGGATTTTGAAAACCTTCAAGGATGGAACTTCCACCACCTCTCTGGGAAACCTGTTCCAATTTTTTACTACCTTCCTAGTGAGAAAATTCTTCCTAATATCTGACCTCAACTGCCCTTGCTGCAACTAGAGACCATTGTTCCTTGTTCTGGCATCTGCCACCACTGAGAACAGTCTACCTCCATCCTCTTTTGAACCCCCCTTCAGGTAGTTAAAGGCTGCTGTTAAATCTTCCTGCCCCCACAGTCTCCTCTTCTCTAGACTAAATACACTGAGTTCCCTCAGTCTTTCATCATAAGTCATGTCCCCAGCCCCCTCATCATTTTTGTTGCCCTCTGCTGGACTCTCTCCAATTTGTCTACACCCTTTCTGTAATAGGCTGCCCAAAACTGAACACAGTACTTCAGATATGGCCTCACCAGTGCTAAACAGAGGGGAATAGTCACTTCCCTTGACCTACTGGCAACATAGCTACCAATGCACCTCAGTATGCCATTAGCCGCCTTGGCAGCAAGAGCACACTACTGGCTCACATTCAGCTTATTGTCCACTGTAACCGCCAGGTCCTCTTCTGCAGAGCTGCTTCCCAGCCAGTCAGCCCCCGGTCTGTGCTGGTGCATGGGATTGTTCTGTCCTAAGTGCAGGACTTTGC
>NW_017728997.1:34081598-34082521 GCF_001723915.1 Gavialis gangeticus | reverse complement strand
TTTGTGATGGAAATCAATCAAAGCCTGCAGATTTTCAGTCCAAATAATGACGATATCATCTATATAACTTAGGTATAGCATGGGTCTGGTGCAGGAATTTGACCATACACCCATGGCAGGGGGTGGGGAAATAGGGAGGGGGACCCAAGCCACTTCAAGCAGCTTCCAGGTTCTCTTCCTCCGTGCAGCGCCTCCTGCACCGAGCTCCCAGCCTTGTTCTGGGGGTTGAGGACCTGAGTCGCCCCAGGGCCTCTGAAGATCCTGCTCCATGCACCGGCCTGTGCACCGTGGCTCTGGCCACACACCAGAGGTTACAGACCCAAGCCACCTCGTGCAGCTCCCAGGGTCTAGATGCTGCACGCTGTGCTGAGCACCGAAAGCCTAACTACTGGAGCTGTGCCATGCTCCCCGCTGGTAGAAGTCTTCAGGGGCTCTTCCTGAGCTACTGCTTCACCTTGCTGAGCAGCTCTCATCAGCTCTTCTAAGCCCCGCTCTTCCCTCTTCTCTGTCCCTGACACATCCCCCTCTGCTGGGCACGCAGCAACTTTTATACGCTTCGGGGCTCCGCCCTGAAGTCTTCCAGACCTGGCAGTTTGCAGTCTTCAATCAGGTCCGAGGGAGCTCTTCTCCCTCTCCCCTCAGGAAAGGGGTGTGATGTTATTTCTCTTGCTGCCTCCTGATTGGTGGATGGGCTCCACCAATCAAAACAGCAGGATCTCAAGCCTGGGATTCAACCCAAGCTCTGAAAGGTAAGTCTGTTACATCTGAATAATCTGAAGGAGAAAATGAGTGCTCCCTCTCTGTCGAGATGTTCTCTTCTGTGGCACATCCTGATTTGGGGAAGGAAATTGGACTTTTCATCCTGTACTTCTGCTTCTCTTTTTTCCCCCCCTCCCTTCAGTATGTTATTCTAAACCAATAAG
>NW_017728997.1:34038907-34076598 GCF_001723915.1 Gavialis gangeticus | reverse complement strand
TGCAGCTTGGTGTCCTCTGTAAATTTGTTACAGGTACACTCTATGCCATCTTCATCAACACCGTGGAAGACCTTGAACAAAACCAGCCCCAGTATCAACCCCTGGGGTACTCCACTTGATGCTGGATGCCAACTAGACATCAATCCATTGATTACTACTCTCTAAGCCCAATACTCCCATCATTTTTCTGTCTTACCTTACAGTCCATTCATCCAGCCCATACTTCCTTAGCTTGCCTGAGAGAATGCTGTGGAAGACCATATCAAAAGCCTTGCTAAAACAAGGTATTACCACATCTGCTGGTCTCCCTGCATCCATACAGCCAGTCATCATAGAAGGCAATTAGGTTGGTCAGGCATGACTTGCCCCTCATGAATCCATGCTGAATGTTCCATCATAGATTTCATAGACATTAGGACTGGAAGGGACCTCAGAATATTACTGAGTCCAGCCCCTCACCCAAAGGGCAGAAAGTCAGCTGGGGTCATAGGATCCCAGCAAGATAAGCATCCGATTTGCTCTTGAAGGTGTTCAATGTAGGTGCTTGAACCACCTCCGATGGCAGGCTGTTCCAGACCTTGGGGGCTCGGACAGTAACGAAATTCTTCCTTATGTCCAGCCTGAAATGGTCTTGTAGTAGTTTATGACCATTTGACCTCATCATCCTTTGGGGCGCTCTCGTGAACAAACGTTCCCCCAGATCCTGGTGGTCACCCCAATAAACTTGTAGGTGGCCATCAGATCACCCCTGAGCCTGCACTTTTCCAGGCTAAAGAGCCCTGTGGCTCTCAGCCTGTCATCGTAAGGTCTGTTTTCCTGATCTCTGATCATGCTTGTGGCTCTTCTCTGGACTCTCTCAAGCTCCTCCACATCCTTTTTGAATTTGTGATGGAAATCAATCAAAGCCTGCAGATTTTCAGTCCAAATAATGACGATATCATCTATATAACTTAGGTATAGCATGGGTCTGGTGCAGGAATTTGACCATACACCCATGGCAGGGGGTGGGGAAATAGGGAGGGGGACCCAAGCCACTTCAAGCAGCTTCCAGGTTCTCTTCCTCCGTGCAGCGCCTCCTGCACCGAGCTCCCAGCCTTGTTCTGGGGGTTGAGGACCTGAGTCGCCCCAGGGCCTCTGAAGATCCTGCTCCATGCACCGGCCTGTGCACCGTGGCTCTGGCCACACACCAGAGGTTACAGACCCAAGCCACCTCGTGCAGCTCCCAGGGTCTAGATGCTGCACGCTGTGCTGAGCACCGAAAGCCTAACTACTGGAGCTGTGCCATGCTCCCCGCTGGTAGAAGTCTTCAGGGGCTCTTCCTGAGCTACTGCTTCACCTTGCTGAGCAGCTCTCATCAGCTCTTCTAAGCCCCGCTCTTCCCTCTTCTCTGTCCCTGACACATCCCCCTCTGCTGGGCACGCAGCAACTTTTATACGCTTCGGGGCTCCGCCCTGAAGTCTTCCAGACCTGGCAGTTTGCAGTCTTCAATCAGGTCCGAGGGAGCTCTTCTCCCTCTCCCCTCAGGAAAGGGGTGTGATGTTATTTCTCTTGCTGCCTCCTGATTGGTGGATGGGCTCCACCAATCAAAACAGCAGGATCTCAAGCCTGGGATTCAACCCAAGCTCTGAAAGGTAAGTCTGTTACATCTGAATAATCTGAAGGAGAAAATGAGTGCTCCCTCTCTGTCGAGATGTTCTCTTCTGTGGCACATCCTGATTTGGGGAAGGAAATTGGACTTTTCATCCTGTACTTCTGCTTCTCTTTTTTCCCCCCCTCCCTTCAGTATGTTATTCTAAACCAATAAGAAAATTTACTAGTTTTAGGAAATGGTATTCAGGTACAGCACAAATACTGAACAGAGCTGGGAAATCTACCTAGGTACTTAATCCCCAACCTGGCTAAATGCATGATGGAAGGCTGCAGTCTTCAGGGCCCTGCAAATTAGTTCTTTCACAAACATGATATGCTGGAGATAAGGAGTGTCAAGTTGCTTGTCATAGGCAGGCAAGGTTCTTTGGGTAGATGGTGATATCTTTTATTAGACCAGCTAAATAGTTGGAAAAAGTTATCTGCAAGGTTTCAGGCACAAACACCCTTTGCCAGGCATAGGGAGACTCCTCTGCAGAGAGGGTGCTTGTGCCCAAAAGTTTGCAAATAACTTTTTCCAACTATTTAGCTGGTCTAATAAAAGATATCACATCTACCCAAAGAACCTTGTCTGCCTACATCCTTAGACCAACACAGCTACAACCAACAACCCTGGAAGTTACTTGTTAAACATTCTGAGAGATCCCCACTGCAAATCATACTTCACTCCACTGTCTCTCTCCCCAGCGTTTTTTTTTCTTTTTTCAGATATCAAAAGGAAGATATCCCCTGTCTGGCAAAGGCAGTCATAACAGCAAGAAATATGACAGCTGGACCAAAAATCCTGGCTGAATAAGTTTCCCTTTCTTCTCTTCCAGCCTTGAGAAGAGGCTATTGAGGAGGGGCATTAAGTGGATCATGCCCATGCCAGCACTGGCAAAGGGGAGAGCTGTGGGTGATCCCTCTCATTTTGCTCCTTGGATTTTATCTGCGATCAAAGACCAAGCCAGCATATAAATAGATTCTTCTCACCTCACTCCTTTCCCCCCTCCTGCCATCTCTATTGAGTTCATGGAAACTTTTAAGAGAAAAAAAAATCACTTGTTTTAACCTCAAAATTTATTCTCTTCTGTAAGGCATGCAGCCTTCAGTTCCTGAGTGGGCTTTGGAAAGGGAGGGTTGATGGTATGGAGAGGGTATAGTCCTTTAAGGCAACATAAAATAATGGACATATTGGCTCCAAACATACTCTGGAAAGTAAAAGAACTTTTTTTTTTTTGACTAGATACTTTATGGGGCCCACAAGTTCAATTCTTCTCTTGTCTGTACCCATGCTTTTAGTCTGACAGGTGTGTCTGCTCTTCTAGTTCCTGAATGGCAAGGGGACACCACAGGAGAGAACATCAACAAGAAAGTCAAGCAGGAAACAAAATGTGTGTCCTATATCTCCAAATCTGGGCAGAAACCTAGTGAGAACAAAGACTGGCAGTCATTTTGGAGTTGGTAATTTGTCAGTGCTGGAAGTACAAGTTAGGTAAAAGTGCCCAGAGCTAGTGCTTAGCATGGGAAGATTTTAAAATTTAGGGATTAGTCTGGTGCCTTCATGTTTGGAAACTGTGGTAACCTGTACAGCAGCAGAGACCTATTGTGGCACCAGTAGAGGGAACTTATGAACTATATCATCCCTGGCAATACAGTAAGAAAAACCAAGCTGAGTTTTAAGCTTTATTTTCCCTCTGTGGACACTGGGCAGAGGTTTAGTCTCTCTATCGAGGCATCAGTTGGAGGCTTCTTCTCTCAAAAGATATAGGGTAGCATTTCCAGTTGCAGAGAAATGGCTGCAAATGCAGAAACTCTCTCTTCCCACATCTAATAATGCAGTGAATGAGGTGAAAGATAAGCTTCAGGGAAGTTGCCATGACTTCTTGGTGAAAGAAGACACCTGTATTAGAGCCTTGGGAGACAAAGGGTCCCATGACCTGGAAAGGCTTCTCTTGTACTTACGATTCCCTCTTTGCCAGAATTAAATCTGAACTTCGTGCTGATGTATTGCTCAAACAAGGACAAATTGCCTCTGAGGCACCAAGGTAGAGTCTGGAGTTGCACATGTAAGAGTCTGACCCTGGGATGATTGTCCCCAGCGGGCAAGTGCACAGCCAGCCAGCTCGGATGCCCCTAGGGACTGTTTTTTTCCGGTGCTCAAAGCATAACTGGCCAAAATGATATTGCAAGGAGTACACAGCTTGGTCATGGGGTCAGTGCTAGCTGAAATGGTAATATTAACCACTTAGTTTGTGCCTTCCGAGCTAATGGTTCTGCTGTGAAAGATCACAGGGCTGTCTGTTTGTGGCACAACTCCAGGGGATGGGGGCAGAGAACCAGGGAACTCTCTTTGTACTGGTTCTGTGCGCTCCAGCTGGATGGCAAACTTGGAGGAACAGGAGAGAAGTGAAATAAATGTGTCAGTTCACAAATGGTCTGTGAAGTTCCCCAATTGGTTTTTCAGTTACCAGGCTGAAGTGAGTAGCAGTCCATTGGCATCCATGCCCTACTGAGCATTGTCCTCCTATTCTGTGACCTACTGCAGATGTCACCATCTCTTCCCCATTGTTATGGATTACCCTGTTAAGAACTAACAACAAACAAGGTGGCACTTATCTGCTCTAAATTTTATACTGTAGCGTTTTTGGGAGACAGTATTGTGTTCTAAATGACACATACAAATTTGCCAAATAGGCCCAGAATGCTGAGGTATAATACCTAGCACTTGGCTTGTATTTTAAATGTCAAAGTAAATGTTAAGCAACAGTGCCAGGCTGCAAAGGGAAACCTATGGTATTGAATGATTCTCTCTCTTCTTGTGATGAACCACTGACAGATTTCTCTCTGCTAGCTGTATAAGTGTTAGAACAGCTGTTTCCTGAATCATAGGTCAAAGTACAGAACATTCTCAGCCATTTCCTGGCCACCTGCTTTCATCTTCTATGGTAACTTAAGCATCCACAACCCAGACAACTCCCTTACCTCCAAGACCTTGGGAACTCGCGTGATGCTTTGAAAACTATTTTACTAATCCCTGTGTTTTAATGAAAGACAAGGGTGCACCGATAAGAGATTTTTTGGGGGCCAATACTGCTGGCCAATTTTTAAGGAGCCATATTGACCAATACCAATCCAATTCCAATATGCAACCGGGCAGCATGGAGACCAGCGTCAGTCTGATAAGTCTGGTGTGTGTGTGGTGGGGGGGAGGGGTACAGGGGACAGGTGTAGATCGAGGCCCCCATGGTGACCACTCCTATAAGATTTGTACTGCAGGGTTGCATGTCCAACACTAAAGAATGTCTTATTTGAAATCCCATAAAAATCAACTACAGGACTATCTATGGAAAAACATCCATGCCTGTTACAGGTGGGCTTCTTGGGGTAGGGAGCATATCTTGTGTAGCACTAAGCACATAATTGGGATGTAAAATGTTAACTCTTTTAACCTGCCTCTGGTTCATTTCTATTCCTTCCCACTGCTGGAGAGTCCATCTCTTGTCATGCAGACTCCCAGTTTATTATGCTGAATTTTTATAAGGATGCGGGAATGTTGGAAACTGCTCTTTCTTGCTCTGTCATTACAAAAGTTGGAGCATCAGCACATCTATCTGCACTTTATTCTCCCTAGTTGTGCTTCTGCTATCTGCTGGAACCAAAAAGGCCCGGGGAAGCATCACAAGGCCATTAAGAGTTGGCATAAGTCATGTTTTCTTGAATATAGCATGCCTCAATGTAATATGCATTGTTTTTTTGGAAAGCAGAATGAAGAAAAAAATCTTACCTTTGTAGCATGGATCAGTGACTGTCTTGCAGAAGCTAGAGAGCCAAGTCTGCTCCTGAGCCTGCTGCCACCCCTGTATGCCAGCCCCTGGACTGTGCACTGGGTCCAGCTGCAGACTGACTGATCCAATGTGCCGGGTCTGAAGTGTGCATCAAGCCATGTCATCTGGTCAGGGTCCAGAAACTTGACTGCAGGAAAGTGAGGGTACCATTGATTACTGTGGCATTAATACTGCCATTGCACCCTTGCTGCCAAATTTCCAAGTCTGTGAGGGTTTGTATTTCTCGCATATAATATGCATCCCAACTTCCCCTGGCTAGTTTTGGGGGAAAGGTATGTTTTATATGAGAACATATGGTAAGTTTTAGTAGTTTTAAGCCTCAAAGTACTCTTTATCTTCAAAGTGCTTCACAAACAGGCTAATTAGATCTCAAAATCATATGAGAATTAAAGACTTTTAGTCATCTTCAAAGAGGAAAATATGCACAAGTGACACCTTGACAGGTTGAGAGTGGGGAATAAACAGGTTTCAGTTTTATGACATGGCACAGGCTCAGCTTGTATTCTTGCCCTGTTTTGTGGCTAGGAAAGAAACAAAAGACTAATGTAAAGTTCAGTTCTGTTCCCTAGAGCAGTACTCTGTTAACAAAAGACATGTGGAGCATAGAGAAAGGTGCCTTGCATGTGAGGATTTGTACTGCCTTCTTCCCTAGTCAGCCTGCCCATACCTTGCCTGATATGTTGCTACTTTTCCCATGTGCAAACCTCGGATACCCCAACCCAGTTCCAAAGTGAGCATTTACAAGCTGCTTCTTGAAGTTCTGCTTGAAGTTTATATTGCATCCAAAAGAAATCAGTACCAGCTGCACTACATCCCCCATAACAAAAATCCATCCATAAAATAAACCTTGTGGGAGATATGAATCTAAATGTGTTTCTTCTTGTCCTAAACACTTCACTATAAAAATCCCCTAACATTCATATTCCTAAAGAAGCTGCTGTTCCACACTCCATATATCCTCCCCCAACCCAGTAAATCCTAACAGCTTCCCAAATGTGTAACGTTCAGACAGGAGAGCTTGCATGGTCATCAGCCTCAGCAGCCACTCATATCTATCTCTTCTAGCTTTCCACAACTTGCAAGGATGTCCTTTATTATGCAAGTCCCAGATGTCCTACCAAGAACTACTGGGTTTGGTTGGATCTCTGAAAGCCTCATTCCTGCCAATTGCATACATCCTAGCTGGAGAATGTCAGTATATTCTTATTTCCCTCCCTGAGCAGTGGGGAGTGCAGTGAATCATTTCCCAGCTGGCAGGCATCCGCCTTGAGTCCTGAGGAGAGGGATGTGAGTGTGTGGTAAGACTCTCCTAGCTCCCTACCATTGCAAAGGAGTGACTGAATAAACTCCTAGCAGACATAGTAGAGATAAATTAGATTAGCAAACTGATCTGTGTAGGTATAGAGCAGGGGTAGGCAACGTTTTTTGGCCAGAGTGCCGAAAAAACCACATCTACCTTGAAAGGTGCCAGAGTGCTGGCATGCCAGAAAAACAAAATGAGGGCAGGGGTGTATGTGGCAGGACTCTCTGCAATTAGTATATTTAATAACCATAAATGCTGCCTTTGTTCTGTATTCCTATTTTATTGAGCATGTTGCAATGAGAGAAAAAAAGAGACAAGAGAAAGAGGAGAAAGAGAAAGAAAAAGGAGAGCAGAGAAAGAACCAGACACGCACACACAGAGAACCACGTGCACAAACACTGAGAACCAGAACAGACACATGCACACAAACATCCACAACCAGACACGTGTGTGCACAGACACGCAGAACCAGACAGAGGCAGACAAAGGGCTCGGAGCAGGTGGAAGTCAGGCCGGCTCAGCTGCTGCCAGCCACGAAGCCTGGGCTGCTCCCAGCAGGCGGCTGGGTGGCTGCAAGCCCTGCTGCAAGCAGACGGGGCTCCATGGTTGGCAGCAGCTACCCAGAGTCAGGGCCAGTTGCAGCCAGGAGGCTGCAAACATCTGCTCCAGGCTGTGGCATCAGCTCTATCCCAGCAGGTGTATGCACACCTCAGGGTGGACAGTGGGGATAGGGCCTGAGGCAGCACAGCGCTCCTGCTATCCGCTCCGAGAAACACGTGCACCCACTGGTATGGAGCTAACGCTGGAGCCCAGAGCAGATGTTTGCAGCCTCCTGGCTGCAACTGGCCCAGGCTCTGGGTAGCTACTGCCAACCATAGAGCCCAGATGAAACCTGGTGGCAGGAGCTGTGGCTGCAGGGGCAGCTGTCCCCACATCCTGGTTAGTGAAGGGGTCAGGGAAGCTCTAACTGCTCCATGGTAAGAAAACCAAAGGCAAACAGCAAAACATATAGGTATTTAGAATTCAGTTTCTTATGATGATAGAGACACTGGTAGGCTTCCAAATTGCTTTAACACTGTAGATATATCAATAAATATTGCCCAACTGATCACTGTCTCACGCGCTCTCTCTATATATAGTGGTTTTTTGTTTTAATTGTGGAGGATAATGGATTTCGGGGTATTTTACAGAGTGACTTTGGGATTTTTTTTATCAGGGATTTTTCAGTTTTCGAATAAGGAACATCAGAATTCCTGTTAGGGAGGCCAGTGGCAAGACCCTGCCTGCTCAGAGCTGGCACCTTGGACCCACCTGGAGGTGGCTGACCTCCTAGCCAATTGGGGCCAGGAGGACATGCTGTGACAGTTCAAAGCAGGCCACCACACTGAGAACATCTTCTGGTCAATAGCCAGGCAGAAGGCACCCATGGCAGTAGTGGTGCACAAAGCCCAACTCTGCAGCCACAGCCCACTGGGCAGATGCCTCTACTGGCTGTGCAGTCCCCATCCAGGTCTGGCAGGTGCACAGCAGGTGATAGCCAGGCAGCAGCCCCCATTGCCAGACTGCTGCAGTGGGTAGAGGGTGCAGGGAACTCTCAAGGCTGCTTCAGCAGTTCAGCTGGCACAAGGGGTTGTGTCCCCAGGTACCAACTGGCTGTACCTCAGAAGCTCCTGAGAGCAAGTAGCCCTGAGCTACTTGCCAGGGCAGCTTTTTGTATTGACAGGGCCAGGACAGGGCAGCTTTTACTACTGCTGGGGACAGCACAGGTACTGGCCCTGGGCTCCAGCTCCCCCTGGCTGCAGATCTCGGAAGAGCCAGATGGGGTTATTTTGCCCCAACTGGCACAGTTTGCCCCACACCAAAGTGCATATCCCAGCACGTGCATTGAGGCAAAAAGCCCCAGCTCAAATTTGCACCACTTTTATTTGAGCTGCTGCAAACGTACATGCTTGTATGTGTGGACACGCCCCATGAGACCACTGAATCCTGTGACAGTTTGACAAATCCTAACTCCTTACTCTGTCAGCCATTAATTCACCACCGTTTGCAGTTTTGCAGCCTCCGCAGAGTTAGGTTTGCCCACAGGGTCCCAGTATAGCTTCTGTTTAGTGCAACCTTGCAAGCAAAGTGACAAGAAACTGCTCCTCAACTACCCAAAGACACCTCCCTGCTGCCACCCTCACCACACCCCCCCCACCTCCAGCCACTGCTCAGAAAAAGTTGGGCCAAGCAATGTGGGCAGCAGTGTCTGCCTCCCTGCAGACAGTGCCCTATATCCCTCCCTGTCTGCCTCTGCCTGCAGCAACTTCACTGACTTGGGGTGAAGCTGGGGGGTCAGCAGGTACCAAAACACAAGTTTGCTCAGGGCACCATTTTCCCAAAGGCTGGCTCTGGTTAAAATGAGAGTTAGTACCATGTTAGAGCAGGAGCTGTCCTGCAAACCGCAAGCTCTTCCCTCTGGATTTTATTTTATTTTTTAACAATTGCACTTTTTACAATACAGTTCATATATTTTCCTTCCATACACGTTCATTTTAAGATGCTTCTACAAAAAGGACTTTGAATTGGCTGTAGAGTCATCTTACAGTTAAAACTTTTTATAAATTATCTGTGTGTCAAATTGTTCTGTTTTTAAACTCAGAAGAGTCAGTCCATTTTTAAAAGGAAAGTTTTTTTTCCATGACTAAATACATGTAGCCAGATGAGCTGTAACTGTACAAACTGAATCCTAATCCACAAGGATTCTTTAAGCATAAAATTAAGTTGTGATGACATCTCTGATCTCTTTGCCTCCATAAAATGAATAGAAAAGGCCCCCTCAAAGATATAAAGGTACTACATCCTGGATTTTTGTATGCAAAGTGTATTGCAGATGCTGATATTTACACGGATTTAATTTTATGGGTCTGAGTTTTAAATTTAATCTTTTTTGATTAAATATCAAATTTTTTAAAAAATAGATGAAACATCTGTAACAAGAAAAGCATTGACTCCGTTTCTAAGCACTTTAAGATGATACCTTTTTCTAAGAAAAAAATATTTCAGAAACCTTTCTACTAAAAATATATTAAACTTGGTAAATAAGCAACATATTCTGAAAAGTTAAAAATCTATTAAAGGTGTTGTAAGACAGGAGAGAATTATATTAACATTCCTGGTGATCAACTAAAAACAATATATATATTTTTTAAATTAGCATATTATAACTAAACTTACATTAAGATTTCCAAAGGAAAAAGCTCAAATAAGTGCAGTTTATGAGCACCATCAATATTTATTCAACATAAAGTAAAATGGAATCGCACTAATGTAAACATTTGTATTGTTAACACAAATATTAATTCAATACATTAAACCACTTAAAATGTAACATGGCACTGGATTTATGGCAATCAGTTAACATGAAAAATATAGCTTACCAATAATGGATTTCTAAATCAATAAATACAGGTTTAAAACAAAGAGTTCACAATACAAAAGAATATAGCTTGAAACCAAAGAGTACATTCAGACAGCAGCAACTCATTAAAAAAATATCAGTTTCAATATGTGTAACTAGAATTAGTCTCACTACAGATCCCTTTTGAAACAAAAACACATCTTTGATAGCTAATTAAGGTTAGGGAATACATGCCAATTAGCACAAAATACAGTAGCTGGTAAGTGAAATCAAATCCCTCAGCATAACTCTGTAAACATTACAATGGGATTTCCATTCCTTCTTTAAGCCCCCTTCTTTTTTCTTCCAGTGTTTGTTTAAATAGTTTCCTCAGGGTGTTGTAAACATATGGTCCATTTTCAGAATCCAAACTCATCTGGCAAAGGGGAGAAATTAAAACTCATTTCTTTAAATGAATGTCGTGGCTATTTTAAAAAGCAAAACATACTTATTTTGAACTAGAAAATGTTTGTTTTTTCTTAACTCAGCATAGGTTTCAGCAACTTTTTTAACAAAGAATATATATATTTTTATACTGACTAGCTTATTTACGCCTAAAAGTAGGAAGGAGATAGTCAGACTACAGAATAATCATGGTCGGTTACTGATCAAAGAGAGACCATGAACTACATATAATGATCTTCCTTTCATATTATCTGAATTCCTGTATTGGAGGACAGCAGCTCTGAACTCAGCAACACTGGAACCCACCATACTTAGAGTTAACTTGCCTCAAATAAAGACTCCCACACAACCTCTTTCTGTATGTGACTGCGGCCTCACTTTATCATCACTCTACAAAATTCCCTCTGCTAGGCCACAGTACCAGGAACTGTGATGGAAAAGGTACCTAAACTTTTCCCCTGTAGATTCCACTGCAGATTATTTGAGAAGCACTTCAATAGGAATCAAAGAGATGAGTAATATGCATCCTAATATAAATTCTGACAGTGGGCCAGTCCTGACAAATTGGGTATCTGATCTAAAATAGTGGAGCAGTGACTGAAATACTGTTCATGCATTTACTGAGTAGCCAGCCTTCAAGCCTCAAATGAAATTCTTCTGCAGCTGGCTACAAGTATAGCCCAACCTCTAGTAATGTCGGCCCTAATTCTTAAAGATAGATTGTTTATTTGGTGCATCGGATATTTTATTAATAGGGGTGCGCCGATAAAGATTTTGGGCCGATACCAATGGCCAATTATTGACCAGCCATATCGGCCATAGCAATTTGATTGCCAATATGCAGCCTGGCAGCTTGGAAAACAGCATCCAGCTGGTAAGTCTGGGGGTGGGGGAAGAGGGCATGGGATGGGGGGCAGATTGAGGCCCCCGTGGTGAGGGAGGGAGTGGGGCTGGGGAGGGCACTACCCAGCAGCAGAGGGGCAGGACACGGGACACAGCTGGCAGCTCATCTGGGGAGCATTGGTGGGGGGGGTGGCTCCTGCCACTGTGTACACCCCTGGGGTAGGCAAGGTGGGTATGTACCCCCCAGATCTGTACACAGGACAAAGGTGAGCTGTTTGCTGCCTGCTTGGGGCCAGGGGTGAGCTGGCCTCTTTCCAGCAGCTGCACTTGAACTGGATGGGAGCAGGATGGGGAGGCTACGGAGGGGCTACAGCCACCCCAAAATTCACCATAGCCCCCCCTCCCAGCTCTGCCACTGCTGCCACTCACCCCACCCCACCTGAGCGCAGCTGCTAGGAAGAGGCCAGCACAGCCCCCTGAGCATGCAGTGGCAGCCCTCCCTCACCCCATGCACAGATCCTAGGGGGCACATGCCCCTTCCCACCTCCCCCAGGGGTATACACAGTGGCAGCTGTGCCCTGCCCCACCCTGCTGTGCAGTGCCTGCCCCAGCCCCACTGCCTCCCTCACTGCAGAGTCCTCTTTGCCTCCCCACTACCTTCCCTCCCTCCCCAACACCTCTGTCATAACAGACTTGCCACCCAGACAATGGTCTCCAGGCTGCCAGGCTGCACTCCTGGCCACATACATGCTGCAGCTGCACATGTGCATGCAACATTTAATCAGCCACATCAGCCAAAAACCGCTGAATGCTGATAATGTCAATTTTCCTTTTATTAGTGCTGATATACAAATCAGTCCATATTGTATCTGCACCTCTACTTGTCAGAGTCCAAAACCTTTGTAAATCATTCTAGGGAAAAGGCTGATCTTTAGGGGCATCTATACACGTACCAGATGCCTGCTCTAACACTTGCTAATTAGCATACGTCAGAGCAAACTTGATTAATCAAGTCTGCTGGAGCATGCTAATTAGTAAGCACAAAATTAGTATGTTCCAGCAGCTTTGGTGTCATGTGTATTCAGCATTCCTTCACTTCAAAATGGAAAAAGCAATAATAAATAGATCAGAAACACTCTGAGCGCCGCAAGGAGTGACCAGGAACAATGGTCACAAGCTGGTGGAGGGAAGGTTTAAGTTGGACATCAGGAGGCACTACTTCACCGTCAGGGCGGCTAGGGTCTGGAACCAGCTTCCAAGTGAGGTGGTGCAGGCTCCCACCCTGGGGGTTTTTAAGAGGAGGTTGGATGACCACCTTACTGGGGTCATTTGACCCCAGTGCTCTTCCTGCCATGGCAGGGGGTCGGACTAGATGATCTGCTCAGGTCCCTTCCGACCCTAGAAACTATGAAACTATGAGAAACAGATTTGATACGACAATACCAAACAATGATCAGTAAAAATATTTGGCTCAGTTTCAGTAATTCCATCCTAAATGAATAATGTTTAAAGGCACTTGCCATCAAACTTGTATTTTAATTCCTCAGCAATCTGAAATGATAGCCAGTGGGAGTGTAGCTTTTATGGAGAGAAAATGATCACACAGGTTCAAAAAGTACTTCTCATCAAGGACAGAAGCACTACATTTAAGTTTCAAGTAGGACAAGATCCCTCAACTAGAACCATGAATCAGTCCCTTCAGGAATCTTGATAAAATACGGTGGGGGAAAAAAGCTGAATGATCTTCACTTGTGGATGATACAAAGATAGTGAACAAATGACCAACAGCATTGATGAAGAGCACTGACTATTTAAAACAACAAATAGTCTTTAATTGATTACCTATGATTCCAAAGGATGAATGTGTCGCTGAAGAACTTGTGAAACTAATACAAGAGCCTTTCTTTACATGTGAACCTTGTAGAGGCTTTTGTGCTATATCAAAACCTGTTGTTTTTTAATATTTTCTTTTTTTAAAATCAGAAAAAAATATAATCAGCCAATCTATATACCATCAGCTGTAGGGATGTCAGATGAAGTACTGGATTATGATTCTGTGGATGGTGCCTGGAATGTTGAAGAGCAGCAGAAAAGGTTGACCACCAGATAGATGCATCAGTCCAGAAAATCAAAACTGGCCCAGGCTGGAGCTACCATTATCTGAGCTTTGTCTTGATACGTTTTTCTAAGGACTCTGGGGATTAACAGAACAGGAAGAGAGCATGCACCACATCCTTTTCCTACCAGCCTGGACTTACTACTTCTTGGGAGCACAATATGGAATACTTCTTGTTTTGTCTTGTAGAAAATAACTCCAGTTCAGAAACACCTGAACCAGAATCATTTTTTAACTCCCATCTGTGGTGGACTATGATATCCTACTGAGATATTTCACCAACTTGTTCTAGATACCTGCCAGATGAAGGGCAATTAAGATGAGTCAAAGTATGAGCCATTCCCCAGAGGAATTGCTTCCTGATGCAAAGGTAAACATCTTGCTCCATCTCATGTTTATATTGTGCTCTGTCCTCATACTGTCTACTAGGTGTTGATAGATTGCAGGCTAGGCAAATAGCTCTGCATTCTAATATATTCATGTGTAATAGAAATTCCATCTGAAATCATAGACCCTAAATCTGGAAATTATCTAAACGAACATACCAGCCTGACTATCATGAGAATCTTAGAGCAGAATGGGTATTGCCTAAAAAGTAAATAAATAAATATATCAAAATACCTTTAAGTATTGAAGACCTTATCTCAGCTGAAATACCACCACCGAAAAGCATTTGGTAAATATGCACTTTTGAAGCTGGGGAAAAACAGATGGGGTAGGACTCTTTCCTAGTAATGACTACTAATCATGAAGTGAACAAACTAACTGCTTTAAGCTACAACTTGATACATTTATGGATGGGAGGGCATGATGGGACAGGGGTGTTCTGGAAACAGTAAACAGTGCCTGCAAAATGTGGATTCCCTATGATCAGGTTAAAAGGAAATGTGGTATGTATGCAAGAGATGTTGTATAAACCCATACTTCAGGGCCTCTGCTGGTCACCTGTAGAAAGAAGTACTATTTCCTTCGCAATTATTGTTTTATTTGGCCTTAGAGAGGCAGGAAACAGGAGGTTGTCATTTTCTGAAACACTGGATGCTGTTGTAGCTAGACATGGGCAATCTGGCTGAGGTTTCTTGATGCTCCTTAGGAAGCTTTGTTCACACACAGAGGGTCAAAATGATGACCAGATTTATGGGGCTGGGCCAGCTCCCCCCTCACCCCCCTCTGGTGCAGCCCAGCCCAGCTCCACAGAACCCTGCCAACCTGTGCCCCGCTTTGGGGCCCCATTGGTGCTGGCCCTGGGACATTGGTCCCAAGATGGTAACCAGGAGGCGGGGCACCTGTCAAGGGGTGGGACTACCCATGTGGCCCTCAACAGGCCTGCCAAAACTGGGTAAGCAGCCCTCTGCCCAAAATAATTGCCCGCCCCTGTTCTAAAAGATCTTCCTTTATACAAAATTTACGTTCCAGTTCCTGGTTGGATGGGTTAGCTGTCTTAGATGGTTCTTTAGGAGGAATAGATCTGGCTAGATAAAGAGTAAGGAAATATTGAGCATTGCACCTTGACCAGTAAAGCCAAGACTACATCCCAGAAAAACACCTATCATGACACTGGTAGGAACCAAGCCATTGGATATCTGTGAGAAGCATGGGATCTGTGATGAGAAGGGCTTGTAAGTCTCTTTTAGGAACCAATCAAGACCACCAAGAAGAACATCTAAAAGAAAGACTTCTACTGTCATTACTAAGGGTGTGTGAAGCAGGCCGTGTTCGATTCGGATTCAGACCGCTTCAGGAGATAGTGATTTGATTAGCTGATTTTGATCACTGCCAATTCGATTCAGCCAAATCTGAATCTGAGGATTCGATGCCAATTTGGAGAATCAGCAATTCAACCACAGACACAGCTTTAAATGTCTTCTCTACATGCTTTGAGGTTCCAGGCATGGCTCATGAACACTGAGATGGTGGGGCAGATGGAGTGTCCCACAGGAGCGCTGGGCCACCCGCACACCCCACGTGCTTGGCAGCAAACCCGGAAGTGGACCAGATGTACTTCCAGTCCAATTCTGGGTCTCCTTGCCCCGCTCAGCAAGCGGCCGTGGGGAGACCCCAGGTGCCCCCTCAGACCCAGGAGGCACCAGTCGCCAAGCTGGGGGGTGGGGGGTCCCCTGTGTGCAAAGTTTTGCACAGCCCTAGTCATTACACCGTAAAGATGCAGACAAGATACATTCTTCCAAGGACAGAGTGGATCTCTAGACTTCTCTATGAGAAACATATTACTACTGAACATATTTTCAGGGAAATTTTTTATAGTCATTACTTTTTGGTCCTTGTGCTGGAAGGAACTGCATCCTGTAGATTTTGAAGAAATATCCAAGTAAGAAGACAAGAGAGAAGTTGTAACAGAACGTATGCCAAGAGAAATAGTTACAGAAGCAAACAGATTCCAGCTCAGTGGTATTGATGTGGATGTGTCAATAAATGGGAACTTCTTGGTAGGCAGTACACCAAGGAATCTCTCTCAGATGATATTAGTGCTAATGGCACAGAAGCAGCAGCTTCAGTCATCAAAAACAAATAGCATGGCACCGAAGTAACAACAGACTCCAAAGTCTGTGAAGACTCACTGTGTCAGTCACATTTGAAAAGTGCTAGCTTGGGGACTTGATGTAATGTGTCTTAGATTTCTTGGGCGGTTATCAGTGTAAAGCATGGCTGACAAGCTCTGTTCTATCATACCCTGGGCAACAGTAATCTGAACAAACAGGATAAAAGAAAGGCTTCAGCATGTTTAAGAACAGTAAGTCTTAGAGGAATTTCTCGAGAAAGCCCAATAATGAATTGTGCTTGATTTGAACGATTACTTAAAACCAGGGGTAAGCAGTTCTTAATGGTGAAGATAATATTCATTAGAATGTGTGCTTTATGGCCAGTTTGAAATAATTTGGCTGTGCATTCACCTGCAGGAAAAGACCCAGTGACACAGAAATGAAGAGACCACAGAATTAAGATAAACTGCCCAAAAATACCATTTTTATTCTACAAAAAGTCCATCATCTGGGCTCAGTACTTTTCCTGGGCCTTAACTGCTATGAGAAAACTTAAACTCTAAAATATATAAATGTAAGCACAGTTATTGTTAGCTGAAAATTTTAGTAGTTATTTAAGACTATTGCTTCATTCTTCACAATCTAACAAATAAGCACAAGTCATGGACAAAATTACTACTTGCCTTTGTGAAAGCTTTAATGGCCCGAGCAAGTAAAGCTTCCTCCACATCAGCTGGTATCATTTGCAAATTCACTACACAATGTAAAATACAAAGAATAGTTTGATATTGTTCCTAGAGGGTAAAAGAAACAGCAAATTAGTAAAGGAAACATTTTCAAAGGGAACATTTTATAAGTACTCTAAGAACAGATAGGCCACCCTTGCATTAAAACTGCTGAGGGTAAGAGTCAGAGAAACATATTGCTACAATATTCCACTTGCAGGGTTCTTATATGATTCTTTAGTCAAGAAAGGGGAGGAGGAATTTTCCTCAGTTTCAACAAAACCATGATATCAAGGATGCTTCTGGATATCACTCTTAGAATTCAGAGGGCACGTCTACACAAGACGCTTAAATCACAGTAGACTAATTCTACGGCACATTAGTGTGTCATGGCAAAAAACATGTTAATGCACTAATGCACAACAGAATTAGTCTACCAGGCATTAAGCATCACAAAAGGACTGTGCACTGTTGCTACTGTTCATTAGCACTGGCTACTGTGCATTTATGTAGTACCTCACATTAGAGGTACTAAACTTAATATGCAGTAGCAACGCCACATTAATGCACATGTAGACACGCCCAGAGATGAGTAAAATTTATTTTAACAGTAGTCCAATTAGTTTCCTTCTAAAGGCCAAGTAGCTATTTTATCTTCTATTCAGCAAAATACAGTGACGGAGTCTTGATGATCTGAGTTCAGGAAGAAGTTGGTATTTCAAAATACTGAATTGGGAAAGCCCTACTATCATGAAAAAGATAACTGCAGAGAAGGCAAGAACTGCCTACTATCCAAGAATTACCTTCCTAAGTTCTCAGTAATACATTAAAACAAACTAGACTGCAAATTGTATAAGGAAATATAGGTTGTGAAAAGGGAGAATAACTAAGATATACATATCTCTTTAAAGAATACTTAAATGAAAAACCTTCAGAGCACAAGGACCTAACTCCTCATCTGGATTTGAAAACATGGACTGCTCTGATGTATGTGATGCAATAATGCTACTGAAGCATTATTAACTGGATGTGCCAGTTCCCCCTTCCATCCATGGCACCAACCCTCTCAGGGCTCCTATTAGATGTTTACACAGCATTTTAAAGATGTAAAGAACTATATATGGTAAATATTAAGCAATGCTGTCAGAATGTGTATGTAAACCAAAGGCACAGTTGAAGGGAAAGAGGATCCTGCCTTTTGCCTTTCTGAATTTTTAACCTACAATACCCTTAGCTGGCACACATGGACATCAGTTTCTTCAGAACAGGTTTCTAACATTTTATCCACTTCACCTTTTTCTATAGTAACTACTACCCTAGCATTAACACATTGATTACCACCCTTGTTGTGGATTACAAGATACAGCTTTGCTTTTTAAAATATATTTACAAATGCAATTTTTTTTATAGGGAGTTACCTTTAAAAGTGTAAAATTCTTGTCTAAGGGTCACCAATGCAAAGCTTAATACAAGTTAGTAAAATATGTTTTGCAATAAGATAGTGAACTGACATATACAGTATTTACCTTTTCTAGTAAGTTAAGTGTTGCCTGTGATTCTATGCACTTTTTTGCCAACATATCCACATCCTCTTGGGATATAAGAGGTTCCTTCAGTTGCTCTATCCAGGACCACATCAATGTGCAAAGAATAAAAGGATCTCTCTCAGCACATATTTTATCCCAAGCTCCATCTCGAGAATTCAGTTCTTTCTAACAAAAAATGAAAATGCACTATCTATTTAAGTTTGCTAACATATGCTTTGCTTCTAGCAGCATTTGGCTTCTTAAGCACTTAGAGGAGAGTTTACCAGCAATACAAATCTATTTCCACACTTTCCTGAATTGTCAACATTAATCAGCTCTTTAGACTACGACCACATGAATAGCACAGGTCTGCTCTTTTCTAATTATCTACTAGAATATATAAAGCAGCTTTTGATTCCTACTTCAAAGCTAATATGATTTGGTTTTGAGGATAAGCACTAATTTCCTAAAAAATTCCTTTATACTTTTACACACAGAATCATGTGATTAGCTCTGAGAAATCTGTAATAAAAAGGGCTTGCAGACAGAATCTGAAGTTCTTTCATGTTACCAACTGCAAAATGATGACCACAACTAATAGACTGATTTTTAATAAAACAAACACAACCACAAAAAATGTTCAACTTTCCATTTAAAACTAAGATTGATATGTAAATTTTTAAAAATAATTCTGGCTTCAATCTGAGGCCTCCTACCATAAAATGTTTCTATTACAGTGACCACCTTTTATGCTGCTTCTTAAATCTTAGATTATTTGCATAAGAAATTTTTTTTCAAATGCTTTAGATCAGTAGTCTGCAACCTTTTCTGGCAGTGGCCTGAAATGACTCAGTTTAAGTCTGAGGCGGGCTGATGCTAGGATGATGCTGCTGTCACTTCTCCCTGCCACCCACCCATGGTATAGGCAAAGGCTCCTACCACCAAAGTTGCCCAGCTCCTTGGGCCACAGGTTGCTGATCCCTGGTTTAGTTGTCCATGACCTATTATAAGACCTATGTTGAATTCCAACCCATAATCTTTTGTTCTCTCAGGCAGATAAAGCATACTATTCACTGCTAGGGAAAAAGTGCTTTTGCAATGTACAGCAGCTAATTTTTAAATGCACTGATGGACTTTAGAAAAGTACTGTCCCTTGGCTCATAAATGCAACCTTGTACTTAACTAGCACATCATCTGTGTCCTACATGTAATTTCTAAGAGTCTTAGTGATTTCTCTCATTAGGTCAGTAGAGTTTTTAATATGGAATGAATTAAAATATACATGTAATACACATACACACAGTACTGAATAAAATTTAAAAACAGAATACCTGCCACATTTCTACCTTCTGCTTCAATTCATCCTCTTCCACAAATTCATTTAAATTTGCAAGAGCTTTAGCTGCCAAAATTCTTCGTGCCTCCAGACTCAATTCTGATTGCAAAATAATGTGTGGAATTGTTTCTGATAGATCTTTACCATCTTGGCTTTCACATCCAAGAGAGCATTCTTCTTTAGAAGAACAATCGGAGTCCTCAGATGCACAAATTATTTTGCCATGTATATTAGTCTTTTGTTCTTTGTGACCCATGTCTTTGGCAAAATTACACTTTGGTGTTCTGGGGTCCCTAGCATTATGTACATATGTAAGACCTGCTGAAAAGGTTCTACTACGCTGTACTTCTTTTGGAGATTTTTTTCTATGATAAAGTGCAGATCCATCTTTTTGGATGGATCCATCCAAGTTAAATTTACCTTGGCTCCAGAAAGTAAATGTACTACGCACAAAAGCTTCTTTGTTTAAGTCCAGCTGAGGCTTTTGATTGCCTGCAGTAAAACAATGTTCCCCATTGTTAGGTCGTTTAAGTTTGTTGCAGAGTAGTATTTGTGCAGGCACTGTCCATGGAGTTTCTCCCTGTTCGAAGAGAAATGCAGTTCTCCTCAAATCTGAGTCACTGTAACTTAGACGCCTTTTCAGATGAGTCAGAGGCTGAAGGCATTCAGCATTCCTTCTCTTCCACAGAGGATCACATTCGTGTTCAAGTGAGAAAACAGAATCTTGGGTCTCAAAAGGATTCTCTCTCACCGAGTGGGAGAATGAATCTGATGCATCACTGTCCTGTCTTGTTAACTCTTTATCTAGTTGTGTAGAGAGCAACTGAGAAACAGTCTTTTCGATTTCAGCTGAGAGATCTGGTATGTCTAACAGTTCTTCCTCTATCACCTGCCTGTTTTCAGCCAAGTCCAAAAGAAGCTTGCAAACTAGATGAATAAGTTTTGGCACATGCTTGAGATGTCTACTCTCATAACCATGAAGCAGATGCCGCTGACGGATCAGGTACTGGGACAGAGTAACTGCGTGTGCTTTGGGCTCACAACAAGCAAAAACATTTCTCAGAGGGATCAAAAACTGAGTGAACTCTCTTACACATAATAACTGTCCTCTAGTTTGAATAGAATTAGGCCTTTTTGCCCGAACAAAAAGAATTGCTTGATCTGCAGTCATTCTTGTTGCAAAAACTAAGTAGCAAGCTACTAAAACACCTAGAAAATTTAAAAGACAAAGGATAAACATGTTTTTGTTTACTCATTCACTAAGATGCAATTTTTATGTTTCGTTTCATAATGTGCTTCCTACATGCCTGTTTGCACTTTTTTGGATAGTAATAAATAGATTGGTAAAAACTAGATGATCATTGATTTCTGTTGCATCAAATCTACTGTTTTAGTGGTAGGTTACTGATATGGCTCACATGACTAACATTAACCCTTCTTGCGTCTTCTTTCATTTTTGCTTTCCCTCACCCCCACCTTTGATATATCTTATTGTTCCAGTATTGCCGCTACCAGACCAAGATCTCCACTTCTTGGTATGTAGGGGAGAAACTTGACTCCCACTATTAACTTATCATAGAGTAGCAAAAATGCTGTTATGTAAATGGTTTGGAAACATAGTACTTCAAAGACTGCCTTTATTTCTATACGTCTCTGTGGAGCTGCAGGCTGATTCATGATTCAACTACAAAAGGCCAGAGGCAGTGCATTTTTAGGTGCGGGTACTGAATTCTGGAATTCACTTCTACCATTTTGCTACCAAAGCCTGAATTTGTTAGCCTTCAAATCATGCTGCAGACCTGGTCTTTTGTCCCCAGCCTCTTTGGGACAGGAAAAGAACAGCAAGTAACATCAGATGTTAGTTAAGAGCTACTAAGAGTGGATGAGAATGTCAGAATGTTTTGTTCCATTTTGAGTGTTTTTATCTAAATTTTGTCTCTGCACTCAGATTTCAAATGAATCAAAAGACAATGTCAAAATGCATGAATATTAGACAATGTGGGGCAGGAATGAAAGACATTCATTTCTATAAGGAAGGTCCTATTTTCATTAGTATACCTGAGAAAAGCATATTTTATATGTGAGTGCACAATGCATGTACACAATATGGAGACATCATTATTTCAAAGGAGTTATTACAAAACAACATCTGGCTTCTTTCCTTCTTGCCTCGAGTCTCTAGAATCCTCAGATGGACTTTTTCCAGTTGGTAAGCCCTTGTTCTTTTTTCTTGCATATAACATACTTTGCACCTTAGATGTTAAGCTTAAGCTCTTTTCTGGCCCTAAGGATCAGAAGCTGCAGGTGCTTCACCAACCATATTCCCTTACCTTGCTACGGGTCAGGCATTGCTGTTATTCTGTGGATGTGAGGGGATTTTAAGCAAATTGAAGCCAAAAAAAAAGGATTTAAATAAATTAAGGAACATAAAGGTAGTGGTTAAGAAATTAAACTTGTAAAATTCAACTAACATTAAGAATGCTAGTTTCTCTCTCAACAGCATCCCTATTAACCTTGTTATTTACAAACTTCTTTTCCCCCACAGGGAGCAATGGTGGCTACTGCAGAGAAGGACATAGGCAAAGAAACAAGTCTGGAAAGGGAACAGAATTAATTCCATCTTGAAATATCTTCAAAAAGTGACAAAGATCAAAGTTGCAGACTGAGAGAGCAAACACATACTAGCTGCATTCAAGAATGGAAAAGCACAAGATGAATTATTTCCTTAATCTGAGACTGTGGAATGGCAAATGTCTAGGTGAGGAAACTGTAGTTTCAATATAGCTGGGAGATAATTCTATGGAACAAAGTTTCTCTTAATTCTCAATCTGCTGTTTCATCTTGCTGCATTTGACAGAACGACACAGTATGTTTACTTAATAGATGCTAACAGTCTCATAGGCATACATCTCAGGACAGAAAATACACAGTTTAAAACAAACCTGTACTGGTTCATAATCTGATATTGTACCTTTTAGAAAAACATTTACCTTGATTTATGTATCTGAAAGCATACCTGTTCGGCCAAGTCCTGCATGGCAATGAACAGCTACCCTCCCTTCCTGCAAGGCAAATGCCATCACTTTTACCATATCGAGTATAGTGGTAAGAGATGCCACACCATAATCTTTCCATCCAAAATTATAAAAATAAACTAAAAAAAAAGAGAGAGAATTATTTTATACAGTGTAGAATTAATTTTTTGTGCATGCAGATGAGAAATTATATAATTAACAAAAATCCTGACACAGTACAGAAATATCCCAGTAGGATCCACCTGTGTATAATTTATTTGAAATGGATTTGTTACACTTCACAGTAAGCTTACTAGGAAAGTTTTGTACACCCCTGGAGTTAGTTGTTTCAGACTTTAGCTCAGCTGGAATGTAATGGGTATCACAAAACTGAATGATTCATACTAAAATTACTGAGCTATATATAGGAATAGTGTAACATTCTATTTTGGACATAATAGCATATCTTAACTTAATGGCTGTTTCCTAAGCAGATAACACTTCCCAACTCAGTGTAATGTGAGAGGGGGAAAAAAAAGAAATACTGCCAATACAAAGAAATCAGTGTATTGAATTCTAATTGCAAAATATGAGTCATTTAAGTGTCTGAACTGTAGTTGTATCCTATGTATGTCTTTACTCTCAATTTCCATTTAGCTTTTTACCAGGCAGTTGAAGCAACATGGCTTCTCTAGTTTACACCCAACAACATGTCAGTGAGGGGCCAATCCAAGACTCTGCTTGCTAAGTTTCATTTTCTTATAGATCTGCTTTTGTGTAGTCCTCCTCATGTAACTTCTCTTGACTGAGAGAGCTCAGAGTCAGAATATCTGCAAGTATTGTCCTCAATAATTAATGAGGAACAGCAGCAGGAGTGAACTTACTTCCAGCTTCCATGAAAGCTTCAGGAAGGTAGGTGAAGCCACTCTCTTGCTCCAACGGATTCCCGCAGCTAGCATGCTCTCCAGGACGCTGAAGGTTAATTACTGTTTTTATGCCACATCTTAAGCAAGGAACAAATGAGTCACATTACTATATGCACCTAAATTTTCATTATCCCTTATTTTCTGAAACATATATTTATTCTTTCTGCAGAATAAATCCTTACCTGTATATCTAAAATGAAAGGATCTTTACCAACAATCCAGATCTAAGTAGGAGGGAAAAATGGATCAGGGGTACATCAGTACTATTTATAGGAATTCATTACCAGTAAAGATCATTACCTTTCAAATTGCTCAATGATACTATATTTTTCAATGATTTCTGTTGAGGGACGAGCCATTGCCAATATGTTATCTGTTATCCTGAGAAAAGACATTCAAAACTTAGGAAAAATGATCTCATGGGTAATAGTCTACCAAAATACAGACACTGTTTCCTTTCCAAGAAACTCTCTCTAACTAGCAATGTGCTTTTATACCTTTCTCTAAAAAATTCCATCAAATTAAAATAATAAAAACATACAGAATGGAAAATTGCTTTTTTCATTATTAAAATAAAAAATATTATGGAAGATTAAATAAGCTATTATGAACCCATTTTAAATATAGCTGTATTGACATTTCAGGAAGGAGCATCTATGATCTAGAATATTTACATAATCTATAAATAGGTATTTTATTTTTGATCTGAGGCCAAACTCTTTGAACTTAATGGGAGGAATCCCTTTATATGAGGCTTTATGGGCTACCAAACATTAACTGACATTTTATTGCAGTACATGGAGTATTTATCATGGCAGTCTATATATTTTGTAGAAAACAGAATACAGGTCTGTGTTACTGTTATTTCATTAGGTTTTATTTACTACAGATAATTTAAATAGAACTTATCATTGCATATTACCAAGAAGAGTAAAGCCCTTTAATGGCTTGCTCTTGGTCACTCCATCGAGCTGGATTTTCGTATTTACAAGCACGTCCACCACATGCCATTGAACACTGCATATGACCAGGAATTACATGGCGAAGGCGCTCCCCTACTTTCGTATATTTTGCAGTTGGGCGCATTGCACTTTCTACAACACATACAAAAAATAGAGTAAATAAGAAAGTTAACAAATGATAGGCACTATCCAAAACTTGAATCAGACCAACAACTTGATTAAATTGCAAAATACACAAACATATGGACTATATACTGAAGATCTATTTTTCAATATAAACATAAAAAACCAGCAAAGATATTCAGTGAAATGAATGCTCTTTCCTTCTCTTGTTGTTGATGTAATTTTTTTTCTTACATCAACGTGTTTTCTTTCTTGAAGATATTATAGGCATGTGGCATTCATCACAACACCACAAATATCATGGTCATCTTTTACCTAAATATAGAACTGCTTATTATGTCCTCACAAATCTCATAGCACTGTCTTGTTTATTTGTTTTCTGAAACAAAGGTGTTAAACTGAAATGCTGTACAAATAAAAAATAAAACAGATTCATTCCCGTATAAAATACCAATTAAGGTAGTTTAGATATAATAAAACATTAACCATTATAAAAACTAGTAGAGAGAGAGAGAGAGAGAGAGTGTCTGCATGCATGCACTTGCAGACCCCCCATATGCCCTCTGTATCAAAACAATATTTTATATATATATATTTAGCCTATTATAAAATGCAACCATGATTTGTATTAAACAAAACCAAGTTAAAAATACTTTACTCTTTTTCTCAGGAAAAGTTGCATCCAGCTCTTCAGGGCTTAGGGATGAGATAGCCACCATAACCCTGTGTGTTGATGATGACAGTACCTCCACAACCGAACTCCGGCGCCTTTGGATTATACGGAGAAGAGGATCGGAGCAAGAATGCCTCCGACCCTGAAAGAAGTTGCTAAAAATACTAACAGCTGAGCGCCGCCTGGGAGAGCCCTGCATGGCTGATTGCAATAGTTCACATATGCTGTAGAAGACTGAATGGATCTGAAATCCAACTTGCTCAACACTGAAATTACACAGGGATGTGCATCTTTCTGTATGATCTAACAGCTATTCAGGATAGGCTGAGCAGTTTCCATAGTAACAAACAACGAAGCCACTTATGCCAGCTACCCCTGTGGCAGCTAAATTCTATATGAATGGATTCTGTTTGGGACAAACTGTCCACAGCTGATGAAAACAGTTGCATTTCCAGTAGATAATTTTGGAAATTGATGGAAATATTTTGCATAAATAAACAAAGAATTTTAGTGTATAGCAAATGCTGTATCTTTAAAATATATTAGTACATAGCATATGACACAGAAGTAAAGCAATCAAAGTGCAGTCCGGGGCCCTGCTCTCCTAGAAATCTGTAAGTAAATACACTGTACACCCCCACTTCTCAGTTTGACATTCCACTACCTCCGCTTTCCCTCCACGCAGCAGCTCCAAAATACATCATTAGTTTAGTAATGATTGAGATTAGTGTGTTCCTATTGAAATGGTTCAGTACATGATGAATTGTAGACTGTTCACTCTGGACCATTCATATCCACTAACAAAACACAATTTGTTATTGAAAACAAGAGGTTTATTTTTTCAGAGCAAAGCTTTTGATTAACCAAAGCTTTTAGCTCTACTGGGCTGAGGTAAGGCAAAATATTGGGTGGAGCTGCCATCTCATTTTAGAGCTCTAGCTTTGAGGGCTTTGTATTGGGCTATAAGCTGCTTCCTCACTTGCTTCCATGCTAAGAGGGTAATTTGACTTAGCCAAAAAAAAAAAGCAAGTTTATCAAAAGCACAGGGACCGATATGGGTTTTGCTCCTGCCTGGGGCAATGACTGTAAAAATATTTAAACAATATCATCATCTCATCAGCTGTATATTAAAGTGCATGTTATAGATACTAATAGGCAAGTGAAGAACATCAGTATAGCACTGCCTAATGCATAGAGTTATTCCTGTTATCCTTTATTAGGGTCATGTATTGCCCTCAGGGCACATGATTCTCATTTAACATCATTAGGACTTGCACATATGTATCAAAAGCAGCTAGTAGCTCTTGGAGTAGAATTTGCATTAAAAAACCCTGCTAAATAAAAGGTGACTCTTTCCATTTGAAAAATATTCAGGTCATAACTTATTGGGGGGTTTTTTTAAATCATAGGCTGAAAGCAAATTCCTGAATACAGAAAACTAATGTCACTTGTCTACTGAGGACACAAGGACAGGTCTGCTGAAGATGACAGCCTCTGCAGTGGTGATAGAAAGTAAGACAAGCTGCTTGCCCTGACTGTTGTTGGTGGTGGTGCCCAACAGTCTCTATTCTCTTGGCTCAACCCTAATGCTGATGTCAGGAGGGAGAAAAAAATCTTCTTATCTGGGTGTTAGAGGGCAGGGGGTAGGGGTGGGGATCAGGGTGGAGGGGGGAAGAGGGTATAGAGACAAAATACTTGCTACATCCAGTGAATTTAAGTAACTTTTCAAAATCGACCATTTTGCTTCCTTAGCTTGAATTGTGTCTCGTTAATATTCTGTGCGATTTTTCTTCTGTATTTATCAAAATCTAGGGAGTTAGATAGCAAAGCCAAGACCTGGTAAAATTGATGTAGACAAAGGATATGATCCTGTCATCATTCACCCGTTAGGTTTAGTAGGATTTGGAGGTACTCAGCTGAAAGGATGAGAGTCATCATATAATGGTTAACCCCGTAACAATTACTGTTTTTTGTAGCCCATCACATTGTACTGGCACTTTCTGAACACAAAGTACAGCTCATTTCTTGCCTCTAAAAGCTTACCTTCTGACAAACTAGAAATGGCACATAAATCAAATTTGCATAAAGCAAACCCACTTTATAATGTAATGAATAGGGATAGGTTCCCATGGCTTTGAGGGAGGGAGGAAGAGAATGAGGCTGGGACTAGGGAAAGGGCAGCTGCGCCAAGTGCCGGGAACAACCCTGTGCCGCTGCCAGGCCCCATCCTGCTGTTGTCCCATGCGCAGATCTGGGGTCACAGCCCCCCAGCCCTCCCAGGGGATGTGGAGCAGCAAGAGGCATGTTTCCCCCTACCCCCTTGCACTCACTAACGATTCCCTCTGCAGCTGGCACTGGCGATTCCCTGGACTGCTGCAGCAGGGGCTGCGGTGAGTGGGGCCTCAGCTCCACAGCCATTTCCCCTCCTCCCACAGACTTACCTGCTTGGGCAGGGGGCACCTATACCGATCACATAAGAGTGAATTTACCTCTCATATAATGAATTATGGGTCTAAAAATCCTCAACGCATAAGATCGAATTTGCATACTCAGAACCCACATAAATGGAGGGAAACCTGTACAGGGAAACATTTGTATTATATATACATTTTTACCAAAAGTTAGCCACCATAGATCTATTTTGCTTTTATTTCTTTGAATCTATTTCCTTTGTAAAAAGGAAACAGAAAAAAAATCACCTAAATTCTCATTAAAAAGACATATTAGAGAAAATGATTACCTGAACTCATACTTGCAAGATATGCACTGCTCTCTAACAGGGAAGAGTAAGGTAACGGATTTTGCAGCAAGACTCCTGCAGCCATTGCAGGACCTGTTGAAACAGTAACATATTTACTGTACATGCAGAGACTCAAGACATTCACTGAAAGAAACCAACCTACTCTTTATAAAACTACAATCGAGTACCAGCGCACAGTATGCAGGTTTTGAGCAGCTAGGCATTAGCACCTACGGTGTAATCATTAGCATGACCTAATCATTGGAGTCATTTTAAACTAGAGAAAGCTTGTCCCAGCAACCTTTCTGCATACTTTTTGAAAAGATGACCATGTATGTGAGATTGTACACAGCATACCTGCAGGCATCTGCATGCATAAAATTAAGCACTATAATTATGAATATAAAGCAGGTGTTAACCCTTCCCCCATTTTTGTACATGTTGGCAGCCAAGGAAATTTTCTTTAGGGAATACTACTCTTTTAGATACTCTTTTAGAAGCTGGAATCTGAGTCTTTGACCATGTAAGAAGCTTTGGGGTTTTTTTAAATATGATTTAAATTGTAAATTGAAACTCCCAGGTCAGATGTAACACTTGAAGAATTTCAAATGCCTCTGAAACACTTCAAAGAGCCACATGTACAGACATTCCAAAAGCAGCTGAAGCACTCTAAAACAGTAATTCTTGATATGATTTACTATTTTGAGGCACTTCACTACTACTACTATTACTGTCTGCACAGTGATAGGGGACCCACAGGTTTTTCAGAATCCCACAGCACTCTGCTTTCCCGTGTTCCCCCACCTCCAGAAGGGGTAGAGGGGGAGTGGGATGGACAGGCTGATGGGCTGACTGAAGGTCAGCTACAGAGTCCTGCTCCCAGCCACTCTGTTACTTAGGCACTTTCAGGTCCTAGGATCCTCCTGGTACTGGGGCACTGTCAGGTCCTAAGTGGGGGATTGCACACTCCATGCCAAGATTCCCGCACACTGCACCTGCCACCAAAACTGGAATTCTGGCTCTTCAAGCCCCAATCTTCTCTACCTCTCTCATAAGAAGGGAGGACAAGAGTTTTTGGGGATTAGATGCTAGAAAGCTGGAATCCAAGCAGTAGGATAGTCCTGCTGCCACCACAGATCTCCATGCCCCACCACTTCTCTTCCACCTGACCACTGCTTGCCCTTGCTCCCAGACTCCATACCCCATTGTGGCAGTGCACCTTTGGGTGCCTGCCACTTTAAGGGCAGAGGCAGGCAGCTACCAAGTGCCTGATGAGGGCAGCCATTTTGGGAACACTAGGTATGTAAAGGCTGTAGTTTGCTGCTGCCAGCCCAGGCAGAAACATCACCTGGCTGAATGGCATGGAACATCTAGAGGTCAGAGCAGGTGGCTCTTGGTCCTGGGCATGACCTAAAACTGCACCCTGCCAGGGAAGGGTAGCCTGGTGAGGCTCCTAGTGGCATGGGAGCCCCCAGGAAGTGCCAGGCCAGTTACCCCCCTGGTGAAAGGCAGGTAGGGGTGCCTCAACCCCAGCCCCCCACCCTCCTGGTGTGTAATTCTGAAAGCTGGAGGAGCAGTGGGGGCCAGGTATGCCCACATGTAGGTGCCTGAGCCCAGCAGGGATGCTGATCCTGGAGACCCCACAGAGGGTAGTGTGTAGAGCTGTAAGAGTAGGTCTGAAGGGCTGTGCGTGTGAGGGGGCTGAGTAGGGCTGAAATGCAAGTAGGCCTAAAGGACAGTCCTAGGGGTGCACTGAGTAGGGCCAAATGGGAGTAAGCCTGAAGGCCAGCACAAGGGCTAGCCCCATAAGAAGTTGATTTCAAGCATGAGACAGAGACCTCAGGGTAGGGCGTAGCGTAGAGTTGCCCAGTGAGGGGCTTGGGGAGGAATTAGCCCAGGGTTTGGCACAAGGCCAGACTACGTAAAGTAGGGGAACTCATGGGAACCAAAGGACTGTATGGCGAGGCTAGTATGCGAGTAGCAAAGCCAGATGGCCTAAGAGCGACCGCTCAAGGAGGAGCAAGGGCAGTGGAGTGTAACCCAGTACCAGGCAGTATATCAGAGGCCCCGGTGAGAGTGGGGTGGAGTGTAAGAGGCCTCCTGTGAGAGAGGAGGTGGTATGAATGTACGGGTGAGTGGAGCCCAACTTTGGACTCGGTTTGCTCCGGTCTCAGACAAGGGGGCAATACTAATCTGGGTGCCATCTGTGAGGCATGGGCTACAGTGTAGAGAAGGTCCAGAGCCGCAGATGGCACCCCTTGGCATTGGGGCAGTAATGGGCAGTCTCCTGCATTATACCAACAGTTTATAGAATAGCCAGTCGTGGCAGGAAAGTCTGGGCGGGCCGCCCCATAGAGGCACGTGGGCGGGCCGGCATAAGACCCGGCCTCAGGTCTGCCCCGTCACACCCATCTGCTGCTGAGGGAGTATTACTGTCCAGCTCCCAAACACTACAGGGGCTGTATATATTTCCAACAACTGAAAGCCTACTTTTTAAAATGGTTCTAAGCTTATTGTACTTGGAAACATTTCAAATGCAACATTTGTCCACACCATGATCAGTTTTGTTAACTTAATCAGGTTAAACCAAATTAATTGCTCTAATCGGTATTTAGCTTAGAATGTTCCTGCTTCTCTCTCAGACCTAAGGAAGGGCATTTGGGGCCAAAAAGCTTATCTTAATATCTTTTCCAACTATAGAGTTGGTCCAGTAAAACATATAATCAAAACAATCTTACTTCTAAAACTTCCATGCAGACAAGCATTAAGTCTCCAATTCTGTAACAATGTTGCTAAGCTTCAATAGCATTAACCAGATAGCTTATAAGTACATTTTGCATAAACAAAGCAAGAATTGTGTTGCTAAAGTGGGGGGGGAAGGGGGGCGGATATGATGTAGCAGTTCTAGCCTTTATTTTTATAAAGTGTTAACTGCTTCTTGTTCCTTGTCCATCTTTTAACTTAAGTATAATTTTGTATAATTCTTTTAAAACCATTTTTGTTAAATATTCAATGTCATTTTGTCAGTTCAGATATCACATTATATGAGCTCATGTGGGAATGGGTCAGAAATACCTCAAATAAAGACAATGTTCTCATTTACTGGTATATTAGCCACTTTTCAGTGCTCTAACATTGTTGAAGGGCTGGAAAGCAGGCAAAAATTACAGACATATTCATTTTTAAGCCCACATTATACTACACAGCTAATATAAAGTGGCCTCAGAATATCAGGCCTGATGAAACTATGTAAAAGTAGAAATACTTTTAAAAACAAGGGACTTTTTAAAATCTAAGATCAAGAAATAAAATCATAATGTAAAAAACAGGATTACCTACATCTACAGCATTTCCTTATTTTCTGTATAGAAGCCAATGTCTTTATTAATGGAGTAGTAACCCCTATAATTACATAATCTCAAATTCCATTCTAAAAGTTTTTTCTAAGAACTGTAACACCTCCTCCTCTGTCTTCACAATGCCTTTGAAATTTTGTAGAAGGTTTCAAGCTATAGTGCTTTTATTTTGTTCCAGAAATAATCTGTTTGTATGTAGCAGAATTATGAACTAGTAAAAATTGCCCTTTTCCATCTTTCCCTTGCATTCCTTGAGGGAAACACAGGAAGCCTGCCAAAACCATGACAGAATGCACAAACACTCTGAAGAGTGTGCTTTTCATCATCCAGGCAGCATCATGCATGCCCTGCAAGTGCTTAGGAGCTGCCAGAGAAGCTGCAGTGGTAGGAGGTAAAGAAAGGGAAAGAGCTGAGTCTAGTTAGCTCAGGCTCCACCAAACCAGAGCATTGCCCAGGCATCCCATTTCTGTTCCTTTCTCCAAGGGTAGATGAAGAGGCAAGTCCCCGAACTCAGTGCCAGATCAGGCTCCCTGTCCCACATATCTGGCAATTGGCCCTGACTCTAAATCTGGCATTTCTAACTTTGAAGCATTTGACTTTACAAACTACAAGATCTTCCTCTAACAAGTACTTACTGGAATTACTGGAGATTCAGTAAATGCATACATCAAGTGCTGATGATAATCTGATCATTTTGTACTCCTTACAGGCATTTTTTATATATATTTCAATTCGAACTGGACTCAGTAAACACTTGCAAAATCTTTAGTTTCTCACATATTTTAATTCTTCAAAGCTCTTGTTCATAAGACTATAACATGACTATAATGATGCAACTGTCCATCATAATTCAACTTCAAGTGATCTTATTACAAAACTATTTAACCAGAAACTAGCAGGCTACTTAATAAAAAGTACCAGTTCACACTATTATTTCTGCTGCAGCTGCTTGAACAGTATGTTTAACAATTTTTTTTAAAAAAATCAAATAAACTTTCTTGGGATGCTGATTAAAGTTTGAACTAAAAAGTATCTAATCTCTTTCATAACAGAAAGCCTAGAAAATAAATAGTGATTTTTTTTCAAATTCATGTTAAAAAGGTATTGTGTCAAGGTAAACATACTTCTGTAAAAATTTGATTCTGAGAACTACTATGATTGTAACTCACGCTTGAAATTTCCTTTTATTTCCTTTGGTTGTATTATAGTAATACACATTTTCTGTGGTTTATTTTGTGCTACTGATAAGGTTGTATATGCATATTTTTTACAACATTCAGTTTTCCTGTTTGGTTGCATCATTCACTCAACCAGGGGAAAAACGAATCTCAAAAGAGGCAAACATGGTTGTAAAACCACAATATCTGGCACAGGTATCAGGAGCAGGTATTACATCTACAACTACTTTTAGCTTTTTTAAAAATAAACTAGAATTCAAATTAATAGGATCTGTAACTGCAAGAGGAGAGGAGTTGCAGGAAATTAGACAAGTATAACACTTCCAAGTACAAGTGAGTTTAATCTAAATATTAAAAGTATAAGAATTTGTTGGTTTGACCCTACTGCTTTACTCCACAACTCCGGTTTTACAAAACTGGTGTTTGTGTATAAACAATTCACTTTCTGCTCTGCTGAAGATATTAGAGTAGAAAGAGAACAACAGCCTTGGAATAATTGGAGTAAGTGTTGCTAAAAGCTGCCACTGCAACTTTCTTAAAGCAGTTAAAATCAAGATGGAGGGTATTTCCTGGAGAGGAACAAATATTTTTTATTTTGCTTGTGTCAAATATATTTTTAGCTCTTAAAAGGCCCTATTCAGCAATTTGTCCACTCTATTTACCCTCAATACCTGAGGATGCTAGAGAGAAAACAAACAAACAAACCCAACAAGCACAGAATGTTATTCCAGGCTACAATCCTTATTAGCTCAACCAGAGAATTAAGTCACATGTCTTGTGGCAGTCATGCTCTCACAGTAATCAGATCATCTACATTATCTATGTAACATGCATCTCTATTGCCATGACAGCAAATAAGCAGGTCTTCAATTTCAATCATGTTAAAAAAAAATGGAAGTGTCCTAAATGATGTTCCATCTTCTTAATTTAACTACATAGATCAACCACAGAAGGTAGTGCTATTAAGACTACAACATAAATATTGAAACTATAGTAAAAACAATGACTGCCAAAGGCATTCAGGAATATCTGAAAGCTAAAAAGGAGGTGTACATCCGGTGGAAGAGAGGGGCTATCACCAAGGAGGATCATACCTCCATTGCTCAAGACTGTATGGGGGCTGTTGGGAAGGCTAAGGCAGAGACGGAACTAGGACTAGCGACCAGGATTAAAGATAACAAGTCCTTTTTTAATTACATAGGGAGTAAAAAGAAGGCACCGGGTAACGTGCAGCCCCTGCAGGACACGCTTGGCAATCTGGTGGTTGCACCAGATGAAAAAGCTGATCTCTTCAACAAATTCTTTGCCTCCATTTTCCTGAGCAGGGACCGGGACATCTCTCCCACCAGGATTTCGGATCAACTCAGGAGAGGCACTGCCAGGCCTAGGGTCAGGGAGGACCTAGTTGGGGTACTTCTGGTGGGGCTGGACGTGTTTAAATCAGCAGGTCCAGATGCTCTCCACCCCAGGGTGCTGAAGGAATTGGCAGGGGTCATTGCGGGGCCCCGGCATGGCTTTATGAGCACTCGTGGTGCTCTGGCCAGGTGCCAGAGGACTAGAAAAAGGCCATTGTGGCCCCATTTTCAAAAAAGGGAGGAAGGAGGACCTACGTAACTATAGGCCCGTTACTCTTACCTCAGTCCTGGGGAAGCTGTTTGAGAAATTATCCAGGAGCATATCTGCAAGGGACCAGCAGGGGAGATTATACTCGGGGGCAACCAGCATGGGTTCATAGGGGCAGGTCCTATCAGACATGATCAGGTCACAAAATCCTTGGACGCAGGTGTCACAGTGGATGTAGTCTTTCTGAACTTTTAGGAAGGCCTTTGACACTGTCTCTCACCCCATTCTCATTAAAAAACTAAGCGACTGTGGCATTGATACCTACACAGTCAGATGGGTCACAAATTGGCTAGAGGTCCACACCCAGAGAATGATGGTGGATGGGTCATTTTCAACATGGAGGGATGTGAGCAGTGGGGCTCTGCAGAGCTCGGTCCTCGGGCCCACACTGTTCAACATCTTTATCAGCAACTTGGACAAGGGGGTGAAAAGCACACCCTGTTCAAATTCACCAATGACACTAAGATGTGGGGAGAAGTGGGCACACTAGACGGGAGGGACAGGCTACAACTAGATCTGGACAAGTTACAGGGGTGGGCAGACGAGAATAGGATGGGATTCAATACAGACAAGTGCAGTCCTGCACCCAGGGAGGAAGAACAGCAGCATACTTGTAGGCTAGGGAACTCCCTTCTCATCAGCACAGAGGCAGAAAGGGATCTTGGAGTCATTATTGATTCCAAGATGAACATGGGCTGCCAATGTAAGGACATGGTCAGTAAGGCTAACCGCACCTTGTCATGCATCCATACATGCATCATGAGCAGGTCCAAGGAGGTGATCCTCCCCCTCTGTGCAACACTGGTCAGGCTCCAGTTGGAGTACTGTGTCCAGTTCTGGGCGCCGCACTTCAGGAGGGATGTGACCAGCACTGAGAGGGTCCAGAGGAGGGCCAATCACATGGTCAGGGGGCAACAAGGCAGGCCATACGAGAGGCTATAGTACCGAAACCTATTCAGCCTCCACAAGAGAAGGCTGAGAAGGGATCTGGTGGCCATCTATAAACTTACCAGGGAGGACTGGTGGGGAATGGGAGAGGCCCTGTTCCCCCAAGCACTACCTGGAGTAACTAGGAATAACAGCCACAAGTTGATTGACAGTAGATTCAGGCTAGACATCAGGAGGTACTACTTCACAGTCAAGGAGGCTAGGATCTGGAACCAACTTCCAAGGGAAGTGGTGCTTGCTCCTACCTTGGCGGCCTTCAAAAGGAAGCTAGATAATCACCTAGCTGGGGTCATTTGATCCTAGCCTTCATTTCTGCCCATGGCAGGGGATTGGACTTGATAATCTGCTCAGGTCACTCCTGACCCTAAAAATTATGAAACTGGCTGAAGAAAGCAGCAGTATATCACCCTAGAAAACAATGGTTCTGAAATTGAGGTATATGACCTGATGCTTAAAGGTCATAAAAGGTTGCACTTAGGGAATTGTTTCTACCAGAAACCTGTCATTTTAGTGCTGGTGCCTTGATGCACTATACATTTGACAGCAATTATTTCCTCCCTTGAGAGAACTTATCACCAAAGAGAAAGGATTTAGCAGTTTTTGTTGACTTCCAGAGTCATTCAGTTGTTCCACACATTTAATAACAGCTGAGTAATAGTCATATGGCATACATTAATACTAAATTAAAATAGGGCAGAATTAAATGATCAGTAAGTTCATTTAGAACCACAGCCTGCATTTTCCACACCTACTTACATCATTCCCCTGTGAAGCAGTTCTCAAGGAGCAGCACTATTCACCCACCTCCTGGGCAAACTGCTCTCTCAGTTAAAGAATTTTTTCTTACCATTTACAGCAGGGGTGCTCAACCCCTGGACCATGGGCCAGATACCACCTGCAGGGTTTCCCCTTAGGTCTGAAAATTTGGTAGTTGGGGAACAGCAGCAGCATTAATTGTTGCTCCTCTGCTGCCAAATTTCTCGACCTATGGGCCAGATAGTAATGCCCTGCACACCAGATTGGGTGCATGGACACAGGGCAGCACCCCATGGATCCAGCCCACATACCAGTGCCGTGCCACTCATCTGGTCCATGGGGACAAAAGGTTGAGCACCCACTGATCTAAAGAAACAATGCCTTTTCATCTCCTTTTCTTGCCAACTTGTGAGGCAATGACTAACTACCTCTGTTAATTTTTTCTGTTACTCTGAAGATATTTATACAAAGGGTTTAAGCTACATCACAAAATTTTATTCTTCAGTTCTTACTCTTTTCTCCCAGAACTGGATTACTAATAACTTACTCGTTGAAATGACACGCGTAAGGCAGAACTTCAGTTATTTTTTTAGAAACAAAATGTTTGTAAGCAGCATTTCTTTTATTTTATATACTCTGAATGAATAAACATCTCTTGGATTTTGAATACAATGCTTCAGCAACACCCATGAAGCCCTGCACATTCCAAATGCATGAACAGAGATACTGTAAAGCATGCAGCTATACAATGATTCAGTGAGAAACTGTCTCCTGCTTCTACTACATATTCCCCACCACTTCCAACTTAATGAAGTTATTAACAGCAAAGCCATGAAACACAAATATTTTGGCTTGCCTATCAGAGACATATTCTATTCCCTACTCTTCTAGTGCAGACGGTGCTCATAGAAAGAACAAGCGGAATTGTATTGCAGCTGGGGGAATAAGCAGGGAAAGACTAGCTTAGGAAACACTATACAGAAGGTCTATACCATTTTGTTTCACAGGTACCAGCTACAAAAGACCTTGCTACTTATGCCCTTCAGTCTGCAGAAGGCAATTGATAGAGGGTTAAAGAAAGCTAAGCCAATTCCATTTTTCTACTGTCAAACTGGCGGAAAGGAACGACCATAGGAATAATGGAAGCTACACTATCAGAAATAAATCTGACATATTATTAGAATATTTGTAAAAAAATGGCAGAAATACTTCCCTCCTTTTTTTTATTATAAGAAATGACATGTAATTAAAGGGAAAGTTATTATGATGCTTATTATAGCAATTATTGCAATCCCTTTGATACTGAAAGCACTTCACAAACAAGTAGTCTGAGATTTATCAAAGGAGCCCAAGAGAATCAGGTACCTAGATTTCAATGGGGTTTGGCCACCTAACCCTCCGAGGACTCCTTTCAAATTTTCTAGCAATAGTTAAGTCCCTTCCCTAAAGAGTTTATAACCTAGGTTAATAACAAAACAATGGGTGACTGAAAGCAAACAAATAGCTTGGGAGGAGGATGAAGTAATAATAATGTAAGCATGTTTTAATGTACGTAGGTCACATGACATTTACAGTGCGGGCTGGTTTTCCATCTGTGGCAAAACTCCAATAATTTTCCAGAAATTTAAATGGGAAGAGGATTGGGAGTAGCATGTTACTTCTGTATCGAACCTTGGGGGGGGGGGGGGGAGTTTTGCCATCTGTTTCCATAAGAAGAAAATATCACT
>NW_017728997.1:34027379-34033907 GCF_001723915.1 Gavialis gangeticus | reverse complement strand
TCACATGACATTTACAGTGCGGGCTGGTTTTCCATCTGTGGCAAAACTCCAATAATTTTCCAGAAATTTAAATGGGAAGAGGATTGGGAGTAGCATGTTACTTCTGTATCGAACCTTGGGGGGGGGGAGGGAGTTTTGCCATCTGTTTCCATAAGAAGCAAATATCACTTAATCATTAAGCACAATGTTTACATAAGAGTAGTGTTGCTTTTTATGATGTAGCAGTGTACTGCATATATGTAATATATGTAAAAGAAACACAAGCATATAACTGTCCAGGCGCTGCTCTATGGTGATGTAATATTACTTAACTCAAGCAGACCATAAGGGGCCGTAAGTTAAATATCAAGACAGTGCAAGCTAAACTAGCAGACAAGTCTAACAACTGAGTTAATTGTATTATTGAATTCATTTGGAGTTTGTTACAGTAAGTGCTAGCACAACTGTTTACAGAAGTTATTTAAAAACTTCTGAACAGGCTGGCAACCAATAATTACTGTTGAGAATTATAAAGGAACAGTGTAAAAGTGAATATATTAAGTGTTCTACAAACAAAACTGGTGACTCAGATACTCTTTATCTTGGATATAATCTTGGCAGTTTGGTAAAGCTACCTTTTTTCTGATTTATATGGTGAGCCACATGCAAAGTAGAACAACTATCATTTGGGAATCAACATACAATTTTAATTTGACTCTACTTTCAAGTGCTCATGTTCTAAAATTGGACAACTGCAAGTTAAAAAAGTATAAAGTATATGTAAATACCAATAATCAGAAATGAAGGTAATTAACTTTTTTATATTTTAAACAATTTTTTTTTAACAGAAAAGTTTCAGTACTTTCAGTCTATTAACTCCTTACCTGTTACCCAGCAAAAGGAGTCAGTAATTGTTGTTCCCTTCATTCTTGCAAACTTCAGAAAGCCTAAGTAGTGTGTTGTGAGGAATACACATTTATGGAATGAACCTGAATGATGTTGCCTTAGTATCTGCTATGGCTAATTGGCTTAGTAAAGTTAATCTGGGAGGAGCCAGTTTAACATCTGATTTTTTTTCCCCCTAAAACTGCAGGCAGAATACCTAAGGGACTATGCAGATAATCATCCTATAAACTGCTTTTTGCTTCTGTTCTAGGTTTTAAAGAGGATTGAAGCAAATAGGCCACACCAATCTGGTACTTTAGCAACACAATCCTCTTCCCTTATCACCTCACTTCCATTGGAGTTCTGGAAAAAAAAAAATCTTGTTATTATATAACTACTTGTTGAAATAAAGATGCTCTTGTTAAACAAGAACATTAAGTCAGCAATGCAGAGATACTTTCTTGTGAAATTACACTAAACAAGGATTGGGTAATAACTCAGTTTTGAAACACTATGAACAATATCATGCTCAACTATCTGATAACTTTGACTTGTTTGTATCTTGTTTGGACGTAGCCAGTATACAAAATATGGAATATTACAAAATGAATTTAAACCACTAAATACTAGTTCACTATACAAAAGATTTTCTCTGATTTCCTTAACTTATTACAGCTCCTATTAAAAGCAAGCATCATACAAGTATCAGGTTGTTGAATGTTTACTAACATGAACAATGTCACATTAATTAAAAGCAAAGTAGCATAGATGTGCACAAGCTGTTTAAGGTGGGGTATCCACTTTATTTATACAAGCAAGAAGAACCAGAAGACAGTTCTGTTGAGGTTTAAAACTACAAAATTAACCGTGAAAAAAGCTGTCTTCATTTGGCCAGTGAAGAGACTTAACTTTGCAGAAGAGCTAAAATGACTTGCTCTGTTTGCAGAATCATGTTTCTAGTCTGATTTAGCTGGGTTTATGCTGGCCTAATGCTGATGAAATAATCCAATATATCAGTTGAGGCTAAGCACAGATGCTCAAAAAGCTAGAGGCGAAATCACTCAAACCTATGTGGGTTTCTATAAGCATCCTAATTTAGGTTGGGAGGAAACACAAGTTCACCATTTGGTGAGGAGATGGGGTATGAGACTCCCTGCACTAGCTGAGGCCAGCAGGGCAGAAGCACGCAAGCACACCTCCCAGTGTGACCTGCAGCCTCCCGGGCTGCCGAATCCTACAGAGTCAGTGACAGGGAGCCAACCCAGCTGAACATGCCTGTCTCACCGACTGCTGATGGGGGCAGGTGAGAAGACGGACCAGCTGTGACAGCATGGCACACATACAGAGCCCTGCAACTGCCACCCTCACAAAGACAGGGGAAGGGCGGCACTGTCTATTTTTCCTTTAAACCAGAGGCACCACCTTAGCCAGCAGGGAAACTAGGAAGGGGATGAAGAGCAGCAAGGTCCGCACCAGAGAAACAGAGGGAGAAGGGGGTAAAAATACCCCAAGCAGTGACCCACACAAACCTGCTACTCTAGACTCACACACATCTACAACCCCGCCCTCCTTGCACCCCAACCCACTCCTGTCCCTGCCATTCCAGCCCCTTGCACAGCAGCACAAAAAAGTGCAGAAGCCAAGCACAGTGAAAAGCCACGCTTGCTGGGCTGACCTGTGAGATGGCTGCCATGGGAAGCAGCAAGTTGAGCAGAAGTAATCACCACGGTAGAGGCAGGAGGGGAAAAATTTAAAAGAAATTTTTAAAAAAGGAGAAGCCCAATGCAGCTAGCTGCCTGGTGACAGGATGGCGGTGGCCTCTCATAGAAATATTTGATACAAAAGTAAGGCTGGAAGGGACCTTAAGATATCATCTAGTTTAACCAGGGATCAAACCTACAACCCAGGTGGTATTAGCACTACACTCCAACTAAGTTAAATGGCTGTCTTTCTGTGCTGGTCAACACCTTTCACAGCAGGAAAAGCTTTAGAGAGAACCAAAGAACTGAGGGGGAGAAATGAAACAGAGGGAGAAGATTTGAAAAAAATATTTCTCTCTTTCTCCCCATCTATCTCCCGCACTCACTTGCACACACCTGCTCCCACCCCACTTCTCAATCCCTCCCCTGATGGCCATGCATGGGACAAAAAATTTAAAAAAAAAAACAGCAGCTAATTTTAACCCAGCTCAATTAATCAATCTATAACACATAGGGAGCTGATCCCTCCTTCCCCTCCCTGCTCCATCAGCATTCAGCGTGACGGGCATTCTGTAATCCACACAGTGGCTCCCTGCAAGGAAGGGCTAGTAAGGAAAGCTGCACAGGCAACTGATACCAGCAGACAGTGACCTACCTTGATTTGGAAGCGGACCTAGTACTGAAATTCAACTCACCAGCCTAATCTAGATTGTAGCATCAGACTTACTCATCGATCGAAGTCTATCTTAAACCAGGATCTGCCAATTTTAAAGTGGTCTATGTGCTCCAAACTTCTGTCCTGTTACAGGTATAGACTGATTTTTTGATCACCTAAGTCAGAAAAAGTGTAATGTCTGTACCTGGCCTGAGTGTCCACAGATGTAATCAGTTTCACCCCAGGGTAGCTCCTGACTACTGCTGGCTTACTTCTGCCTAGTAGTAAGGACCTGTAACTGCATACCATCTCATACATAATCTACCTCCAGAGTTGGCTGTATGCATCTGCTCCTCAGCAGGCGCATCTACACGAGATGCTGACTGCTCAATAACATCACATGGCAAAAACCATGACACAGTGTTACTGCAGAGTAGTATTAGGCAACTGCACAGTACGGTCACAAAAAAAGGCATTCGCCGGCGCTACTGCACACTAACTCACATTACTGTGCATTTGCATTACTACTAAATTTACAGTAACAACTATGAAGTAGCATCTCACATAGACACAGCCAGCATCAGTGTAATTTTACTGCAGAATAAGATTGAAGACAAACTGTGGCAGGATAAACATGTGCATTCACATCCTATCCTTTTTAATTAGACTTTCTAATTAATATTTGTTTTCTTAACAAACAACATGGTTAAAAGCTGTTTTCAAAACTAGTGATTGGTTTGATGTCCTATGAGAAGTTGATGTGACGAAATGGTTACAAGATTACACTGGTTCTGGCACACTCCATTATATTGTTACGCCAGTTATAAAATTTACTCATAAATGTTGCATTTGTTAATTACAGAAAGAGAAAAGGAATTCATTTTTTCTACACCTAAGGCATTTTTGTGCATCATGAAGTTAGAAACATATAAATCCACTCAGTTTTAATTTCAGAAATACTAGTAAGAAATAATCTATATTCAGACTAATAACAGGTCTTTACCACAGTGGGGAAAAAGCAATTTTAATTAATATTTTTCAGCCTTTAGAGTAAATTATTGTAATTCCTTCCTTTTTCATACCTGAAAAATAACATGAATGGAAGTATCCATTAAAGTCTTTTATAGGTGCACAGATATATTGGTTGCATATCAAACTGGCACTCATAAGAGGGAAATTTACATTATCGGCTTTTTTTTAGCCAGTGTAGCCAATAATGCTCATCGATAAGTTTTTTTTTTGTTTCACCGGACTAAGGGAAAAATCATACTAGATAAGGTTCAGAATGGGCATGGTGGGAATGACTGCCTTCCTACTATTAACGTTGAACTGGTGTATGATTAATTAGAAAAATTAGACATTTAAGTCAACAGGACTGGATGAACTTCATCCGAGAGTGCTGAAGGAGCTGGCCAAAGTCATTGTAGGACCTCTGGCAAAAATCTTTCAAGACTCGTGGCACTCAGAGGAGGTCTCTGAAGACGGGAAGAGAGTCAATGCTGTGCCCATCTTCAAGAAGGGGAGGAGAGAGGACTTGGGCAACTATAGGCCAATTAGCCTAACTTTTATCCCAGAGAAAATCCTGGAAAAATTCATCAAAGAGTCTATGTGCAATATGCTCGCAGAAAGTAGGATTCTAAATGACAGTCAGCATGGCTTCATCACTGGCAGATCTTGTTTTACCAATCTCATCTTCTACGACCACGTAACTCACCACCTGGATAAGAGAGAGGAGGTCGACATTGCATACCTAGGCTTCCAAAAGGCCTTTGATCTGGTATCCCATAAAATTGGAGGATTGCAGGCTTAACTGCTGGATAATTAGGTGGGTAAGGAGCTGGCTGCAGAGTAGGACCCAAAGAGTTCTAATGAACAGATCTGTGTCATCCTGGCGAAGTGGCTGGTGGTGTCCCTCAGGGGTCCATGCTTGGTCCAGTGCTTTTCAACATCTTTATCAATGATTTGGATGTGGGGTCGAAGAGCTCACTGGCCAAAGTTCGCGGATGACACGAAGTTATGTGGAAGCATGGTCATGCTAGAAGATAGGCTGCAGATACAGGCAGACCTAGACAGGCTGACAAGTTGGGCGGATCAGAACCAGATGAAGTTCAACATTGAGAAGTGTAATGTGCTCCATCTGGGGACGAACAATTCCCAACATACTTACAGGCTCGATGACACCAAACTAACTAGCACCATGACTGAAAGGGACCTAGGGGCTATAATAGACCATAATATGAACATGAGCCATCAGTGCGATGCTGTTGCCAGCAGGGCAAACAATACTCTGGCATGCATCAACTGACGCATCTCAAGCAAAACTAAGGAAGAGATTCTTCCAGTTTATTCCGCATTGGAGAGGCTGCAGCTGGAGTAGTGCCTCCAATGGGCGCTGCACTTCAACAGGGATGTGGAAAAGCTTGAGAGTCCAGAGAAGATCCACCCGTATAATCAGAGACTTGCAAGGCAAGGCATACGAGGAAAGGCTGAGGGACCTGGGCCTCTTCAGCCTAAAAAAGAAAAGGCCAAGAGGGGACTTGGTAGCAGCATACCATTACATCAGGGGAATACATCAAGGGCTTGGCAAACAACTGTTCACCAGGGCACCGTTGGGGAAAACCAGCAGTACTGGCCACAAACTCCTGGAAGACCATTTCAAGCTTAACACCAGGAAAAACTTCTTCACAGTTAAGGTGTCCAGACTATGAAATAAACTCCCTCCAGAGGTGGTACAATCGCCTACCCTGGAAATCTTCAAGAGGAAACTGAACGGTCACCTTGCTGGGGTCACCTGACCCCAGTTGTCTTTCCTGCCTAGTGCTGGGGGGCTGGACCCGATGATCTTGCGAGGTCCCTTCCAGCCCCTTACAATCTATGAATCTATAATTAAATATGCCTTCTAGCCAGGGCCCACAGATGCCGCATGCATGTGTATGGCCACATGCATGCACATGGCCAGCAATGCAGCTGGGCAGCTTTGAGAGCAGCTCCCTGCAGCTATGTCTGTGGAGGGGAAGGGATGTAGGGGAGAGAAGGGGCATGGAGGGGGCAGATTGAGGCCAAGATGAGGGAGGGAGTAGGGCTGGGGGTGCTGCCCAGCCAGGGTGGTGAATGGGACCCAAGGCCAGGGTGGGGAGCGAGACAGCCACAGGTGACTCATCCAGGGGGCATGAGGTAAAGAAGCTCCCCACCACTGCATGCACTCCCCACAAGGCATTTGCCCCCACCATATTTGTGCACAGGGCACATGCTGGCTGCTCACTGTGGGCTCTCCACTCTGCTGCCTTTCCCCCAGGAGCCCTGCACTGG
>NW_017728997.1:34021026-34022379 GCF_001723915.1 Gavialis gangeticus | reverse complement strand
ATAATTAAATATGCCTTCTAGCCAGGGCCCACAGATGCCGCATGCATGTGTATGGCCACATGCATGCACATGGCCAGCAATGCAGCTGGGCAGCTTTGAGAGCAGCTCCCTGCAGCTATGTCTGTGGAGGGGAAGGGATGTAGGGGAGAGAAGGGGCATGGAGGGGGCAGATTGAGGCCAAGATGAGGGAGGGAGTAGGGCTGGGGGTGCTGCCCAGCCAGGGTGGTGAATGGGACCCAAGGCCAGGGTGGGGAGCGAGACAGCCACAGGTGACTCATCCAGGGGGCATGAGGTAAAGAAGCTCCCCACCACTGCATGCACTCCCCACAAGGCATTTGCCCCCACCATATTTGTGCACAGGGCACATGCTGGCTGCTCACTGTGGGCTCTCCACTCTGCTGCCTTTCCCCCAGGAGCCCTGCACTGGCTACATGGCCCCTGCCTGCCCAGCAGCAGTGGGGGCAGTGAGTTGTGTCTCCCGCTGCTGGGTGGGCAGGGGGCAAGTGGCTGGCATGGGGCCCCCAGGGCAAAGACAACAGGGTGGACAGCTCCAAGCCCAAGGCAGGCAACCCGCATCCACCTTCACCACATGTGGCTATGCTCTGGTTAAAAGCTCCCCCACACTTAAAAATACCGGTGGCAGCGCTTGAACTAACACTCATTGAATGAGTGTTAATTCAAGCACCCTCTGCTGCCATTTTTAAGCACCAGGATGCTGATTCCCTGGATGAGCCACCTGTGGCTCCATCCTGCTCTCTACCCCTGCCCTGGGTCCCACTCACTGTCCTAGCTGGGCAGCACCCCCAACCCCCTCCCCTGCCCCACTCCCTCCCTCACTGTGGAGGCCTCTATACCCCCCACCAGGCCCCTGCCCCTTCACAGACTTAACTGCAGGGAGCTGCTCTTCACACTGCCCAGCTGCATTCCTGTGAATTGATTATCAGATCAGTATCAGCTGATATGGCTGGTTAATACTTGGCTCTTAGTATCAGCCAAGAACATCTTTATCAGTGCACCCCTAAAGTCTTTAATCATGTGGCAAATAGTAGCTATTCTTTTGGACAGTAAACCTTTCCAGCCACACTTGAGTATATTAGAGTTCAGTATACTAAAAGACTTTGAGAGTTGTCTTTAAAATTCCATTTTTGGCTGTTATTATACTTATAACCTTATTATTTGCAACAGACAGGTTTGGGACATACAATTTTATTCTGCTTCATTGTGATATTCCATAAAAACAAGCAAAACACACTTTTAGGACGGATGATGCTAAGTAATGACAAGACAAATGGGAGATGGATACAAACATAGGACATGTCCACACATGCAAGCATGTGCGCTTGCAGCAGCTCA
>NW_017728997.1:34006117-34020374 GCF_001723915.1 Gavialis gangeticus | reverse complement strand
GCTGCATTTTTTTTTGACCCCTGTATATTCAGGGTTCTAATTTTCTCCCCACGCTGCAAACCTGCAGTGGGGGGAACATTTTCCCATCCCGCACATGCCTCCAAAGGGGTTTGAGACGCTGCAAGAGGCTCATATGGGATTGGCTGGATGAATCCATAAGGTTTTAAGAAAAGGATTCAGTGCTCATTGCTTCATGTTTTCCATGTTCTACAATGGTGTTATAGAAGAGTGCACAATTTATTTAAAAATGTTACTTGGAGAGCTCATTATATAGAATTTTAAAGTCTTTGACTTAGAAAGCTAGTAACTAAAATGCAATATATGAACTATATTAGCTGGTTGAATGTCAACATTATTTTTGATATATCAGATACAAGTATAACTCCTAGTTCTGAAATAATTTAATTTCTAAAAATTCAAAGTAGCTATTTTGAAACCTGACTAGATTAGATATTCATATTAGCATGAGATACTACATTCACATGAGTAATTTCACTTTCTCAAGCTGTTTTCTAGGAGTCAATGGGGCTACTTAATTGAAGAAAATAGTCAACATTTCTAGGGTTGTTGGTTGTAGCCATGTTGATTTAAGGACACAGGCAGACATGGTTCTTTGGGTAGATGTGATATCTTTTACTAGACCAACTAAATAGTTGGAAAAATTGTTCTTTGCAAGATTTTGGAAACAAACACCCTCCTTTTGGTACATTTCTACACACTTAAAAGATTGGACCTCCATATCTAACTAATAAGAATCTCACTATTTAATTGTGCAAGCTGCTGAGCATTTTCCATTCCCCGTACCTTCCTTAGGAATTAGAGGTGTTTGATGGGATCCTCTGTGACTACTGAAATTCACTACTTGGATCCTGGCACAAGTTACATTTTCTAGAGTAACGGTAACACCTCTTCTTTTAACTGCACAGACCAGAACTACCATAATGCAAACACAACACTAGGCTTTTTTAGGTTAGTAGAGCAGGCTCTGGTCACTGTCTGACAGCTTATGCCTCTAAAACTGTCTGCACCATCTTATAGCTGCTTTACAAAGGACTTAAACTTCACCTATCCATGAACCCAGATACTAATTTATCAAACTGGGCTGGTAGAAAACTATTTCTAATAACCTACTAGATATGGCTAAAAATTCTGATTCCCACTAATTCTGCACTGTCTTCAAAACCAAATAAACAAGAGAAATTCATATTATACTGAAATTTCAAATAGTTATAATAAAATGATCTAAAGACCTAATCTACTTATCACTTCAGCATTATCATTAGTATTTATAGAAGTTACACAATTAAATCTCCTAGTCTGCTCTGGACATTTCAATCTATGCTTTTTACTTTTGCTTTTCTTTTAGTTGGGGCAATCAAAAGCAATGTAGCCAACTTTATTACAAGGTTCCTAGTGTTCAGTTTTTTCTCCTCAAAAACTGTAGAAAGGTAGTTTGATTTATAAATAATTAATTTTATTGCCATTTCAAAAACTGTTTTAATTTTATAAAAACTTGCTTTCAAAAGCTTTGTTTTGGGGTCCATTTTTTGTCATGAGTGTCCCTTTAAGTATCATATAAGGTCACATAGCAAAAGAGTAGAAGTCCAGAACAGAACCCACCTTTGAAACCCAGTCCCATGCTGTAATAAAAAGAGATCACACAACAATGATAAAGTAAACACACATCTTACAAGCCTCCTGAGGCCCAAGAATAAAGCCAAGACCAGTTATACCCCCTAAAACACAGTATTCATTTTAAAAAACGTGTGCCTCAGTAGTAAAACTATAAAGGTATAGTCTCCTGCCATAGAAATACAGTGTTTTCACATCAGTTTCTGCCATATATAACATTGAGTAACATCACCTAACTGACAAGAGTACTGAGGAGCACATCTTGATTTAGATCTTGAACTTTCTGAAACATTTAACGTTATGTGTCTCTTGTTTCAGTCATGATTCTGCCATCTGATACTTATGTAATCAACTTGGACAACAAGTACAATAGCTACTGTCTCAGCATCAACAACAGGCATTCATTGTCATGTATTCCTGAAATAAGTCTGAGATTTTCCAATACAAAAGTTGAACATAAAGAATTTCACTTGATATTTCAATACAGATGTTCTTATAGATACCTAGAGATTGTATGAAGATGAGCTCAAATGTTTTAACTGTGAAATGTACCTCTTTTTATTCTGGATGGTTTTTATTACAGTAAAAGTTCTGTTATTCAGCATCTTACAAGCCAGCATGCTCAATTAACCAGCATGCCAGCTTGTAAGATAAAGTGAAAACAGAAGTGCCCACCGTGGCACTTCCGGTTTCTCCAAGCCCCCACAGGGCAAAGCAGCCTGAGCTGCTGAGTCCCCATGGCCCAGGGGCACAATCCCCAGGTTGTGCCGGGCCCGCCTCTGTCCTGCGGGGCCTGTGGGAGGGGTGGTCATGTGCCAGGAGGGGCAGAGGGATGCCCCAAATGCGGCAGGAGAAGCAGTGGCCTGGGCTGCTTAATTAACCGGCATATTTTGTTATCCAGCATCCCCCATTCCCGGGGGATGCCAGATAACAGAGCTTTTACTGTATTTTTATCACTGCATTCTTTAAAAAATCATGGGTTCTATTCTTCTGTAACAATTTACAATCCTTTTATGGGTGTTACAATTCTCAGGCAAGCTACACCGTAACTTATTAAGCAGAGAAACTGGTCAGCATGAAAAATCCATTTAATTAAAGATTGTTCTGGATCGTAGCATGTGTAGTGTAGTTTGCTGCATTAGAACTAATGTATAAAAGGCTAAGGCCTAGAGTATACTTCTGATTTCAGATATCTCAGCAGCATGGCCTGTTATTAGCTCCAAGTTAATTTATAAATTTAAAAATTATCACATTTGGAGACAGCCAAAATGTAAATCACAATTAAGGAAATTAGGAACCTCACTAGAGAGCATAAAGTGATGTGAAAATACCCTAGCAAAAAGGGTGGTTTGGAGTTTTGCTAATGAGGAACTGCTTCTAAGGACTCAAAAATCTGTGAGTAATCACAAATTGAAAGAATCTCCTTATTTTGTAACTAGAGTTTGTTTAAGACCGTATCTGCTAAACCATTTTGGATCTGTCCTGGAGGAAGTGGGGTCCTGTTTAAGTTACAGCAGTGATTTGATGCTCTCTGATAGGTTGCAGACAATTTGTGAACCTGCCCCTCAATACATTCTTCCGAATCAACCCACATGCCCACAGGAGTATTTTCTTTGGGTCCTCACAAGGCAACCTTATAGCTGTCTCCCATAGCACATCTTCCAGGGAAATCCTCATCTCAGCCTGATTTGGGCCTTTTTAGGACCTGTTTATACCACTCTGACACTTTAACCCAGCACACAGGGAACAGAATAAGGACAAGGTTCTTAACATTGAGAATGATGCCTGCAAGACATTAAGAGGACAACATGATCTGATCAACATTCACAATTACTAAAATGTCACAGAAGGAATATCAGGGGAAAGCTCTACACTGAAGAGAATGCAAGATAAAATGCCATGAAGAAAGTATACAGAACAAAAAATAAACTCTAAAAATCAGTCGTAATTGAGAAATCAAAAATTTAAAATATAAATATTCTAAATGATTAGTTTCCATGTTTCTGCCTTGGGAAAAAAACATGATTTTTTTTTTTTCTGAGTGACTACTGACTGCAATCAATTTTTTTTGTAGGAACTCTCACAGCCTACAGTGACACCTACTGTAAAAGCAAAGCTACATACAATAATTAAAACCAAAACAGTCTAACTTCAGTGCAAGGACCATCTTCCTATGAGAAATAACTACCTCATACATGAAGATTGTCGCCATAATCAAATAATTGCAATACTCTGCAAATGTATTTTTGCAATAGGACACAATCCTGTTTGGGAACTTCATTGCAGACTTCTACTATATACATCCTATGGGAAATAAATATAAAATAGCAATCTACAATTTGGATTCAAGATCATAATTGTTGCCCATAGTAATTAAATTGCAAATGAAGCAAATTCCAAAATTGCCCTAAATTTTACTTACCAAAAACTTGAACAGAACCATTTTAGTTATTTATCTGTAATTCTGTGGCCAGAAGGAAACATCATAATTTTTAGTGAATAAAGAGTTCTAATATATTAATATATGCTATAAATCTAGAATGTTCCAAAGTGCATGTTTCAAGTTATATTATTTCAGTTGGCAATTTCAATTTCATGGGCTGGCTATGGCACGAGATGTGTAAAGGTACATTTCTAGAGTCCTCTTTACAAGTTTGCATTTGCAGTTTTGTTGTGCCACCACATTTCTAGGGATCTTGGATAGTAAATGTTTCCTAAAATCCATTCTCCCCTGCCTTTCCCCAACATTTTCTTGAAACACAAATGTATTATCAGACATTGCCTCCAAGCAGCATTTGACCTCAATACAGCTTGAGAAGATATACTATCACACCGTTCATATTGTGACTGGGAGTTTAGGAAGCTCAGTTTTATTATCCCATTTTCATTTCTGTGAGAGTTCTTTTTTATTCATTTGTGCCACAAGTGCTAGTTTTACTGTTCTGGTTTTTGGCATGTGACAATACAGGGAATCTCTCTATAGTCTATATGGACAACTTATTAATAACTGCTTTATTTTATTAGACGTCTGTTATATCCTATGAACATCTTTTATTGCCCCATGCACTGTGCGCTATACAAGACTAGCACCTGGAAGCCTGCCTTTGAAAGAGAGAATTATTAAGGACTACCAGCTAATGAACAGACCTAGTTCTGGCAGAACAAAGATAGCTGAAGTTCAGGGGAAACCAATTTGGAGAATTTGGAGCAATCAAGGAACTAGGTCTTAGTGGTAGGAGATAAAGCCCTAGGAGCTGGAGGCAGGATGAGAAAGCTGAGGGCAAGAAAGAGATGAATAAAAGGAGTTTGCTCCTGTAGCTGAGAAAATTGTTTTTGATTGAAGGACCAGCTAAGATCAAAGGAAGCTGACCTGAAGCACAGAGAAACATGGAGTTACATTATGAGGAGGAAGAAAAGTTGGGAGTTACATTAGAACAATGAAATGTAAGTATTTATTTCTTTTTTAATATATGTAACTTAATATTATCTAAAGCAAAGAAAGATTGTTTAGAAAGCTTTGCAAAACTTATGTGTGTTCACTTTTCCTTTTGAAAGTCCCTGAAGAAGTAACTAGATGTAAAGAAGGAAGTCTGGGTAAGCAGGTATGTAAGTGGGGAGGCTGTACAGGTTCAAGCGGCTTAGGGCTTTTGGATTCCTTTTTCACAAGAAGGTGAATAAGAACCTGTGCCAAAGAAATAAGGAAAAGAGATGTCACAACAGCAAATTTAAGGCAAGGAAAACTGAAAAGCATACAGGCACAGCATGTGAGATATAAACACAGCACCCAATGAACTACCAAAAAGCAGAGTTCAGCTAGTGCATTATGACAAGCAGTAATTTATTACAGATACAGGTTTCCCTCACTAACCATGGGGGTCAGGTTCCTGAAAGCTCCTGTGGTTGACAAAACTGGCAGGGCTAGGGGAACAGAGTCTGTGGGCAGGGGGTGAGGGGCACCAGCAAGGCTGAGAGAGCTGGGGGGGGGGCACAAGCAGGACCAGGGGTGCTGTGGAGGGCCATAGGGGGTATTTTCTGACTGTACCCCCCACTTGTCTGAAGTGCGGATACTGAAAACCATGGTTGGTGAGGGAAACCTGTAATGGCAAAAACCAAGTTTAATAAATTGCTTAAAATTCCAAAGTTTGTCTCTAACTGTACACAAGAGAAAAGGATCTGAAGGGAGAGGTGGGCCGGAGGGCAGTGGCTTGTGTGTGAAGATTTCAAGATGCAACTCTGCTCCTGCAGACTTAAACTGTCTGAGCAGTCTTCACTTCACATCCCACTTTCTGGACCTGTTGGTGATGTCACCCAACAACCACATCCTCCTCCTCCTCTTTGGATGCTAAACTGCTAACAGTTGCTATGAGCGGCTTAAAGAGCAAGTAAGCTCTGAACTCAATAATTACATGGATTAACATCTATTTTGAACTGACTTATTAAAGTAAACAAGATGACTACCTTGTCTAGCCCCAGTATATTATCTGTAACAGAAATAAGTAATCTCTCCTTAAATTGATTTTTTTTAAGCTACTGACTTAAATCTCTGAATACAAAATATGGTTGCTGTCAAAAGAGTTGTAAAGTCATGCTAGGGGCAAGGGTAGTGCCAGACATTGCATGTCTCTTGCTTCTATCTTTATGAAAAATAACTAAAACCAGGGAAAAAGTATCTAAAAGCAATCCTAATCAAGTCAGCTGCAGTAATATTTTTGGCAATAAACCAATTGAAAATTTGTCTTGTACAAATAAATGATATTTGATTTGAAAGTGTTGCAAAATATTCTGGTTAATAGAATTTTACTCCTATTAAAAACAATTCTCCAACTTTATTTGACAGAGGATGTTTCCCATCTGTAAAACTATGAAATAAAGCCTTGCTCTTTCTGAAGTGATTCTTCACACATCCAAACCACCCAATTCCCCTGCACCAATTTTCTTCCTTCCCCTCCCCTCCCCTCTTCACCCCACAACTACAAAGCATATTCAGTTTGACAACGCAGAGTTTCCATGTATGACCTTCTATTTTATTTCAGTTCACCAATAAGACATATGGATGACGTTGCTTCGAAATGTTTGGAGTTTCCCAATGAAAAATATTATTCAAATGGTTTAAGGCTGCCAGCTAAGAACCCTAACAATGGGACTGGACTAAACAGTTAGTTAATTATGCCATGGAGGTGATAAATTGATAATACTTGACCCTAAAGACATTACTTCTGTGTCCCTTGCTTACTTTTCTTGGGCTGCCTTACACATGGGGCCTCCACTGTACATTTTATATAAACTATTGCTGGGGGGAAGAAAGAACACTGAGAGAATTGCTTCGAACCTTTATGTAATTGCAAACACTTGGTTTATGGTGCATGTAGCACTTTGGGATTAATTACTCTGCCAACTTGATCCCTAGTTTTACAAGCTCAGGTGATGCCCCCCTAGGCACACAGGATTCTTTCTAAGAACAAGGCAGCGAGGGACCAGCTCTAAAGCAAAACAATTAACTCTGAATTGTCAACAGGCAGGTTCAGTGCTGTTTATTCATTTTTTCATGCAGAGGAGAAAAACGTTGTGGTTTTTGCCAATCTAATAAGGGGGGGGGTGTGTAACACATGAGAGGATCTAGGATTTTCAAAAGGCTGGTGCAAAGAGGGTGGTGCAACATCACATACAGTACAACAAACATTTCTCCATGTGAACTAGAAGTTTTACTAATATGCTGTTGGGGGGGAAGGGTATAGATCCAGTTTAAGATCAAAGCAAAAAACAAATGCAACTGTTGGAGTCAGTTACATTTTTATATACCAGTGTAAAAAACAAACAAGCACAGAAAAACAAAGTAAGCAAAGAACAGTCTAAAGAGACTGTGGCAGGCAGTTGGTTTTAAAGTTTGGGGGGAGCAAAGGAGGGGGCAAGACTGCACCACTGCACTGCTCTGCCCCTACGGGTGTAATACACATAGCTTCACATTAATTTATTATACACTGATATTGCATTAACTAACTATCTATTATGTAATTATATACATCACTTTTACACATACGCTTACACGTGAGTGTACGCGCACACTTATTTTGCATACGTGTATACACACACGTGTAGGCACACTGCCCACCGACCCACGACGCACCCGGGGAGCGCAGCCCTGTGCCCGGGCTAAGGCGACTGCACTCCCCGCCCAGCAGGGGCCCGAGCCCGGGCAGAGGCGCCCCCGCCCCCGCCCCCAGCGCGGACTGCCCTAGCGGCTCCCCGCGCGGAGGCGGGCCCGGCCCTTACCTCAGCGGGGCAGAGCGGAGCCCGGCGGCTTCCCGGGGGGCGCGGCGGACTCATGGCCGCCCCCAGGAGCGAGGCTGGGCCGGAGCCGTGTCAGTTGCCGCGCGCGAAGCCTCAGCCAAAACCGGCATCGGAGGAGGGGCTGGGAGAGAGCAGGGGCAGCCCCACCCCACATCGGGAAAGTGCAGGGGCCAGGCCTGCCTCGCTGCGGCCAGTGCGCATGTGCGAGCGGGCGGGGCTGCGCGTTTGCCTGCACCATTGAATGAAATGGGAGCGCTCGTGGGTAGTGGACCCGAGGCTGCTGGCCTGTGCTGCGCTCTGCTCGGGTAAATCCGGTACCGCGCCCTGCCTCCCTCGGGCCTGGCGCTGCCCTGCACAAGTCGCTCGCGCGTCCTGGGGTTGCTTGTCGTGGGGCCTCGCTTCTTCCACGCAGACCCGGCTCCTTGGGTAAAGCCGGGATCTTTTACTAGACAGCAGTGTACGCGTTGTGTGATACCAGATGCCGGGCTTACCCGAAGGGCCGTGTCTGCCCATGGCCTTCGACCGACGCGGCTGCAATCTGTCTCGCCTCTTTCGTGTCGCTTCTTTCCTCTGCTGCCGTCTTGGTGCCAGGGCACGTCTGTCTGCTCGGCCTCCCCGAGTGCCCTGCCCTGTCGGCCTGGTCCTGCCTTCCACTTAGAGCTGGATAGAAACCAGCTCCGGTCGCTTAAAAGCAGGCAGTCGCTGGGTAGCTGGCTTTTTGGACAGTCTGTGAGAGGTTGGGGCCTCGTGTGCCAAGTCAGACTTAACTGTGGGATGAACCAGTTAACTGCGTGATAATAACTACTTAGCACTTGTGGCCAGCCTTACTTTGCCTGTGGTCTGTCTACGTTTATTTTGCAATTGACCCATTAATTCTATAGTAATTACTTTGCCCTGGTGGTGGGTGTAAATAATGCAGTGTGGGATTGACCAGTTAATTGTGTAATATATGTAACATATATAGCAGGGGCCTTAAGAGGATATTTATCCTAACTACATAATCAGTCCAATAAAAATGTTAGACAAGCTTTCGAATACAGAGACCTGAGAAAAATGTCTTGCATTCAAGAACTTGTTTAACTTTATCCCAACTATGTAGTTGGTTCAATTAAAACAACAAAGTCAACTTAAGAAATCCTTGCTTCTTGCAGAATTTCTGGACCATCACGGCTACAGTGTCACTCTTGCACTACCATAACATTAAACAGTCTCTCTGGCTCTGGAACAAAAAGCTGTTGTTACTTTCACAGGATCCCAGGATCAGCTTGAACCATCTTTCCTTAGCTTTGCACTGAAATATTTATTGCATCTGTTTGCCAAAGAATTTCAAATAGATATGGCTTGACTAGAAGTTTTGTGCACAACGCAACTGAATACTTTAAAAAAAAAAAAAAAAACCTGCAAAAATATGATATAGAGATGCTTTTTGAGAGCTGGACAGAGAAGAGAGCACTTTGAGGTAAACAGCAGAATGGAGAAGTGCCACAAAGGGATAGCTACCAGAAGAGATGCTGATAGTGCCAGGAAGAAAGGTTATCAAGGAGGGAATGTTCTGGGGTATCTAAAGGCAGAACACTAGGAATACAAGAATGGACTGTAGGTCTTCATATGTTGATGGGAATAGGCCATCTGATATTTGGGTGAGAGCAGTTTCAGTGGAGTGGAGAGAATGAATCTAAGAAGGTGGACTTCTGAGGTTCACAATGACATGCGCTTTAATGTTGCAGTGTCAAATTCAAGCCTGATTATAGATTGGTGTAGTACCACCAAAATTGTGCCTGCCTAAATCAGGTCTAAATTTTTGCCATGGGTAACTTGGATGATGTTAAAACTGGTTCTCAAACGGAGGCGGGCCTCTCTGCAGGAGCATGGTTTCATGTCAAGGGAGGTGTGAGCTGTGAGGGTTTTTTTTATTGTTTTGAGGAGAGGGCAGCACCCTGGGCACCAGGTAGGGAAAGGGGCGGAGGGGGGGGGCAAAAGGAAGCTGCAGCTGGGCAGGAGTGCAGAGGTCAAAGCACAGGGCTCACGCCCAGCAGGGTGGCAGGAGCAGTGTTGCCAAATCCATCTATATGAAGTGGAATTGGACTTTTTTTAAGTCGCTTTAATTTTTTGAGAGTTGTAAGTTGATAAGCAACCCCACTCTCCTCTTTTTGAAATGGGTGGAGCTTGTTCATACAAGCAGTGCCACTTTTTTTTTTCTCGCAAGGCTTGGTAACAGTGCGCAGGAGTGCGAGTCCAAATCAGGATTCCGCCAGAAGTGGCAGGGAGCCCCATACGGTGGAGCCAGGCCGGCTTGACCCTGCTTCCCAGCGGGGCCCAGCATTTCGCACAGCTTCTGCCCCATCAGCATGCAGGTCCCAAGAGCTCCACATGAGCTGTTAGGACCCCTGCTCAATGGAACTGGGCCAGCCTGGCCCCGCTCCCTGCACCACATGTAGCTCCTGGAACTGGCTGAAGCCACGTGCCATCTGGGGGTTCCACCTGTGCAGGCCATGAACACCCAGGGGGCCATCCCCCTGGGGCTGCTGCTGCAGCAGCAGCTGTGTGCCATGGCTGGTGTTACACATATTGCCAATTACTCAAATCACGAGTGAGACCTTATGAGGGGGATAAAGCAAAGTGCTGCATTTATTGATTAAGCACTTGATACATGCACGCACACACCATATTCATACCCCAATTTCTGTTCTGCGCTGGTATATGTTACCAGTCTTACCAGTGCTGGGATCAACTTAGTGACCAGCCAAGTTAATCACGAGTGGGAGCTGGGTTCCTGCTGGTCCATCTCATCAGGCAAACTGATGCTCCAGGATGACATGCAGAACAAGACCCAAAATTGATATGTCTTGCCTTATCAATTTATCCAGTCCTCTGGGCTTTTGCTGCGTTATCACTATGTTTGTTCACTGTGTTATTCCTTGAAGGTCGATTGATGTTGTTCTCTCGCTGTTCTGGGGAAGATTCTTCTTGTTTTGGTCACTTTTCTGTCTGCAGTCTTCAGCCAGTCGCCAGCTGATGTTTTCCTTTTCCACTGACACTCTCTCACCCATTCTCTCACACATACAGAATACAGAGGTTGACCACTTATGTCAAGCTACAGAGCAGTAGAAAATTAGAGTTTCTTAAGGCAATGCAAAACTCAAGAAAATGCACAAAAAATCCATCAAGGTAATACACAAGTTTAAGGTAATAGGCAAAAATCTATCTCCATGTTATTTACCTAATATGAAGCTGGTATTTATGTCATTTGCATAACCGTGTGTGTGGGGGGGGAAGGGTACACACACACTCAACACTCACAATCTCCCCCACACACCTCTATGCCCCAACCAAACCTCACACACTCCCCCATACAGTATACAAAAGTAAGACTTTATTTTGAACTATTCTGCAATTGCCTCTATGTATACTATGCAAGCACACATACATTAGGACAAAATATTTTTTAATTACATTTAAAATATGAAAAAAAAGCAGTGCCCTTAGTTAGAAACAGCTTAAATGAGAAATGGATCATTTCATGACAGTGAGAAAAATAAACAACCCAAGCCAAAGACAGCACAGCAGCAGAGATTGCAGCAAAACACGAAGGATGAAAATACAATGATGCTATGGGGAGGCCCCATCTTTTTTTTTTCCATAGCTTAATGAGGCTCACTATGTCAAAGTTTGAGAACCCCTGTGTTAAATAATAGCTTAGGTATGTTTAATTATCGATCATCATATGCCACCTTGTGGCGTGTAAACACAGTTCATATGGTCTTTCAAATTGGTTTGAACTTTTTTGTTTAATTCCAGGTGCTGCAGCTTACCTTCCTGAGCTGGGCTGCAGGGGAGGAATGCAGACTTCTCCATCAATATCAGTAATTTCTATGTAGTTCCAGAGTCTTACTTTTCAGATTTATTAATCTCTGATTACAGACTCTTGCAGCACATAATGTAACACCTACAAACATGCAGTATAGCAGCAACCCCTGTAGAACTTCCTAACCCTGACTGATCATCAGTAACTATCCAGAGTTGCTAGGTTCCATGAAATTTGCCACTACATTTGTCAGGCAGAGAACCGAAGACTTACTTTTCTCAGCATGCCTGCCTCACAACAAGAACTGGATAAATAATAGATTTCTAGCTATTCAGATATTAAAGAAACCGAAAAAACAAAAATCCAAACTTTAGTACAGATTACAACAAGCCAAGAACATGACAAATCAATAGTCGTTGGAAAACTGTTTCAGGAAAGAAACACTTTATTCAAAATTAACTTTTTTTTGTTTCTGTTTGAGCAGTTTGCAGCAAGGAGAAAAATGTCAAACATTTTGCTTTAAATCAAAAGCAGGGGTTTATTTTACCTTATTTCAAAAGGAACCATTTCAGTTGGTGAATTTTATTTGCTATGTGTTTAGGGCTTATTTTTCCCAGAAATGGACAATTTGGTGAAATTAAAGAAAATTTTAATACATATGTTTTTTCACCAATAAAGATTTCACCCAGCTGTACTTAGCACTGCTTTTTAGAAATGTTAATACCTCTTTCTTGATAAGTAAAGAGTGAGAGATGAGCATTCATGTTGGCCTCCACATATACAAAAAAAGGTGGGGAAATGGATTCACTTCTGATACTTATTGGTGTCCCTCTGAAGAAATGGAAGATTTCACCAGGGCGTTGTGGGGAGTTTGACTTTTTCTCTTAGGAGGCAGTGTAGAGATGCACCTTACAGATGCTATGAAAGGACATGCAGAGAGTGATCTTGTATTTAAATCACTGCTTATGTTTGATAGCCAGCTGTTTGCTGGTCTTTTCATAGCATCCGAAAAAAGGAGCTGTCACTCAGAAAAAAATATGCACCCCTGATTCTGACAGCACTACCCTGTCTTCAGATTGACAGGGCTAACTCTCTCTCTCTCATACAGAGTACTGATGCTTCAGAGAGCTGTAACAGGTACTGTGGGAGAGTGCATAGGGTAGTGCTCTGCTGCAGTACTAGTTTAGAAGTGAGGCAGAACTAAGACAAAACTGTACCCAAACCAGTGGGTTATTGCACTGTTGCTTACCTATTATTCCATGTCTTGAGACAGACAAGATTATACTGTTTTGTGGTACAGCGAGCATACATTATATTAAGCCTAAATAGATGAGGAGAAAAAAGGAAGGAAGGAAACCAGAACAATTAGATTAATTCCATCACTGATAACCATTTCATTTTTGCTATTTCTCTCCCTTGCTGAAGGCAGCATCTCTCACAGATGTGCACAAGATTGGCAGATCCAGCATGTTCTTCTCATCCAGTGACATCACTATGCCTCCAGGCTGTAGAACATGAGTAGTCCATGTGTGCTGGTTTCACTACCAGAGAGGATGGATTTTTTTTTAACTGCTTCCTACTCTGAAAGTCTTGGATGAATTTACTGCAGATAGGTAGAATGTTATTAAGCTGTATTTCAGCCAAATCCCTAGGGTTAACAACACTAGTCTTGCAAAAGGTACCTTGGGGATGGTGGTGGGTCTTAAAAGATTACAGGTAGATAAAACCTCAATTTCAGCTCTTCCAAGAGAAGGTAATGGAACAATGCTATAGATTTTAGCTTAATGAGATGTGTGCCCACATATTCAAGGGCTGAATTTGGAATGAATATTCTAGGAAATTCTAGAAGCCAAATGTTTCTGCAAAACAGATTTGTTTTTGTTTTGAGATCTACGTGCCCCAGCAATTTAATAACATGCTTTGTTAGAGTTTTAGCCAACAGCACAGAACTCATCATTCATCTTGAAACCAGACACAAGGTTAAAATGATGTTATATATCATTTTTGAGGATTCTGTTCTCAAATCTGAAGCCACCATCAGGGTAAATCAAAAGATAAAACCTCAGTAGTGCACAGTGAGAGGACAGTACATATACAAATATGTACAAGTACAAATAACTAAAGATTCAACAAGGCATAGGGTGCGCACAGTTATTATTTCATGAACCAGAACTTTTTATTAACCAGCTAAAAACTTCTGTTTAAGTGAACCATGAGAAAATGCTTTATGAACTGGAGCTGGGGAGAGTTGTGGGTGCTTTGTCAACTGGAGGCTGGGGAGAGGAGGGTGAAATTCTGTCCCATCAATACCAAGGCTTGCTCAATGGGTGCCCAAGGAAGGGTGGGATGGAGGCTGTCAGAGTAGAATAGCAGTATACCACCACATGGGCTGGGGGGGGGCTTGAGTCCTAGGCTGCTCTGTTGCCCTCCTCCTAGATGAGAACTGTCCCAGCATTTGTCTGGAAGAGAGTAAACTAACATAGAAATAAACTAACATAGTTTCTAGGGTCGGAAGGGACCTGAGCAGATCAT
>NW_017728997.1:34005535-34006106 GCF_001723915.1 Gavialis gangeticus | reverse complement strand
GTTCCCCAGCCTGTATGTATGGTGCCGATTGTTCCTCCCCCTGAGTAGTGGCTTCAGACCCCAATTCCCTGACTTCTCAGTGAAAGCTGGTGCCCTTGAACTTGAGCCTGAGCAGGAATAAGAACTAGAGAAAGGAAGAAATCATAGAAGGACCGGAAAGGACCTATAAGATCATCAAGTCCAGTCCCCTGCCATGGGCAAGAGGTAATTGGGCTTAAACAAGCTCAATGAGGTATTTGTCCAGCCTCCTCTTAAAGACCGCCAAAGATGGCAAGTGTGTTCCAGATTCTAGTTACCCGTATGGAAAATAAGTTTTTCCTTATGTCCAGCTGAAACTTTTCCTTCACTAGCTTGGATCCATTGGTCCACATCTTCCCAGGGTGGGGGAGGCTTTTCTGAAAAGTTCACCTAGGTCCTGGTGTTCTCACTTGACATATTTGTAGGCAGCTATCAAGTTGCATCTCAGCCTTCTTTTGCTCAGGCTGAACAGTCCCAGATCCCGAAGTCTCTCCTCACAGGGCCTGTCCCCCAGGCCCTTGATCATGTGGGTGGCCCTTCTCTGCACCCTTTC
>NW_017728997.1:33996848-34000535 GCF_001723915.1 Gavialis gangeticus | reverse complement strand
GGCCCTTGATCATGTGGGTGGCCCTTCTCTGCACCCTTTCAAGCATGTCCACATCCTTCTTGAAGTGTGGTGCCCAGAACTGGACACAATACTTCAGCTGTGGCCTCACCAATGCCGAATAGAGGGGGAGGAGCATCTCTCTGGATCTGCTGGTGACCCATCTGCTGATGTACACCAGAGTTCTATTTGCTCTGTTGGCAACTTTGTCACACTGGTGGCTCATATTCATCTGGTTGATTGTCACCCCTAGCTCCCTTTCGGATGCAGTGCCAGCCAGTGGTCCACCACCCATCATATAGATATGGTGAGGGTTCTTCCTACCCAAATGAAGGACCCAGCATTTGTCCCTATTGAACCTCATCTAGTTTTGTTCAGCCCATAGGACCAGTCTGTCAAGGTTGTCCTGAATTCTTGACCTGTCCTCTGATGTGCCTGCTTGTCCCTACAGTTTGGTATCATCTGCAAACTTGATCATTGCACTTTTCACTCCCTTGTCCAAGTCATTAATAAAGATATTAAAAAGCATGGGCCCAAGCACTGATCCCTGGGGTACACCACTGGAGATGGTCTTCCAGGATGAGGCCACCCTGTCAATCAAGACTCTTTGGGATCGGCCGCTGATTCAGTTCCCAACCCACCTCAGTGTAGCCTGATCTAGGCCAGAACTTTCCAACTTAACTGAGAGGATTTCATAGGAAATAGTATCAAAGGCCCTGCTGGAATCTAGGTAGATGACATCCACCTCCTGTCTCATGTCCAGGTGGTTAGTTACCTGGTCATAAAAGGGCACCAGATTTGTTACGCATGACCTCCCCTCTACAAAGTCATGCTGGATGCTTTTCAGTACCCCACCATGGTACTGATGGAAGCTTGTGGGTGATATCTTCCTTGACAATTTTTTCAACAATCTTCCCCAGGACCAGTCTATAGTTGGCAGGTCAGACCAATCTATAGTTGGCAGACTGACCGGTCTATAGCTGGCAGGGTGTAGCCTCCCATGCCTCTCCCCCAAGCGTCGCGTCTGGGTTCTTCACAAACCTCGCTGTGGCTCCTTGGGCAGCATGGCCAGGCTATGGGTAGTGGCCTCGAGTCAGCTCCCCAGGGGTCTCACCTGCCACATCTTTGAGGATAAATAGGTTCCTATCAGGAGGGTGATGTCTGATCCTGCTTCCCCTGGTACTTCCCCTTGGCCATCCTCACGGTCATTTCTTCTCAGAGCTCCACCACGATGTTGTCCGTCAGGGCCAATGCTCAGGCCCTCCCTAACACTCAGTTTCTTAGGGGCTGTGGTCATTAGCTATTGATGGTACTCGTCCCGAGTGCTCCCAGCGGCCCCTCTCTGCTCTCAGCTTATGGGAAGCCAGACTCTCCCTGGACCCCAGCCCCCCTTGACATGTCATCTGCTCCCCGAGTTTGGTACCTGCCGCCTGTCATCTGGGTCAGGGTCCTGTCCTTGCTGTATTTGCTGGTGTCCCAGTCGCTGCAGCTGTCACCCTTAGCCCACACTGGCTCCGTAAGCAACTCCTTGGTCCCTTGCTGGCCCAGTGTTCTCTTGATGCTCCCCTCCCGAGGGAGCCACCAAGTCTCCTTCCCAGGGTTGTCTGGGTGCTCTGGCCCCTCTGGGCCAGCCGGGGGCACTGTTTCCAGTCCCCCTGGCTGGACTTTTTCTCCTGGCGCTGGGCATCCACCCAGCTAATCGCCCTTGGCACACTTTCGTAAAGCGCACCCAGGCGGATGTGGGAGCTGTTCATGGTGCCTTCTGGCTCCGCCACGGGTTTTACCTTTGATCTTCATCCATGGCGGCTGCAGCTGCTTCAGTTTCACTTTTGCCGTGATCGGCTGCTGACACAGCATCCCACCGTCTCTCCCTGGACTCTGGTAAGTTTCCACTACATACCCCCCGATTTAAGTTGCCTTGGGGCATCTCATCCTCCATCTTTTCATTCTCAATAAATCTTGACAGGAAATCAGCAAAGCAGTTAATTGTCCCTGGTTGATATCTCACATTAAACTTAAATGGCTGCAGCAATAACGCCCACCATGTTAGCTGGGCGTTATCGTGCCTAAATTTATTCAGCCATTGTAAAGGGGCATGATTGGTCACTAGATTGAATTCTCACCCCATTAAATAATATCTAAAATAGTTTACTGCCCACTTTATGGTCAGACACTCCCTTTCAATGGTGGAATACCTGGTTTCCGCGTCATTTAATTTTCGGCTAGCATAAGCGATCAGGCGTTCCACACCTATGGCTGTCTCGGAGGCATCCATCTGCAAGATGAAAGTTCTAGAAAAATTGGGTGTTATGACGACCACCTTGCTACACAATTCTCTCCTGATGTCTTCAAAACCCCTTTCCATCCCTGGAGTCCAGCCAATAGGGCCCTGTACCTTCCCTCTGATGACATCTATTAGGGCCATGGTTTTTTCTGTGAAGCGGGGGATTAACCTCCTATAATAGTTTGCCAGTCCTAAAAAAGCCTGCATTTGTTGCTTCATCTGTGGAGGCGGATATCTTCTTATTATGTCTATTTTACTAGCTAGAGGGCGTATTCTACCTTGTCCTACTCTAAAGCCCAAATAATTTGTCTCTTAGACCCCGAAGGTACATTTTTTTGGGTTCATCATCATGCCCATCCAGCATATTTCTTATAACAGTACCCCTACAGGGTGGTGTAAGTGCTGCTCCCATGTCTGCGAGTAAATTACTACATCATGATCACCTCTTGATGAAACTGGCCAATTGTGGCCTTGGGTCCACCAAGATCCGCTGGCTGGGAAATTGGCTCTGTGGTTGGACCCAGAGGGTGGTAATTGATGGAAGTCAATCATCATGGTGTCCTGTGACCAGTGGGGTCCCCCAAGGCTCTGTCCTTGGACCCATATTGTTCAACATCTTCATTAATGATGTGGACATTGGAGTCAGAAGCAGACTGGCCAAGTTCACTGATGACACCAAACTTTGGGGCGAAGTATCCACACCAGAAGACAGGCGGGTAATCCAGGCTGACCTGGACAGGCTCAGCAAATGGGTGGACAAGAACCTGATGGTGTTTAACACTGAAAAATGCAAGGTTCTCCACCTTGGGAAGAAAAACCTGCAGCATCCTTATAGCCTCAGCAGTGCTGGCTAGCACTACAGAAGAAATAGACTTGGGGGTCATCATTGACCACAAGATGAACATGAGCCTGCAATGTGATACTGCAGCTAGTAAAGTAACCAAAACGCTGGCTTGCATCCATAGATCCTTCTCAAGCAAATCCCAGGATGTCATTCTCCCCTGGTACTCAGCCTTGGTGAGGCCGCAGCTGGAGTACTGCATCCAGTTTTGGGCTCCACAATTCAAAAAGGATGTGGAGAAGCTTGAGAGAGTCCAGAGAAGAGCCACACGCACGATCAGAGGTCAGGAAAACAGAACTTATGATGCCAGGTTGAGAGCCATGGGGCTCTTTAGCCTGGAAAACTAAGGCTCAGGTGATCTGATGGCCACCTATAAGTTTATCGGGGTGATCACCAGTATCTGGGGGAACGTTTGTTCACCAGAGTGCCCCAAGGGATGACAAGGTTGAACGGTCATTAACTACTACTAGACCATTTCAGGCGGGACATAAGGAAGAATTTCGTTACTGTCCGAGCCCCCAAGGTCTGGAACAGCCTGCCATCGGAGGTGGTTCAAGCACCTACA
>NW_017728997.1:33994453-33996755 GCF_001723915.1 Gavialis gangeticus | reverse complement strand
TGCCCTTTTGGGCGGGGGGCTGGACTCAATGATCTTCCGAGGTCCCTTCCAGCCCTAATGTCTATGAAATCTATTAAATCATCAATACATGCGGCCACATACCTCATGTGTGGGGCTAGAATGTGGTTCATCAGTCATTAAAAGGTGGCTGCGGCCCAGTGTAGGCCAAAAGGCATTCTCGCAAACTCAAACAATCCCCAGGGGGTGCCGAAGGCCGTTTTCAGCTGATCCTTTTCTGCTACAGGGATCTGCCAGTACCCCTTGGCCATGTTGATAGTGGAAATATACCGAGTGTGCCCTATCTGTTCTAGCAATTCCTCTACATGAGGCATGGGGAAGGCATCGAATCTGGTGACTTCATTAACCTGAAAATTGATGCATATTCTAAGTGTATTGTCGTTTTTCGGCACTATTACCATCAGGCTCCACCAAGGACTGTGTGCAGGCACAATGAAAGGACTGTGTGAAGGCACAAAGATGTTAGCCTTGAGCTAACATCTTCCATGGTTTGCCTCAGACCTTCTCATGCCAGTGATGGGGGATAGGCCTCCACCTTTCACACATTACGGTCCCTTTCAGTGTGTAGATCTCATGCTGTATCGCTTGGGCCCGGCTGGGTTTTTCATTGAATACTTCACCGAACTTTGCCACCAGCCTTCTCAACTGGTCGTGCTGCTGGGCATCGAGTTTGGGCCCATACGCTGGTTGGCCGCCTGGTTCTTGCCCTTCTGGTGACTCCCCTGCCTCAGGTCCTAATTCTTTGTGTGGGCCTTCTGGGCTCAACAGCCAGCCCTCTGGCTCTCGCAATGCTTTCAGCAAGTCGACATGATAAATTTGTCACTCCTTTCTCTGTACTTCGTAGTCGATAGGCCTGGCTTGCTGCACAATCTTGAACGGGCCTTGTCATCAAGTCCACAACTTGTCAGCCGTCATGGGAAGTAATACAAGGACCTTATCTCCGATGTGAAAATCTCTAGCACTGGCCCCTTTATCATACTCCCACTGTTGTCTCTGCTGAGCCTCGGCCAAGAGCTCCTGAGCGAGCTGCCTGGCTTTCGCCAGTCACTCTATCATTTCCTGTTGGTAGCGTCATACCCCAACTCCCGGTCATCCCACATTTTCCCATTCCTCTCCCATCCCTTGTAACAGCCCTTGTAGTTTATGGCCATATATTAATTCAAATGGGGACAGCCTCATGGACGCCTGCGGAGCGTCTCTCAGCACAAAAAGGAGAGGTATTAGGATCAATTCCCACCTCCTTGGTTCATCCTGGGCGTGTTGCCGCAATAGCCATTTAATTGTACCATTCAAGCATTCCACTAGCCCGTTAGTTTGCAGATGATACGCTGAGGTACAGAGTTGCCGAATCTTCAGCAGCTGACACATAGCCTGGATAACTCCAGACATAAAATTAGTCTCTTGCTGTGTAATTATTTCTCTCGGCACTCCCACCCGGGACACCCATTTTAGTAACTCCTCCGCAATTCGTGGGGCTGTTGCTGATCTCAGGGGTATTGCATCTGGTTAGCGTGTAGCATAGTCAATGATGACTAATATATATTGGTGTCCAGCGCTACTCTTTGTTAAGGGTCCCACTACATCTAGTGCTATTTGGTCAAAGGGTACTTCGATGAGCGGCATCAGTTGCAGTGGCACCTGTAGGGGCTGTCTCTCTTGGACCCTCTGACATTCTAGACATGGCTTGCAACACCATGTAATGTCATCCCTCATCCCTGGCCAAAAAACCCACTGTCCTATCTGGATCACCACCTTGTCTGCCCCGAGGTGGTCACCCATTGGGCTAGCATGTGCCAACCTCCATACCCTCTTATGGAGCCTTCCAGAAACTACTAGCTGCCGGGCCCATTCCCCTCGGACCGGACACTTCTTTACTTGGTATAACAGACCCCTATGTACCAAAAAATATGCATCACTTACATCCATTCAGGTTGTATGCTCTCTTCCTCTATCTGAGCAACCTCTGTCTCCCAGATCCTCTGTAGCTTGTCATCCTCTTCTTCAGCCATCTGAAAGTGCACACTCTTGGTTCCTGTCCCGAGGCTAACCCACTCTTCCTTGTCAGATGAAGCTGAATCCTCTTCCACTATCCAACCTTCTCTACAGAGCCATCTTCTACATCTTATCTCCTTCACACATACTTCCTCTAATACCTTGTAGAGAGGTGGCCAATCGCTCACCACAGTCATCTGGCCATCTAACTGAGGAGCAAGCCCGATGCGTAATTTGCCCTTGCAACTGGTGATCCTCACGTCCATGAAGCCCCTTTCGTTTTGCTCCATCT
>NW_017728997.1:33984214-33989453 GCF_001723915.1 Gavialis gangeticus | reverse complement strand
CGAGGTGGGCACCCATTGGGCTAGCATGTGCCAACCTCCATACCCTCTTATGGAGCCTTCCAGAAACTACTAGCTGCCGGGCCCATTCCCCTCGGACCGGACACTTCTTTACTTGGTATAACAGACCCCTATGTACCAAAAAATATGCATCACTTACATCCATTCAGGTTGTATGCTCTCTTCCTCTATCTGAGCAACCTCTGTCTCCCAGATCCTCTGTAGCTTGTCATCCTCTTCTTCAGCCATCTGAAAGTGCACACTCTTGGTTCCTGTCCCGAGGCTAACCCACTCTTCCTTGTCAGATGAAGCTGAATCCTCTTCCACTATCCAACCTTCTCTACAGAGCCATCTTCTACATCTTATCTCCTTCACACATACTTCCTCTAATACCTTGTAGAGAGGTGGCCAATCGCTCACCACAGTCATCTGGCCATCTAACTGAGGAGCAAGCCCGATGCGTAATTTGCCCTTGCAACTGGTGATCCTCACGTCCATGAAGCCCCTTTCGTTTTGCTCCATCTCACCATGTATACACCGCATTCTGACCAGAGGGCACCATTCAATAACACTTTCAGGGATCGTCCCAACCCATATTGACATCTGGGAGCGACCGGTGTCCAGGGTGGCCTGAAGCGGCCTAACTGCTACCCACACTGTCACCATGGCATGGTCCCACCCTTCTACTTCTTCACTGCATCTAAAACTGCAGTCCATTTCCTCAATTGGTTTGCAGGTATCGTGTCGCTCCTTCACCCCTGTAGCCTCCCCAGTGGGTTTCCATCTTTCTGTGGCCCCCAGGGTGCATTCTTGGGAAATGTGTCCAGTCTTGCCACACTGATAGCAGATGATTCCTCACCTCACCTGGTGCACGGGTGCCTGCCGGGACTTATCCTCCTTCTTAGGGGTAATCCCCACACTTTTATAGTTCCTTTCTCTGAGTGACTCCCCTTCCGAGGCAGCGAAGGCCTCCGCTATTCTTAAGGCTTCAGTGGCTGTCCAGGGAAGGTGCCAATGTACCCATAGCCGAGTGTTCTCATCCAGATCTTTTATGAACTGTTCAAGCAGGATCTGATCCACCAGGGCCGCTCGATCTCCCTTCCCTGGAGGAACCCATTTATCCAAAAGATCTTTTAGCAACTGCATTAAATTTCTGGGTCTGTGGTCCTCCTTGCTCTTTCGGGCACGGAACAACTTACAGTAATGGTCTGTGGTGAGCTCTAACCACTGCAGTATGGCCACCTTAACCTTTTCATAGTCGTAGGCTTCCTCCCGAGGCAAGGTCTAATAAGCGGCCTGTGTCTTGCCCACTACTAGTGACCTGAGCTGACTGGCCCATTGTAGCTTGTCCAGCCCTGCCTGGATTGCCAGCCTCTCAAACGATTCGATGTAGGCTTCTACATTGTCTTTAAGAGTCATACGATGCATTCAAAAGGCGATCAAGTTTCGACGCATCCACTCCTACTGTTGTATGGCTTGTTGCTGTTGGACCTCTAGCAGCTGAGCTACCGCATGCAATGTCTAGCCTAGCAAATCGATCTGGGGATTTAGATTCATCTCCATCGTTGTATTGGCCTCCAGGGTTCTCCTTGTGTCAGCGTTCCCAGCCAATACACCAATTTGTAGCCTCCCATGCCTCTCCCCCAAGCGTTGCATGTCTGGGTTCTTCACGAACCTTGCCATGGCTTCTTGGATGGCATGGCCAGGCTATGTGTAGCAGCTTCGAGTCAGTTTCCCAGGGGCCTCTCCTGCCATGTCTTTGATGATAAATATGTCCCTATTGGGAGGACGATGTCTGGTCCTGCTTCACCTGGTACTTCCCCTTGGCTGTCCTCGCAGTCGTTTCTTCTCGGAGCTCCACCTCCCCTACACCCCGCCTAACACCAACCATGATATTGTCTGTCAGGGCTGATGCTCGGGCCCTCTCTAACACTCAGTTTCTTAGGGGCTGTGGTCGTTAGCTATTGATAATACTTGTCCCAAGTGCTCCCCACGGCCCCTTTCTGCTCTCGGCTTATGCGGAGCCGAACTCTCCCCAGGCTCCAGCCCCCCTTGGCACATCATCTGCTCCCCGAGTTCAGTACCTGCCACCTGTCATCTGGGTCAGGGTCCCATCCTTACTGTATTCACCAGTGTCCCAGTCACTGCGGCTGTCACCCTTATCCCACTCTGGCTCCATAAACAACTCCTTGGGCCCTCGCTGGCCCAGCGTTCTCTTGATGCTCCCCTTCCAAGGGAGCCACCAAGTCTCCTTCCCAGGGTCGTCTGGGTGCTCTGGCCCCTCCAGGCTGGCCGGGGACACTGTTTCCAGTCCCCCTGGCTTCCTTCTGGCTGGACCTTTTCTTCTGGTGCCAGGCACCTGCCCAGCCAATCGCCCTCAGCACACTTTCATAAAGCATGCCCAGGTGGACAGGGGAGCCATTCCCAGCTCCTCCTGGCTCTGCCATGGGTTTTTCCTTTGATCTTCATCTGTGGTGGCTGGAGCCACTACAGTTGCACTTTCGCCGCAATCAGCTGCTGATGCAGTGTCCCACCGCCTCTCCCTGGACTCTGGTAAGTTTCCACCACCCAGGGTCATCCCTCTTTCCTTTCTTAAAGATGGGTACCACGTTTGCCTTCTCCCAGTTGTTAGTTACAACTCCTGAGTTCCACAATTCCTCGAGCAGCCTAGCCAGAGGCACTGCTGTGAGCTTGGCCAGCTCTTTCAGCACTGGCTGAAGATTGTCTGGATCAGCCAACTTGAAAGCGTCCAACTGATCTAACAGTATCTTCACCTGTTCTGCACTGATTTTATGAGGACTGCTGTCATTGCCATATTCTCTGTGCCCCTGGTCTGGTGACCAGTTCTCATCTGATTTCAGGAATGCTGGTGCAAAGCAATTGTTGAGGAGCTCTTCCTTTTTACAGGGGTCAATTGTGGGCTTCCCCTCTATGTTCTGTAGGGGTGCCACAGTGAAGCTTGATTTTTTCTTGCTCCCTACGTAGCTATAGAAGGATTTTTTGTTATCTTTAATTTTGGTCACCAACTTAACTTCCATGGATGCCTTGGCTTTCCTTGTCTTGTGTCTGCAGATCCTGGCCACATGAGCATACTCTTCTCTGGATCCTGAACCATTTTTCCATTGCGTGTATGCTTCTTTTTTCTTTTTGAGAAGTTCCTTGATGTCTCTGTTAAGACAGGCAGGTCTCTTGGCCCCTCTCCCTCTTTTTGATTGCCTAGGGATGGCCTCTTTTTGAGCGATAAGAATACCCTCCTTGAGGAAGCACCATCCTTCTTGAGCTCCTATGTCGTCCAGACACTGGTTGCAAAAGGCCTTTCCAACTAGACTCCTGAGTTTACTAAAGTCCACCTGTCAAAAGTCTACGACTTTTGAGGGAGCAGGGCTATGGAACAGCAGTGGAAAGGCAAGTTCAGGGCTTGTTTGGGACTGGGGCCCTGGTCTCAGGACTGTTGGTAGGGTTGGGAAGTTCCAGACTTAGCACTTGGAAACCATGACTGGGGAAGGGCAGGGGATGAGCTGAACTTTGGGGAGCAAGTTGTGTCCCTGATTAAAGATTTGTTAGTACTGCTGGAGGCAACCTTGGGACGGTGCAGTGGGGTTCTCAAGGCAAGGTTAGAGATGGAGGCAGGATTCCATGGTGCTGTTGAGGGTCATCTTATACAGGGATGTAGCTCTGTGAGGCTGTGCAGCTAACTGACCCTGGTGAGGGCCTAATGGGAGGAGCTACAGAGAGCCACGGCCCAGAGATGGCATCACTGAGGTATGGGGATTAGCTCTCCCCAGGGTGCATCACAGAGGAGGGCGGCTGAACAGGATAAGCCTGACCCTGGTGAGTAGATGATCTAAGCTGCAGTGTCCTGCTGTTTAAGGCTGCTGCTATACCCTAACCCTGCTGAGGATACTGCTGGCCTGGGAGTGGAGTGGGACATACAGAGAAGCTGTGGAGAGAGAACTTGAGTGGGCAGAAGTGGGGAGTGGAGCAACACAGAGAGCTATCTGGGTGCTCTCAGTCTGTCTGCTGAGGATGACAACAAGAGTCTGTTGGGTGTCTCTCCACCCAGAGGGTCTCCATGTGTGTCTCTGATCTGCTTTACCATGCCTGCTGCCACACTGGTAGTTTGACCTTCCTCCTCTCCTCATTGTTCAGGATGCTTTCTTCTACAAGGATGTATTCTAATCCACATGACTGTGTCCCACTATTTGGGCCAGCTGAGGGCAGCAGCTCTACATGTGCTCTTCTGTTGGTGGAGGAGATGGTCCTGTTGGAGGAGATGATACTGCTGAGGATCTAACCTCCTGGGGAGAGCAAGTTTGCTCTTGTGGTTCTACAGAAAGGACAAGGACTCCCTTTAAATGACAGAACAGCTGCCAAGGAAATTGTAGTACTGTCACAAAATGTGTTTCAGATTTGGGGAATCAATCAAAAAAAAATGTCATCAATTCCTTCCTGGCCCAAGGAGTGCAGTGAAACCCATATGAAGACTGCAAGCACCATGCAGGGCTTGCAGGTGTAAAGTCTCCCTCCCATCACAGCTGCAAGCTTCCAGAGGACCCTGGTCATCACCCCACCAAGATCTCCCTGATTTAAGTTCTGTAGCTCTGCAAGTTCCCCAAAGCAGCCAGCTGCACCTGCCACAACCATTCCATGCACACCCCTGGGCTGGCACTCTTCCCCCACAGTGATTTCCAGTTGGAACCCTACCCTGAAGTGATTCAAAGCAAACACATTTCCACCCAGCTTTGCACTGTGGGGGTGCACGCAGTGGCGCCAAGTCACTCCCCTGCACCCCTGGACAAACCTCACATGGCTCCACCCCATGACCCACCTCAGCCCCAGCCCCTATCCCACTCCCTCCCTCACCATGGGGGCCTTGATCTGCCCACCCCTCTTTCCTTTCCCCCCTGCTCCTTCCCCTTCCCCTCTGCAGACTTTTCTGTTGGGCACTGCTCTACATGCCATTGGGGTGCATTCTGGCTGTGTGCATACTGCAGCTGTGCACCTGCATGCAGATTCTCTATATGGCACTGTCACAGAGCCGTTTCTGCTCGGGAGAGACCCCTAGTGGCGAGAAGGGGGAAGCTCAACTGCCAGTCACCAGGACTGCGCAGGTGCTGGTTGCTAGGGCAACCAGTGAAACCTAGAGACAGGAAGGGGCGGAGCTTAGCCCATCTTAAGCCCAGGCAGGAGCCCAGGAGGGCAGTTTCCTTCCGGCGGCCAAGGGAGGAGGAACTCACCCCGT
>NW_017728997.1:33977020-33979214 GCF_001723915.1 Gavialis gangeticus | reverse complement strand
CATCTTAAGCCCAGGCAGGAGCCCAGGAGGGCAGTTTCCTTCCGGCGGCCAAGGGAGGAGGAACTCACCCCGTACAAAGGGGAGATCTCTGACGGTGGGAACATCCCCTGGTTGCTGCTGGGGTTGGTGCGCTCTCTCTCTGGTAGGGATGGATTCTTATTTGACCAGGATGGTCTAGCTTTTATGTTGTAGCCCGGGGGCTTTGTGTTCTTGTGTTTATTGTTTTGACCAGAGGACCAGGGGAGGCTATTAGGGGTTGGAGGAGGCCTCATAGGGACCCCACAGTAGCGTGGGGGTTCCTGGCACTGGAGAGGGCGCAGCATGGTTTGGGGTGCATTGGCCCCAGCCCTGGAGCCAGGGGGCAGTGAGAAGCCCCGGAGCTACAGGGGAGCAAAGAGCCCTAGAGCCGGGGGGGGCAGTGAGGAGCCCCAAGTGAAGGGGGAAGCAAGGAGCCCCGGAGCAGGCACTGGCAAGAAGCCCCAGAATGGGCAATGCGCAACAAGCTAGAGGGTGCCGGTAGGGGTGCGGGCCATGAGACGAGCTAGAGGGCACCAGCAAGGGTGCAGTCTGAGGGACAAGGCAGAGAGCGTCCGCAGGGCGCAGAGAGTAGGACAGACCTGAACAACATCAGATACATCTGCGAGGGTTGGGCTTTGGTGTAAGGGGAGGAAAGGAGCTGCAGATAGTGCCCCAGGCACCAAGACAGAAAATAGGGAGCCTCCCTCTTGATTAAGATCTTCCAATCAAGCAAATAACAACAGGGCGTGGCAGGAGAGAAGGCGGGCAGTTGGCCCCTGATCGGTGTTGCGGGACCACTGATAGACGGCCCCGAAGAGGCACATTGTCACAGGCACCAATATATCTGTGCACCTCTAGTGTGTGTGTGTGTGCACGCGCACACACGTGTCTGCCCCCCCGAGTGCCTTTTGGCTGCAGCAGCTGGAGCCTGCACTGCCCTGAGGTTCCTCTGCACTGCCATTGCTGCACCACTGGGCAACCAGGTGGCAGAGATGATGGCAGTGGAGAGGAGCCTAGGCACCGGCTCCAGTCCATGTGCTCTGTTAACACTTTTAAAAAATTAGCACGTTCATTGGTTCTTGCATTAATCATGCACATTAACTGCAATCCTACGTCAATGATTTTAAAATGAGCTCTGGCACTCTGAGGTGCCATTAGATCCATTTAAGGGTGGCACAGGGTGCTATGCAATATTAGCATTATTAGGTGTGCAAACATCTACACAATTCACAAGAGAAACCCAGAAGGTGCCTGGACATGTGCTGTGAGGCTGCTCCAACAAGCTGTAATTACAGCACATCGGAGCAGATTCAGTTAATCAAATCTGCCAGAGTGTGGTAATTACCATTCTCCAGCCAGCCTCCGCGTCTCGTGTATCATTATCCCCATGCCTCAAAATGGCAGCAGGGGTACCTGAACTAAAGCTTGTTGAACAAGCTTTAGTTCAAGTACCCCTGCTGCCATTTAGAAGCATGGCGACACTGATGCATGAGATGCTTCAGCACTTTAATTAGACCAGCTCTTGGAGCCTCTCTAATTAAAATGTCCCTCTCTACCCCCAGAGCATGTGTAAAAGTGCTCAGAGATTTCAAATAGGAAGTCACACCACAGTGTTAAAACCATTCTGACCTGTTGTCTTTCTGAGTTCTTTGTAACAGAAGACTTGCTTTGTTACTTTTCCAGAGTCAAGAGACGTGAAAGTTAAGAGCTTTTGGTATTTTCCTAGGCACACCTTGAGTCTAAAAGCTTGAGAACCACTGGTCTAGGTTCTGATTCCAACTTTGCAATGGACTTGCTGTATAAACATGGGTATCTTACTGACTGTTTCCGTATCTGACATTCTCTGTAATTTTAGAAGACAGATGGGAGCAAATTACTAGGGCTGTGCAAAGCTTCAGGTGGTGATTCGATTCAGAGGAAATTCAGCCCGATTCGGTCTCTGAATCTGAATCGAATCAGGGGACCAATGTAAAAGTCCAAATCAATTCAAAACTCTCCGAATCTTTGGAAAAGATTCTGAGAGCTTTGATGATTTGGACAGTTCCCGGTGGCTACAGCAGAGAGCTGCAGCTGACTCTGAGCTGGTAAGTACTAGGGGCTGGGGGAGGGTGGAGGGGACCATGGAGGGACCCCTGCCAGCTCCCCCATCCACCCCTGCTCCTCCCCCAACCCCCAC
>NW_017728997.1:33975824-33976801 GCF_001723915.1 Gavialis gangeticus | reverse complement strand
AAGCAAATACTAGTTGCTTCACACAGGCCTACAAATTTCAAAATGTGTAGCTTAAGTCTATTGCCTAGTACCCAGTTGTCACAGGCCAGCTGGGCACTGTGAGTGTATCAATTTATCACAGGACAACTGGACTGTTTGATTCAGTTTTGGATCGAGGAGGCAAAGTTGGGAGTGAAGTGAAGGCAAATTTATTATAGCTTACGCACACACAACAGTTAACAGAAAGATAAATCCGATAAGCAGATAATGCAGTATTAAAGAGCTAATAGTAAATAACAGATAATAACAACAGATAGATAGATCAATTCTGTCACAGACCAACTGGGCACTGCGAGGGTATTAGCCATTGGGCTGTTCAAAACAACAGATAGACAGACATGGGTTGACAACTTATTGATAGTCCCTCAAGGACAGGTACTCATCAAATGATTCCAGCGAAGTCAGACATCCCCGATCCACACTGTCGGAGGGATTACCGGGGAAGGTCCCTTGATCTGGATCTGATCCTCACTCACACCAGGAGTCTGGGGTCCGGACGTGGAACAGAAAAGACAGTTCTGTTCCCTCCCTGCTGGTTACTTGATGCACATGCTTTTTATACCTAGTCTTATGTTAATCTGTTGGCCTCAGAGCCACTCACAATGCTGCCCTGTAGCTGTTACCCTATGGGATTGAAAGGTGTTAAAAATTATCATAAAAGGTTACTAACCAGACTCAGCTTTTTCCAATAAGCACATTATGATGCAGCACCTTTAGGTTTGAAATTGACATTGCCCTGCCTATGCCCCAACCTCTTTTAGGTTTCATTTGAATATGCTTTCTTGGGATGTTTTTTTTTCTGGAATGTGTTGCGTGTGCCAGGCAGTTGGATCCAGTTTTTCAATCACTAAAGTTGAACCCTGAGCAGAAACTGTTAGGTCAGCTAATCTCACAGATACAGCTTTGCCTATGGGGCCCAGTCAGTTCCATGAACAGTT
>NW_017728997.1:33970092-33970824 GCF_001723915.1 Gavialis gangeticus | reverse complement strand
TCAAGTACCCCTGCTGCCATTTAGAAGCATGGCGACACTGATGCATGAGATGCTTCAGCACTTTAATTAGACCAGCTCTTGGAGCCTCTCTAATTAAAATGTCCCTCTCTACCCCCAGAGCATGTGTAAAAGTGCTCAGAGATTTCAAATAGGAAGTCACACCACAGTGTTAAAACCATTCTGACCTGTTGTCTTTCTGAGTTCTTTGTAACAGAAGACTTGCTTTGTTACTTTTCCAGAGTCAAGAGACGTGAAAGTTAAGAGCTTTTGGTATTTTCCTAGGCACACCTTGAGTCTAAAAGCTTGAGAACCACTGGTCTAGGTTCTGATTCCAACTTTGCAATGGACTTGCTGTATAAACATGGGTATCTTACTGACTGTTTCCGTATCTGACATTCTCTGTAATTTTAGAAGACAGATGGGAGCAAATTACTAGGGCTGTGCAAAGCTTCAGGTGGTGATTCGATTCAGAGGAAATTCAGCCCGATTCGGTCTCTGAATCTGAATCGAATCAGGGGACCAATGTAAAAGTCCAAATCAATTCAAAACTCTCCGAATCTTTGGAAAAGATTCTGAGAGCTTTGATGATTTGGACAGTTCCCGGTGGCTACAGCAGAGAGCTGCAGCTGACTCTGAGCTGGTAAGTACTAGGGGCTGGGGGAGGGTGGAGGGGACCATGGAGGGACCCCTGCCAGCTCCCCCATCCACCCCTGCTCCTCCCCCAACCCCCAC
>NW_017728997.1:33968430-33968743 GCF_001723915.1 Gavialis gangeticus | reverse complement strand
TGAACCCTGAGCAGAAACTGTTAGGTCAGCTAATCTCACAGATACAGCTTTGCCTATGGGGCCCAGTCAGTTCCATGAACAGTTAATTTATCATTTTGGTTAAACTTATGACAGACAAGTTACATTTTGCAGTTTACAAACTTACAAGCTTTACCTTAACTAATATTACCTGTTTAGGCAAAATACAAATGCCTCCAAGAAGCACCTATTTATTGCTTATTAATCCTGCTGGTTCTGGCTGTTACACCCAGTGGACAATAGTTTTGTGACAGGAACAGTGTGAACCCCCCCCCCCACACACACACACACACAC
>NW_017728997.1:33962474-33963430 GCF_001723915.1 Gavialis gangeticus | reverse complement strand
ACACACACACACACACGCACACGCACTGTCATTAATAGTACCTTAGTCTCAGAACCAAAATGTTATGAATATGAAACATGCACCATTTTAAACAAAAAGTAAATAAATTATTCAACTGCACAGTCATTATTGTTAACTTTCCTGTTCTCATCCCCTTAACTCCACCCCCAAGGAGTGATGAGTGGATTTACAATTTTATATTCTGTTCTTTATATTACTTTCATGTCTTTTACTTTTGTTTCCTTTCTCTGGGGATAGTTGTGTCTGTTCTCCCTGCATATATTCAGTCCTTTCAGGGATAATCTTATTTTTCATTAGAATCTTTTCATTTACAATATTTACACAGGCACAGCACACATTAAACAATATTGGTCTTGTTTGTAATAAAAGTCACAGTCTTAGAGGAAAAGACAAAAGAAGGGAAGGGACAAAAGAGGAGCAGAGACAGAGAGAAGCAGTACTAACAGCAAGAAAAATTTCCAGAGTCTACTCTCAAAATCCTGCATATACTTAGTAAAATGGTTTGTGCAATTAGTGGAGTGTAGATGCCAAATCTACATTGTAGTTTGTGTGCAGCTCCACTGATGTTAACATAGCTACTGTGACTTGCATCACCTGAATATCTGGTGTTGGAACTCATAGTTTCATAGTTTCTAGGGTCGGAAGGGGCCTGAGCAGATCATCTAGTCCGACCCCCTGCCATGGCAGGAAAGAGTACTGGGGTCAAACGACCCCAGTAAGGTGGTCATCCAACCTCCTCTTAAAAACCCCCAGGGTGGGAGCCTGCGCCACCTCACTTGGAAGCTGGTTCCAGACCCTAGCCGCCCTGACCATGAAGTACCACCTCCTGATGTCCAACTTAAACCTTCCCTCCACCAGCTTGTGACCGTTGTTCCTGGTCACTCCTTGCGGCGCTCAGGGGAACAGAGACTCCCCCAGCACCTGCTGATCCCCCC
>NW_017728997.1:33955790-33962410 GCF_001723915.1 Gavialis gangeticus | reverse complement strand
CCTCCTCTGGACCCTCTCGATGCTGTCCACATCCCTCTTAAAGTGCGGCGCCCAGAACTGCATGCAGTACTCCAGCTGCGGCCTGACCAGTGCCGCACAGAGGGGGAGGATCACCTCCTTGGACCTGCTTGAGATGCATCTGTGGATGCACGACAAGGTGCAGTTGGCCTTCCTAGCCGCCTCTCCACATTGCCGACTCATGTTCATCTTGGAGTCAATAATGACTCCCAGATCCTTTTCCACCTCCGTGCTGACAAGAGGGGAGTTCCCCAGCCTGTAGGTATGGTGCTGATTGTTCCTCCCCAGGTGCATCACCTTACACTTGTCTGTGTTAAACCCCATCCTATTCTCCTCCGCCCATCCTTGTAACCTATCTAGGTCCAACCGTAGCCTGTTGCTCCCCTCTATTGTGCCCACATCCCCCCACATCTTAGTGTCATCAGCAAACTTGAACAAGGTGCTTTGCACCCCCTCATCCAAATCACTGAAGATGTTGAACAGTTGTTGAACAACTCCTTTCTGGCCAGGTTTCCATGTCCACCTGAAACAGACAAGTAGCCTGTACCATATCATATTAAAAGCCTGAGGTTTTTTTCTGTCATACTTTAATCTTCCCACTCTTAGACAGTTATGGGCAGAGGGGGTTTCAGTCAAACTTACTGTTTTGTTTGTAGATGGGAAAGGGTGATATTTTTTGTATTGATTTTTCCCTTTTAGTCGCACGTTTTATTGTTTGCATATTTTAGAAGTGTCAGCTTCTTGTCATTCCAGGTCCCTCAAATTGTGGTTTGGCCTTTGCTGTGAGTAAAATCTAATAGGAATGAAACAATGTTTGCTCATTATCAAGCAATGAGTTCTTCAAAGTAAGACTGTCAGTACAGAAATGTAGATGTTTCTTGTGCTTTAACTTATTGAAACTCTTTGATAGTATCTTTCATGAAAGGATCAAAACTCTTTCTAAATAATTAAATATGTTTCAACACCCTGTCAGGGAGCTAAGTATAGCCCCAATATTACACATGGAGAAACTGAAGCATCCAGGCTTCTGCTTTTTAGTTTTTTTGAGTGGCCATATCTTAAACTGATGGCTGGACAACTGAAGTGCTCTGCTTCAAGTCTCCGTTAAGTCAGTGGTAGGACAAGATGCAGAATGTATGTGTCTTGAGACTTTGTCCTCTACCCTACTTGCAAGACATTCTTGGAAAGAGTGTTTTAATTACTCATAAGAACATACTGCCAAAGTCTGTGCACCAAAACATTACTCATTACTCATTACAATCATCTGTTTGCAAAGCCCAAACTGTAAGAAAAAAAGTAAACCTTTTTAAAACAAATTTTTTTGCTCTTTAATGCAAAAGGCAAGCCTATAGCCCAACAGAAAAAAACAGCATGTATCACTGTACCAGGCAGGGGCCCCCTAAAGTTGCCGTGCTCTCCCCTAGCGCCCCTCACCGTGTCCAATTTGCCTATAAGGCACCCTTCATTCTCGCCCGCCATGTCTTGATCACAAATATATTAAAGGGAGGCTGCCTCTCGTCTTGTTGGTCACGGTGTTCCAGCTACCCCGTGTCTTGCCACTATAATGGGGTTCTGGACACCCCAGCCTTATGGGCTATGCATGGTTCCAACCACCCCTGTACCACGCCCCAAGCCTTGCAGATGTACCAGACGTTGTTTGGTCTCTCTCACTTTCAACACGCCCTCTGGCGCTCGGGATCTCCACAGCCCTTGTCTCTCAGCCATGCCCAACAGGCACTCTGGCTTTTTGCAGCCTTGTCTCACAATTGTGCCCCACAGGCACTTTGGCTTCTGCAGCCTGGTCTCAGAATTGTGCCCACAGGCGCTCTGGCTTTCCACAGCCTTGTCTCACAACTGCGCCCCACAGGCACTCTGGCTTTCTGCAGCCCCCTCTCTGGGGTTTCTCACTGCCCCCTCTCCAGGGCTTCTCTGGGGTCTCCACGTGGCCATGGCTCCCCTATGACGCCTCCTCCATCCCCTTATAGCCTCACCCGGTCCTCCGGTCGTAAACCGTCAACACAAAACTCCAGCCCCTTGGCTATAACATAAACCTAAGCCATCTAACTATAATAACATTCGAGCCACTCCAGGGTTTCTCTGTCTCTCACCAGTATCACATCATTCATTCATTGAGGCCTCTTCTCTGTTCTTACTCCAACAGAGTTCCTACCCCTTTGACAGCCCACAGGGAACTGCCTGCCTGGCTTCAGCCTGGGAGTTATATGGGAGCCAGGCCCTGCCCCTTCCGGTCAGCTGACTCCCACCGGTTATCCTGGCAACCCGCAGCTGGGCTCCTTATTTACTGCTCCACAAGTAGCAGGTACCTCAGTGCCCTGCTACAATCACATTGGAGGGAAAGAGTTCTGGTAGGATAACATTTCAGTTGCAAGTGCCAAAGAGGTTAATTTAAACTACCCCTTGCCACCATCTGCCTAGCCAGAAAGAAGCACATATGAATGAGAAAATACTGTTGTTCATTTCTCCCAGCCCATTTGCTTTAGTTGAGATTTGCTAATGAGTATGTAATTTGTGATAATTTTTGTGGCATGGAAACTTGTCAGTCAGGTTCCCTGAGATGGTAACAACTCTTTCCTAATGATGGTGGTTTTCAGTTATTGCAGAGGGTTGGATTTTTACTTAAGACCGAGAGCTAAAAGAGATTATCTTTGTAACAGCTGCAAAAATTGCCTTTTTGATACTTCTGAGTCCTGACTGATATCACAGAGGTACATACCACCAATTCTGCTAGCAAATACTGATTTTTTTTTTTTTTTGATTTTTTTTTTGTCAGCCCAGATGGCAAGAAGGCCTGGTGGCACACATTTCCTAGACTGGAATAATACAGTATTGTTAACCTGAAGTATGGTAGTTTGCTAATCAAATGGAGCTGCAACCATTGGGCACAGGCAGAAGTTACAGTTGCCATGTGATCAGCTTCCTAAAAGCGCTCTACAACCATGCTGTGACACATGCACCGCTCCAAAGCACTTTTAAAGGGTCTCATTACACAACAAATTAACCTTCATTAAATGAGACATCAAATAAAAGTGCTCCACTTTGGAGCACCTTAGGAAACTTGTGTTCCCTAGGATTTATTTGTGGCACAATTGTGGATGGGCTGATGCAGCCCAACCCTGCCTCTGGGGCTCTCTGTAGGAAGGGAAGAAAGAGAGAAAGCAAGCTGCTTCCTGGGGTTTACCCAGCCTGTGCTAGAGGCGGGGCGTAGATTGGAGCCCTCTCATCAGGTGCCTCAACATAGCTCTTCGGCTGCAAGCAGGCTCCTCAGGCTCCTACAGCCAAGCTTTTCTCATCCTTCTCCCCCCTATCCCCCAACCCAACTGGCAAACTTCTGTTGGGTCAGGGGGTGGTCACTCCTAACTCACAGCACTTTATGTAAAGCGCCATGAGTTAGAGTGGGGGGCCTGCACATCTATCAGCACTCTAAGGGACAGCCAATTGCCAGGTCAACTGGAAGAGATCATGTTAGATCAGTCAGAAATTTCAAAAAGAAAACAAAGTGTTAGAATTTGCTTTTGAACACAGGGAAGGTATACAAAATACAGAGGAACATGTTCTCTGTGCAGGGGAAACGTTTAACTGTCGGACCTCAGCAAATGAAAGAGAGTAAGAGGAGCCTCCATGGCAAGGAAAAAAGGACTGTACCACTGGAGCTAAGAGAAGACACTTGGGTCCTAAGAAAGCACTAGCCAAAAACCCAAGAGCTCTCAGGAGCAGCAGGGCCACAAGGGGGGGAATTTCACTTAAGTGCTTTTTTGTAGGGGAAGTGTTAATTATTGGGAAGTAAATGGTTCAGAAATTACTCTATAAAATGTGTGTCTTGTTTTAATTGTCATGTGTACCTGAAAGGTTAAATGATAGAGCAGAGTACCAACAAGGTCACCATGTGGGAGAGTGAGCTAGTGCATTTGGGGTGTCTTGTTGGGGGTGGGCAGAAAGGGAGGTCAGCATTGATTTTTTTGTGAGGTCAGAGTAGATGGGCCACAGAGTCTAATCCCCTAGGAGTAGCACAGGACACTCTATGTGCAGGAAATTTGACTTCAGCCTGTCCAGTCCCAGCTGACCTTAAGAGTATGCCAAAAGGGAAGTTGAGCTTAGTCTCTGACAGGCCCAATACTGATATGAACCTCCTGAACAAATCCATCGCCTGAGGCAACAATTAAATGTTTCTTTCATTTAAAGCTGTGTTTACTTCCGAATCACCAAATCTTTCTGAGTCTCTCTGAATCAATTCGGAGGGTTCCGATTCAATTCAGAGAGATTAAAGGGTCCTCTGATTCAATTCGGATTCGGAGATTCAGCCACCGAATTAGGCCGAATCTCCACCGAATCGAATTGGGGACTGAAGCTTCACACAGCCCTAATGTTCAGCTGTAACAGCATCCTGAGGGCCATTCTGGAGTAGAGGGTAGATGTAGCACAATGCATCTCTCTCGTCCTGTGGCATAGCCCTATTGGGGCGTCAGGAAATCCATTCAGGAATAAAATCTTTTCATTCAGGATGTTTCTAGGGTCTCTTCCTCCAGGCTCACAGCCTCTTTCATGCCATGGTAGAAAACCAGGTATGAAGCAGGATGTGTAAAGCAGCAGTGGGAATTGGGAAGGCTGCAGCTGATTCAGAAAGGTGTGTCCCACATAGATTTTTGTCATTAGAAATAAACCCAACAGAACTTCATTGCATTTGTTGGATCTTGGCAAATATTGTGAAACTGGAATAGTCACCTATGAAGATTAGAAAATGACTTTTGCTTGGCTACATTTATACATCTCCTTTCCATGAGCTCTGTGCCAGTAAAAAAACAGGTTTGGAGGCAGTATGTGCACAAAGTTGGTTTTAATTCTACAACTGAGTGTGTTCATACTAGAAGGGGTTGGCATTTGGGGTCAGAATCAAGTCTGTGGGATGGACCTGACTCAGCACAAGTAAATGACATTTGCAGACAGATTTTGTAATCAAGCCATAGAGTTTAAAAATAAACAAATGCATGAAAGTCCAAACCTGTTCACAGTTGTTACAGTCAGTAAAAAATACTGAAAAAGTTAGAAAGGATTTGCTGCAGATTATCTGCTCAGTTCCAGCATGTATCAATATTATTTTATTTGCCAGACTGAGATCAAAAACAGTTGGCAGGAGAGACATACACAGGAAAATGAGCCAGTAAAGATATTATCTAAGTCCATGCAAAAAACCTGCTTGCTTGGCTTAGAAAGCAAAATGTTTACAGAAAAAAACATGCCTTCTAAAATTATGTTCTTCTGCCCTAACATCACTGAAGGTTGTGAGACTTTGACCCTAGAGAAGGAGCATAACAATTTAAGAGACTTTTATTAAAGCAGAGGATAAAAAAAATAAATATGCTGTAATAAAATCAGTCTGATGGCTCACACGTGCCTTCTTTACATACTCAGTCTTCCTCTTTCAGATGTGGTACACTCCCTGCCAACCAAGCAGAAGCCTTTATGGAGAAGGTATCAAAGATACCAATCCACCTTCTTGAAGTTTCAGTTGTAATTAACTTCTGTTTCATCTCACTGGTAAGCAAGAAAGTTTTCTCCTTTGACAGGTTTTATTGGAGGTACTGGCTTCCTGAAGTCATTGGCGTGATTCAGTGACTAGTGGCTTTCTGGACATTGCTGCAATATGCTCTATAATGCTTTCTTCGCAAAATAATTCCAAGAATCACGTGCATTTGTACAAAGCCTTGCACAGCTGAGACCCAGTCAACAGTGTATCAAATTCCTTTCATAAGGCATGTGTAGCTTCAAAATTTAAACCAAGGTAAACAAATGCTTTTTACTTTCAGGGTTCAGAATTTCTCTTACAGCAGTCTAATAGTACTAATAGCATCACAAATGATCAGTATAAGGCAAGGAGCCTTTCTTATTGGTTTGGTTTTATTTAGCATCATATCTTGCTGGAGAGGTGCATGTCCCTGACCCTGGGCTCTTGGGATTATTTAAAAGAGGAAAATACCTTTAAAATATTTGGTTAACTTGCTCCCCTCTGTCACTTAAGATATCTGGGCCTCTCAGGGATGTTAAGAGTTAGTAACCATTAATGGATTAAGTCACATTTTGTGCAGAGGGATCTTTGTAACGTTGATGCAGCACTTAATTACTAAGCCCCTGGGGAAAACTTTCTAGAAGGGTTGACTAATGTGACTGTTAAAATGTATTTTTCTGGCAGTTAGGTTAGATTTTTTTAACTCTCCCCATGTACAGTAAGTTTCTCCCCCTTAACAGTCCTCCCCAACCCCACCACACACACACACACCTGGTTATTCACTAGCTTATACCGTCTGGGAGTAGAAGCAGGACCAAAGACAAGAGAGGTACCTAGGGCCATTGAATAGCTGCTCCCAGTCCCACTGGCATTTAGGGCATAGAGCTACCTCACAGCTCAACTCTGCACTGCTCAGTAGGGCTGTGCGAAGCTTCGGGTGGTGATTCAATTCGAAGGAGATTTGGCCCAATTCGGTGGCCAAATCTCCAAATCCAAATCAAATCAGGGGACCAATTTAAAGGTCCAAATCTATTCAAAGCTCTCCGAATCTTTGGAAAAGATTCGGAGAGCTTTAATGATT
>NW_017728997.1:33947973-33950790 GCF_001723915.1 Gavialis gangeticus | reverse complement strand
CTTGCCCACCCCAGCTCGGTACTTTAAAAAAAAGCCACAGAGTTCACCGGGTGCTGCCAGGCGGGGGACAATCCCCGCTGCTCCCCACTGCCCTGTGCTGCATGGGGGGCTCTGCACAAGCCCCCCTTGCCCCCCCTCACTCTTCCAGCCCCCCCATGGGTGCCCCACCTGGAGCAGCTCTTGCCCTTTAAGAAAAAATAACCAAGAAAAGCCCTGGGACTCTCTGCTCCTGCAGTGGCCTCAGGGGTTAGGGGGTTTGTGCAGAGCTTCCCACGTGACTTGGGACAGTGCGGGGCATCAGGGATCGCCCCCCACCAGCAGGAGCGGTGTGTTCCGAAGTTTTTTCCTTTTTTTTTTTTTCTCCTTATAGGGCCGGAGCTGGCCTGGGCAGGGCACCTGGGGCAGGGCTGGGGGAGCGAGGGGGGCATTGGGAGGCTCGTGCAGAGCTCCCCCATGCAGTGTGGGGCAGTAGGGATTGCTCCCTGCCTGGCAGCATCCACTGAGTCAAGGCTTTTTTTTTTTAACAAGTGCTGGGAGCTGGGGCAGGTAGGGCAGCCATTGCCAGGCTGGGAGAGTGAGTGGGGGATGAGCCTGGCTAATTTGGCTGAATCGATTTGGGACAGTGATTCGAATCACCAAATCAAATCACTGTCCCCCAAATTAGCCGAGTCCAAAGCGAATACTAGCCGCTTCGCACCGGCCTACTGCACAGATGTCAGGAACTCCAGCCCTAGCTCTTGCCTCTTCTGAACAGCACAACTGCACTGACTCCCTGGGTCCTGTTGCAACCAGAAGGAAAGACTGACTCTTCTGGGTCTGTGGGAAATTCTGTACACCTGAATGCTGGTAGAGGCTCCCCCAGTTCTTGAATGCCCAACTTGAATGGACTTGATTTTTCAGAAAGTGTTGAGATTTTCCTTTTAAAAAATAGCACTCAGTTTTGGACTGTGGAAAAATGCTAGAGCAGCTTTTGTGTTGTAAGGAACTCAGAAAGACCACAGCGGGTCAGAATGTTAACACTATGGATTCCTGTTTGAAATTTCTGGGTTTATCTTGTGAAACGTGTTTTCACACCAAGCAGTATTAACATTGTGTAATGTTCTGGGCCACTTAAAACAATCTCAAGGCACCTCGGGGAGCCATGGCACCCTGGTCAAGAGTCACTGAAATAGACAAATAGGTTGTCTTTTTTCTTTTTTTTTTTTGCTTCAAGCCAGGTTTTTATTCATCCAGGAATAAAACCAAAACTGTTTGCTGAAAGCTAAAGTACTTTGGGTGAGAGTGGGGAAAAGGAGGTAGTATCTGATGGTAGGTTTAGGGAAACCCTGTTATAAGACACCTTGTGCCTCTTTCCCAACTCTGAGACTGAGGGAAGGACTATGTACAGGCATGGCCTGATTCTTCTCTTCTGCCAGGGTAAATCAGCAATAGCTACACTGAAGTCAATTAAGTTAAATGGGCACAAAAGCACCTTTTAAGGAAAACCAAATGTGTAAGATAAAAAGGAATGTCTATGGTTTTTCAAAGTGTTAATATCTTAATTTGTGCAAGCGTGCAGATTTATTTCCATTATCATTTCTCTGTTAAAATTTTCCTCTGAAACAAAATGTTACTGAGTCATACAGCTGCCCAAAACCACTAACCCTATGGGCTGTTTTAGAATGGTGTTTACTGAAATCAGTGGAATGGGATTTCCCACTGTTGAGCCAAAAAGCGCCAGGGCAGTGCTGTATGCAGGCTATGACAGAAACAAACTTTTTGCTACTTGCAGCAGATTATACACACACACACACACACACACACACACACACACACACACACACTCTCGTGTGTGTGTATAATAATTATATAATTTAAATACCTTATATATGGTATTTAAGTTAAAGGCCAAATCCTACTCATCTTACCCAGGCAAGTTATCCAATAGGCTCCACTGGAATGATTTAAGCAAGCAAGGTTTCAGCAGAAATATGTCTTTAGGTTGTGGCTACAGATTTTTTCTCATTCTCCTTTTATTTGGTGCTAAACAATGTTTACTGTTCAATGTTTACTCTGGTTTGCTGTGCAATTAGCATGAGACAGAGTAGGCAGATTGTAGAGGTAGTAATGTGTTTGCTTCATTTCACTGCTGGGTTAGATGTCCCAAAATCACATGGCATCCCTGCTGTTCCTATCTAGGCCTCCAAGTTTGTTCCATGGGCCCTAGCAAAGATCTAGCATGAGCGCTTTGCCTGTTTTAGAGAGCCACTTTGAAAGACTCCTGAGAGAGGATCATTGGTGTACATCCTGTACTGCACTAAAGCAGCTCCCTCACTTGTGTTTTGGGGATAGCATGTGTAAAGCAGGTATGCTGCCTTATTGTTATGCTCCCTAGTGTGCAGGAAGTGGTGTAGGAATGCCCTGCATAGACAGGGCACCTGCACTACCCGCTGTCAGTTCTGGTACCCTTCAGCTGCTGTGATTCCATTAAATTCCCTTGAGGCTCAGTTCTCTGAAAATGGAAGGCTGATGTGCTAAACTAGGGATAGCCAACCTGTGACATGCACCCACAAGTTGCAGAGGTGGCTTCTGTATATGGCACATAGCAGATCAGAGAGGGGGGAGGAAGAGGAAAGCAGAGCAGCATATCAGGTAGGATCACAAGGCTAGAAGTAGAAAGAAGGGTAGCAGGTCAGACAAGGAGCACAGGGCTGAAAGTAGAAAGCAGAACAGCTGGTGGAAAAGGCGCTTTGGGGGGATGTCAGAGCAGTCTTCAAACACCGAGGGAAGTGGTGGCTTCTCTATCGCTGGAGATGTTCCCAAAGATGTTGGACGGCC
>NW_017728997.1:33934848-33942973 GCF_001723915.1 Gavialis gangeticus | reverse complement strand
GATCACAAGGCTAGAAGTAGAAAGAAGGGTAGCAGGTCAGACAAGGAGCACAGGGCTGAAAGTAGAAAGCAGAACAGCAGATTGGGCAGGGGAAGGGGACTGGAGTGGCACTCGGGGAAGGGGAGGGGCTGATCTGTGGCATGCCTCCCAAAAAAGGTTAGCTCCCACTGTGCTAAATGACTGTCATTTACCTTTGTTTTTTATGCTGCTGCCTGGAACTGCTTGTCATCATACACCTCTGGAAATGACTTTGCTTGATTCAAAGTGGCTAATTGCTTGAGCCACTTAATTCAAATTTTAGTGACAAGCAAGCTTCTTGTGTCTAAATGAAACAGTAATAAAAATCCCAACCAGACAAAAGGGGTGAAATTGTGAAAAGTGTTAGGATCTGCAGAAAAAAGAATGATTGTATTAAAGCAGGAGTAATGAGCACCAACCATAGGTTTGTTCTGCTGATGAAATGTCTCTGGTAATAAGACAGATGGCTTGGGGGCCCTGATCATGATCCCACTGAAGTCAGTTGAAAAATAAATAAGAACCTGGGGCCAAGGTTCCTGTTTTATCTGAAATGAGTCATTTGCTTCTAATCATATTCTAAATGAGGCTGGGGAGAGAGGGAAGTTCTGCTTGTCTTAGCTGGGGTCTTGTGGACAGCTCACGTGAGCAGTGTGATCAAGCTCTGGACCTTTGGCAGTACTTTAACTAAAAACAAATGGAGTTTCTTTTGAAAGCTCTTGAGATCACACTTTTGCTTACTATGAAATTAAAAGCCTCCAGACTCTCAAAATACTCAGTCTGTTCAATGCTTCAGTGGAAGGGGACTGAATGCCCTAGGAATAAGGGTGACCAAAATGTGAGTGAGATGGGAGTCTTTTTTTATGCCTGCCACTGATCTGCCCTGTAACCTTGGCCATGTCTCTCTCTTTCTCTCTGTCCTTCTGTTTCTGCTTCAACACTTTTTTCCTGCCTTTAGGTAGGAACTCTATTTTACTATACAGTATTGTTTCAGGATTTAGCACAACATCATCCCAATCTTAGCTAGAGCCTTTTCAGGCCATAACAATATTTGGAGGTGCAACTTTGTCCCTAAGAGATTGTTACTAGGGGGAAAGTAAAAGCAGTAGAGTGTAATAACATGCAAACATGTGATCTGACTTGCATCTCTTACTAGTTAGTTCATATTTGAGATCAGAATACCTACAGAGCCTACAATAGCTCTGAGTCTCAGAATAGTTGGTGCCCAGCAGAGGGCACCAGAAGCCTTGCAGCTGAGTAGTGAAAGGTAATTTTCTCTGTCCTGTAATTAGATGAACATTTGAGTGAAGGTGGTTGTTGAAGCTAGGATTTTGTAAAACAGAAAGCATTTGCAATATACTTTGTCCCCTCTTAGACACTAGAATTGCTTTGTCAGTCTTCATGCTATTATCACAAAGTTTATTTTTGTTTTGTATCCCCCTTCCCCTCCCCCAATCATTTGTATTATAGCTTCCAGTCCTTTTAGGGTTAAAATCAGGGAGAGTGTTTTAGCCTGCAATTTATCATATGATGTTGTGGCATTTCAGCAGATTTTGAACAACATGGCACTAGGCCCATATCTATGTATTCATGTTAATTAATTTAAATAAATGCATGATATTAAAGGAAACAGTAGTGAAGAAATCCCAAAGAATAATACTAAATAAATCCATCTGTAGTTATGACTGATATGATTTAATAATTAGGTCATTTGGAATTAGACATTCCATAATAAAGTCCAAAATCTAGTTATAACATAGAAACATTAAAGTGAAGAAAAATGAAACAAAACATAAATAACTTTAATTCTTTAAACATAGTGAATTTCACGTGTAGGCTGAAAAATGTCTCTTGAAAATAGCAAGTAGAAATAGTTTTACCTAACATACAAATCTAATGTGAGCTAATGTTAAAAATACTTGGAGCTCTGACTTTGATCCTATTGAAGCTAAAGGCAAAACTTCTCTTAATTTCAGTGTAAGATTTTTCTCACTGCTGAGACTTGCTAAACAATTATACAATAGGTGCTTAACTCATGTAAGTGCTTTTGCAAAATCTCATCCTTTGTGTGCAATTAATAAAAAGATCTGATGTTCTGTGAGTTTTGCCTGAAAAAAGCCGACAGGATCCAACTTAAAATTAAAAAGCATGGTGGTTTAAATTTTCTCCAGTAGTGTATAGATTTGTACTGGATGTAAAGTAATAACTAAAACAAAACAAAAACATGCATGCAAACCTTTAACATTGCGGGGGGGGGGGTATAGACAGTTTCTGCATAAAGGAATCTATAGACAAAGCCATCCTAATTTTCAAATTATAAATAAAACCTATATGTGAAGCCAGGACTTAAAATAAGATTTATAGTTTTATTTCTGGTGTGGATGGCTCTTTTTCAAATAATTCACAGATCAGTCCATTTCCTGCCCTAGGGGACTTTCAGAGGGGAAGTGTGTGTGTATGGTTGGACTTCCATGAATGTTCATCCTTTTAATTTCTTGAATTAAATCAATGTTCCCAGGTTCCTACTTCATGTTATGTTAGACTGATACATGACTGGCAGGGTCCCTAGTGGTGTGAGATGTAACAGGAGGAGGTCTAGCACTAGCAAAAGAAAACTCATGATACAGGAGGCGCTACTTCACGGTCAGGGCAGCTAGGATCTGGAACCAACTTCTAAGGGTGCTGGCTCCTACCCTGGGGAGGCTGGATGAACACCTTGTTTGACCCCAGTACTCCTCCTGCCATGGCAGGGGGTCGGACTCGATGATCTGCTCAGGTCCCTTCCGACCCTAGAATCTATGAAACTATATTCTTGCAGATGTAAACTGCCAAAGATCCCTTGTCATGTTTCCTTTTACTTCAGTTTGAGCCAGGTGAGGATCTACTGCTATTGGTGAAAATCAGTCACAAGATCGGTAACTTGAGGTGGGCAGAGCTGATATATGGCATCAAGTTCAGGAAGATTTTTCACTGAGGTTAATAATGGTTAATAATAGCTGATATTAGGTTTTAGCTGAGGTTAATAATAACTGATTTTAATTTTAGGTTCACAACACACATGCATAGATACACACACACACTGTATAAATTAGTTCTGAGACTAGCTCACAGAGCACAAAGTCCTAAGAACATGATATAAGAAAATAAGAAGTGCCATTTACTTGGTCAGACCATAGGTCCATCTTGCCCAGTTTCCTGTGCCACACAGTGGCCAAGTGGGTGCTCAGGTCATTCATGTATGCAGTATGAGTTTGGGGATCAAAAATGGGCACGGTATTCAATGTGTGGAAGCACCATGGACTTATAAAGAGAAATAATGATACTTTCTGTTTTATTTATAATTCCCTTCTTAATAAACCTAACATTTTGTTTGCCATTTTGACAGCTGCTGAGCATTGAACTGTTTTTAGCAAAGTGTAAATAATAACTCCCAGATCTCTTTTCTGTGACAAAGGCTAATGTAAGTGTAAGTGTGTGTTATTTTTGCCCATAATAATTTTGGGTTATTTTTGCCCATGTGCATAACTTGATACTTATCTATACGGCATTTCTTCTGCCATTTAGTTGCCCAATGGCAGTTCTTATTTTCTTATATCATGTTCTTTGGACTTTGTGCTCTGTGAGCTAGTCTCAGAACTAATTTATACTGTGTGTGTGTGTGTGTGTGTCTATGCATGTGTGTTGTGAACCTAAAATTAAAATCAGTTCTCTCATTATTAACCTAAGTGAAAAATCTTCCTGAACTTGATGCCATATATCAGCTCTGCCCACCTCAAATTACCAATCTTGTGACTGATTTTCACCGATAGCAGTAGATCCTCACCTGGTTCAAATTGAAGTAAAAGGAAACATGGCAAGGGATCTATGGCAGTTTATATCTGCAAGGATATGTATCATGGGTTTTCTTTTGCTAGTGCTAGACCTCCTCCTGTTACATCTCACACCACTTGGGACCCTGCCAGTCATGTATCTATCTAACATAATATGAAGTGGGAACCTGGGAACACTATCATGCCAGATTCTTCTGTAGTTCCTCTGGCACAATCATGCCAGATTCTTCTGTAGTTCCTCACAGTCCTTTCATTGGACACTTACTTTCATGGAAGCAGAGATTGCTGTGTAGGACTAGAGTCGTACAGAAGATGCACAGGACCACCACAGAGATAGCTTTGGTCTCCAGTGGATTGTATAGGCTCACGTGTACTTCCTTGAAGAGTAGCCCCAGTAATGTAAAAATAGAAAAGAAACTCCCCTAATCCAAACTCACACAAATTCTGTTCCTCTGTCTAATATACTTCTGCTTTTTCCTGAGTGTCTCTCAAAAAATTGGTAGGCCAGCTTTTCATCTAAGGCTTGATCCTATTCCCACTAAAGCCAATGGTACAACTGCCTTTGCTTTCGTTGGCTGCAGAATCAAGACTTTATATGCTAAAACTACCAAAGCCAAATACATAGGCATTCATGTGCCCAAAATCCACAGTGTAAGAGGTCAAAAGTTAAGGGGACTACATTTTTCAGGTTTAATAACAGGGATACAATTTGCCAAAGATGTAGATATGAATTTAACTTTATGTATTTGTGAGCAGTCCCAGGGCAGTTAATAAGACTACTCTTGGATGGCAATGCTAAGCACAGGCCTATGTGTTTGCCATGTTTCTGCAATGTGCTTATTATTTCTATAGTGAAGGGTATCTTTAATTTCACGTTTGTTTTAATTGGTTGCTAGAATTTAAGAGAATTCAGGAGGCAGAAGTGCTGAGTCATTGGTTTGCAGCTGTCAAAGGAATTGCAGACAGAGCAGTATGGTTGAGATGTGACGTAATTACTAATTAAACAAGACAACCCACCTTTTGAAAAGTGTAGGCCCCCCAGCTGGGGGTGCAAGAGCTCACATGTAACTTGAAGGCTTGCCAGCAGGCACACCTGCCTGTTCCTCACTCCCATTTTGCAGTCCCATCAGGGATGTTACTTATGCTAAGGTTACTCATGCAAAAGTTTGTACACAGGTCTCATGATCCAGAACTAGGATTTTATGTATGCTGTAGTGGCATATATACGACCTATTCCTGCAGTCATTTGTTACTCAGGGAATTTCACTGAGAGTTTTGCTAGAGAAGGACTTGATCCCAGAGGCCATAAACCTACATTGATATTGTACTTCTTACCTAGCAATTTAAAAGATGTGTTCTTTCTTGTTTGTAAGGCTTGACTTTACCTCTGAGAAGGCCAAACCCAGCCCTCACCTCTGTCAGGGTGTGAGGCCCTAGACGCCATCAAGTTGCTATAATTGGATTGCAGAGGAAATGCAAGCTGTGTAGGGGCCTTAAGGGACCTCATGCCACAGCAGAGATTTCTACAGCTGCATTCCCTGTGGTGGTTCCATACCTAGAAGAAACATAACAGAGGAGGGATGGCAGTGGACATGTGACTGCACTGGATCTCTGACTGAAAGACCTTTTCAAGAGAGAGTTTTGCTGGCTGAGGAAGTTTTTTAATCCTTCCTCCTTGGTATCCCCTTATAAGTTTCCATGGACATTGCACCAAGGTCCAGGACTTGACTCATAGAGATGTATTACCATATTAGATACTGACCAGCTTGAAACTTTTACCTGACTTGACTTGTATGTCCATACAGGGATTGGTGATATGCACATAGTCAGAATAAGGGGAAAAATCACCGTGCTCCCCTCTGGCAGTTCGAACTTTAGTCACTGTACATGCAGGGTTGATTAAGGCTCTTTTATTAATGTGTTTGTACAAAATGAAAGGGATGGCAGAGGAAAATCATTATTGGATCTCAGTCAGAAAATGCTCACATTTTATATTGTGAAGGGCTAGATAGATTATACATAAATAGATTTACCAATGTTAATTACAGGGCTATTATAGCCAGTAGTTGACAGGCAAATTATGTGCATGCTATTCAGATTGTTAAACACTTTCAGTGGAGGATATATTTGATTAAACACTTGTGAATTTAGGTGTACTCTCTCCATTTAGATGTACTCTGAAAAACTCTGGAAGCAACTGAGACACTGAGGTTGTGTGAATCACCAGAGTATCTAGCAAAGAGGGCAATGCCAGATTGGTGATGCATTTGAATTGGTGAGGAAGTAAAGAGATCAGAGTGCAATTGCATATAGTTTGCATGGAAACCTAATTATGTCTTATAGGCACGACTTTCAAAGACAGCTAAATATTCAAACTGTCTGGTACTACCAGGTGTTTGCAGAAAATCATTTTTGGAGGGATACGTGTTTAAATACTGATGAAATTTTACTCAACCGTTAAACATAATGTATTACTCAGGCTTCAGCTATTCCCTCAGCCCTAATGCTCTTTTGCAATTAGTGTGTGATGTCACGTTTTCCACTCTATTCATACCACTTTGTGGTTTCCTGAATATCAAGTGCCATGAGAGGTGAGTGAGATGGAGATTATTGTGACTAATTTCCCTGTTCAGACACCCTGCAGCAGTCCAAGGGACAATTGTGGGAGTGATGTTTCTTGAATAGCATAATGTCCCCCTCCCTCCCAAATACAAACTGCTGGATATTAGTTAGAGGGCAGCTGGATATGCTGGATTGCCACCCATGATGCCTGCTGGGCTGACACTACTAAGAGCACACTCTTCCTTAGCAATTAACTTCATGTCACAGATCCATTTTTTTTTTAAGGTTTTAGCTATTCTGGTGGGAATAACATTGTAATTCCAGCCCACTGAAGTCAATGCAAATACTTCCACCAACTTCAATGGCAGTAGGATTTTTCCTTTGCTGTAGAGGTGATGCACTGACCCTCTCCAATGAACTTTACTGTAGCCTCTAACTTCAGTGAGCTGTACTGGGACAAGTCCTCTTCCAGGGGCGACATGGAGGGGGTGCACCCCCTGCGCATGATGGTGCATGCCCTACAAAAAGGCGCAGGGGCTGTGGGAGCTCCTCAGCTTACCACCACTGGGCTCCCGCCTGCCGCTGCCCTGCTCCCACCGCCGCCATGCCCCACCCCCAGCTGCCAAGGGCATGCACCATTCATGTCCTCTTCCACAGCAACATAGAGCATTTATAGAAAAGGAGTTTGCTGGTGCAGGGCCACTGCTGCGAACTCCAGTGCAAAACACCTTCCCTGATGCACAAAGTCTTAGGTCTTGGAAATGGGGGAAGAGTTTCTCCTAAAGGATGCTTTATATAGCATAAATAAAATTTAGGAGTTTTAAAGCAAATGGCAGTGTTCAGTTAGAACTATACCATGCACCTGCACACTTTGCAGCTGCCAGGGCCTTGGGGTCTTAATGTTGACCTGCAAATACTGTTTAAAAATGGACTTAGCAAAAAGAGGTGGTGTTTTAATGTATAAATAAGGCATGAAATGTTTGGGCATTTCAAAGTGTTTGGCTGGATTTTTAATCTCAGAAATATCAGGAGAGTCTTTCCTGTGTGGTTTCTTTGTTTTGATTTTTCATTAGAAGTGTAAGGGAGTTTTACTGTGAGCACTTAACACCTAACTTTAAGGGGCAAGGATGTTGAATGTTCAACAAAAGCCTCCTCTATTCAAAATGTTAATTACTCATTGAAGCTGAAGAGCTTTTACCAAAACAAGGAGTGTTGAAACCACATGCCTAAAAATACCTTTCCCTCAAAACTGTCACAGGTTTAGCTGTCACCTTTTCATTAATACTGCAGCCATCAGGGTCTTCTAGCCTAGAAAGAACCACTTCTAATGCAAAAGTAAGCAAAGTCTTAAAAAATACTTATGTACTTTTGTTTTTTGTATCATAAGGCTGGCAAAAGGGGTACACATCTATCCTTATTTATTCTTGCAAGTTTCTTGTACAAGCTCTCCAACTATGTAGGCTTGTGATCTGGTGAAGGGGGTAAGGGACTTACATATTTCATCAATGTTTGCAGGGGGTAGGGGTAATTAGCCCCCTCTTGCCTGATCCAGAGCAAAATGTACACTTCCCTTCCATGCTTACATGTGTGAGTGTACCCAAAGAACTTTGTCTGACACACACACACACACACACACACACACACACACACACACACACACACACACACACACACTCCCTCTCTCTCTCTCTCTCTCTCTCTCTCTCTCTCTCTCTCTC
>NW_017728997.1:33926186-33929848 GCF_001723915.1 Gavialis gangeticus | reverse complement strand
CACACACACACACACACACACACTCACTTCCTGTCTCTTCTTCCTCCTGTTTCCTCCTACAATTTCCTCCTATAGTAAGCCCCTGCTTTATTGACACAGCATTGTATCACCCAGATAGGTTATGCAAAATGGACTGCATATTCAGGTCATATTTGAGATGACTGGGATTCAGAGAAGATCAAAGAATGTAAAAGGTAAGACTCATAGAATCATAGAAAAGTAGGGTTGGAAAAGATCTTTGGAGGTCATCTAGTCCAACCCTGTGACTGAGGCAGGATCAGCCCTATCAAAAAGATCCTACATAAATCAATTGTCTAACCTATTAGTAAAACTATGCAGTTAATCCTGACACAACCATTAGGCATAATGCCCTAACCTGCCACAGGTAAAGTAGGAGGACAACAGTGGCCAATGTCCTGCTGCTGCAAGGATTGTTAAAATATGCTTGAGAGATGCAGGTGGAAATGTGGTCATCTTACTTGCAAAGGAAGGCAAAAAACCCCATAGTCTGTACCAATGTGACCACAGGATAAAATTCCTTCCTGACCCCAAATATGGCAGTCAGTCTAACCCTGAGCAGAAAGTCAAGGCCCTCTATCGAGGAACATCCAGGTTTAAATCCCAGTGAGAGCACTGGCACACCCCAGTCAAAGTCTGGGGCCAACACCCAATGCTGCACCCAATGCTTCCAAGGAAGATAACCTTCCCCCTGCCCTCCTCCGTCCCCAACACATGTAGCAGCAGGAAAAGAAAAAAAATTTCTTCCTTGCCCCACAAGCCAACTGGTGAAGCCCAGAACCATGGAAAATACTCATAGTATAGCATGGGCATAGCTACTTCTAAACCATCCCTGACCAGTGCTTAGCCAGCCTCTTCTTGAACACTTTTAATGATGGAGGTCCCACAATTTCCCCAGGCAGTCTGTTCCACTGCCTCACTCTTCTAACAGGGAAGATGATTTTCCAGCTATCCAGTCTAAACCTACTTTACTGCAACTTCAAGACTCATGATTTCAAATCTATGTTTGATTCAAAGTTAATTGATGTTACACTTTTGAATGATAGATATGGCCTTGCAAGTTGCAACAAATTTGAAGCTGATTTCCAAAGATTTCTGATGGATTCTGAGCATGGCAACATCTGGCATGAGTGTTAAGATTTCATTTTTTGGAATTAAAATTAAGAGACATAGACTCCAGTGTAGGAAATGTATCTGTGTGGGCTGATTCTTGCACCCACTCAGAGCCCTGTTTTCCTCAGGGCCCTGTTTGCAGGTTCTTGGGCCAGGATCCAGCCTTTGGACCAAATCTTTGCAACCTTTCCTCATGTAAGAAAAACTGAACAAACTCTGAAAACCTATTTAGTGGGTTACATTTTATGCTGATCCATGAAGTGAAAAACACTCAGCACTTCTTTCCATGAGACTGGACCTTCCCTATTTAGAGGCCAGAAGAGTGACCTGCATTCAGCCATTACATTTTATTTAGGGGCCAGAACAGTGACCCTGTACTGCATTCAGCCATTACATTTTATTTTAAAAGGGGGCAACAAAGAAGGAGTGAGGAAAAAATATGTAATTTGTCACAATGGGTTAATTAGCTTAACTCCTGGGAAAAGGGAGTGTCAGGCTATTCAATCTAATGCTGATTTTATTCCACTAAGGCTGGAAGCTGGATCCTTCTCTCTCTACTCCCACGTCATTGTCGTTTCTTACAGCAGCCTCAGGGGGCTCCAGCTTGGATTAGGGCCACTTTGTGCATGATACAGTAAAGAACCAGTTTCCATCACTGAGAAGTTACATCTAAATGAAGGCAGCAGATAAAGGCTATCAGCAAACACTGGCAAAGAGAACCTGGGGTATCTTCTTATATCAAGGCCTATATGCCCCAGCCAAGCTAATGCAGCACAGTGCAGGTACCTAAGAGTCTTTGTCCAAAGAAGAGACAAGCCAGACTCAAAATGACTTGCTTAAATTTACACAGCAGGTCAGCAGCAAGGCCATGAGGGAGGAAAAAAGGCCAATGGGTTCCTTCCAGAATCTAGATCATAGTCATGTATGTAGCCATAGGGACCTCAGTGGGCTGGTTGGTTGGCACAAGTAACATGAGTAGGATTTGGTCCGTAATTAGTAGTGCTCCATTGCCTTTCACTGGAAGTGTGTTGCTAACGTAACAACATTTGCGGAAATTAAGGTAACCTAATAGAAGTTACCAAAATTAGGAAATCACCCAGTAGAGTGGAGAGAGGCATTCTTCAGGCTAGTTAGGGTTTCAAAGATCAGGGGACATAATTTTAAAATTAGGGAAGTAGGAGAAAGTTGAGAATCCAAGCAGAACCTTCACAAATGGTAATAAACATATGGAACAGGTTATCTGGGAAGTCTGTGGCAGCAGACACCTACTTGCTGTAGAATGAGGACCCAGTGAACAGAGAAAGAGGACAGAGTGAAAATAACTTTTCAGAGAGCAGGTAGGTCAGCTTCTGCGCCCTTTCTGGTTTCTGAAACCCAGTTCTGTAGTCGTAGTGTTTGTCCCTGTTTCTGTGTCTTCACAGTTCAGGCAGCAGCATTATGCAGATGTGCATCTCCCAGCCTCTGTAGAACTAAAAACTGTCAATCTGTCTGGTCTTGAAGATAGGGAAGTCCCCAGCCAAGTCCTAGCTGGGCGCCCACCAAGCTGTTACCCAGCTTTACCCTCCTCGGGTTGTGTGTGGGCACCAAGCACACTGGGAAGGGGTCAGGCTCCTGCAGCACCCTCCCGCTGGTCTCAACATCGTCAAGGAGCCGGCTCCGTCCCTCTCGGGTCCCTCGGGCGATTGCCCGGCTCGGCGCTGCCCCTGCGCGGGGCACAGCGCGGCCCGCTAGGACCTGGCTGGGGGAAAGCCCGAGCCCTGGCGTTCAGCCGCGGTTTATTGGGCAGCGCTTGCCCAAAGCTCCCGGCCGTAAATCTCCAGCGCAGCAGGTCGCAGCCTGCGGCTCGCACCCTGCTCCCCAGCGCCAGCAGCCGAGGCAGTCGCCTTGCACATGGTCTTCATTGCTGTCACGGCTGGTTCCTTCCCCCGGGGGCTCGGCGGGTCGCTTGCGTTAGACAGAAAGATCTTGAATGGTGAAATCATTTTGTTCTGAAACACTGCCGGCCTCGGGGCCCTGAGGGCAGTTAAATCAACCTCCCAGGAACAAGAGGCAACATTTAAACGGGAAAATACAGCCCGGGGAGCCGGGACTGAACACCCAGCGCCGCGGCCGGGGTCCGGGCGATGGTGCCTCGGGGAGCGGGGCAGGGACGAGCCAAGTCCTCAGCCGGGGTCAGGAGGCGAAAGGCCCCGGCCCGCCCCAACCGGCTGTGGGAGCCGGGCCCGGAGGAGCGAGGTGGGTGGGCAGCGGAGGCCGCTGCGAGGCTCCCTGTGCAGAGCGAGGGCCTGGTGCTTTCCCTGGGTCCGGCGAGAGCCTGGGAACCTGGGCCTCTGGCTTCGAGCGGGCCGGGCTGTGAGGCGCGGGCGCCGGCGGGCGGCTGTACGAAGCGACCCCGACGGCTCCGGAGCCGGGCTGGGGTCGGGAGCCCCCCCTCCCGCCCCACACACACTTCGCGCGCAGACCGCCGAAAATAGCGCGCAGCGCCGCGACGAACTGGCAGAGAGTGCGGCGCGGGGCCGGGAGGGCCGCCC
>NW_017728997.1:33925049-33925357 GCF_001723915.1 Gavialis gangeticus | reverse complement strand
GCCGGGCGCTGCGTGCCCGGGCCTGGGACACGCACGGCACCAGCCCCGCCACCGGCGCCCGGCCCCGCCGAGCCGCCCAGCACACGCAGGCCAGCCAGTGTTTTCCGTCGTGGTGGGTTTTCATACCTGGTCTGCGGGGAGGGGGTTGTTTTGCTTGTCCTGTTTCCTGCCGCGGAGTCGGCGCTGCCTCCCGAGTAGGGCCTGGGGCGGGAGCTGCTGCCTTGCAGACCCGCTGCCCTGGCGCGGGAAGCCGGGCCGGGATCTCCCGGACCCTCTCGACTCCAGGCCGGGAGCCCGGCGCGGCTCTT
>NW_017728997.1:33917456-33922083 GCF_001723915.1 Gavialis gangeticus | reverse complement strand
CTGGGGCGCTTCTCCGCCTCGCTGGTGCTGGTGCAGCTGCTGCGGGACCCTGGCCGGGCCCAGGTCGTTGCTGCAGCGCGGCTGCGGCCGGCTCCCTCTGCGCAGCGCTGCGCTGCCCGCTCCCTGCGGCTGGGCTCGCTCTGCGGAGCTCGGGGGGGGGGGGCAGGGAGCACGGGGCCCCTGGGCCCCTGCCGGAGGGCGGGAAGCTTCGGGGCTTGGGCTCGTGTGCTCGGCTCTGGCCTGCATAGGTGCTGGGGTCGGGGCAGGCTCTGAGGCCTGCCCGCAGAAACTCTCGGCCGCCCCGCGACGTGGGACCCTGGCGGGGGAGGGGCGGGAGTAGGGGGCTGTGCTTTTAAGCCGGACTCGGGCCTCTGGATGCCTACCTGGCTGGACTCATTTGAGTCCCATTTCTTGTTTTGGGGTTTTGTTGTTCTCCCGCCCTGGCGGGGGGTCAGGCTAGAAGATCTACTTGGTCCCTTCCGACCCTAAATCTATGAAACTATGAAACTCTCTGCCTAGTTCCAGCGTTAAACCGCGGAATTTGCGGGGGGGGGGGAACCCGCGTGGCCTGCAGAAAAGCCGGGAGCAACCGCACTAAGACATCAGTTCAATGCGGCGGCAGGGCGAGACGGGCACGTCGAGCTCCTCTTGCCTGCGGGGCCCGGAGCCGGACAGCGCGGAGGCCGGGGCCGTGGGCTGTGACCTGCCCCACCAGACGTGACCGGTCGAAGGCACCAGGGCAAGGGGCAGGTGGAGCCGCGCTCGCACCGTCCGAGGGCAGCAGCCGAGGCAGATCTGTCCGCCAACAGGGGCGGGAGGGAAGGAGCGGCCGGCGGCCCGAGCCGCAGAGCGGGCCCCGCACAGCTCTCGTGGCGGCCGCGCTCCCATGCCGCCAGGAGCAGGTCACAAGGCCGGGAGCCGCTTCCAGCAGCTCGCTGCGAGCCCGGAAGCCCCCGCCCGCCAGTCCCGCCACAGGCCGCATGTCTCGGGGAAGCCTTGTGCTCCTGGGCCCTTTTGCTAGCGCCGCTTCCCGCGCCGGTCGTGTCCATGCCCACACCCCCGGCACGGGGCTGACCCAGCGCCGGGCAGGGCTGGGACCATGCTCGAGCTGCACCAACGTTTTCTACTTCTAGGTGAAAAAACCAGAGGGGGAGCGGAGGGGCGCGCGGCAGGAGCGCGGGTGCAAGACGCGCGCGGCGGGACCAGGCGAAGCTCTGCCCGCTCGCTCGTCAGCCCGCCTGTGTCCGCAGAGCTCTCCCGGGGCAGCCGTAGCCTCCGGCACCTTGGCACAAGCAGGCATCCACGCTCGGGGACTGAGCCCGTTGAATTGTACTGGTGTCAGCAGAGCACTAGGCGCCGTCTGCATGAACAAGGCAGAGGCGGATGGAAGGCAGGAGAAGCCCCGAGACCTCTAGCTTTCTTCCCACGCGGGGATGTTTATTAGGGGAGGGATACACTGTAGCTGGGACAACCGGCTGCCTCCCCCGCTCTTTCTGCAGGGCTGTCTAGACCAGATAGTGGCTGCTGCTACTGACCGAGGAACAGTTCAGATGCGGCCAATTTTTGCTTAGTGGGACCCTCACTGAGGTCAGTCTTCCAGTTGCAAGGGCATCGCTGCTGTTTCAGCGCCTTGTTTGATAAATAAATGATTTGAGACAAAACTATTCCGTGTCTCACACCGTTGTACGGCTTGTGTGTGAAAACGGAGTTTGATCCTCTGCAAACGATTGCGGAGGAATTAGGGGGCGTAAAAGAAACTTTTTATCTCGTCATTAAATCAGTGCAACGCAAGGTTCAGTTCTGGTTTGGAGTTTTTCTTGTTCTCTCTTTCGTTTTCTTGAGTGTTTAAAGAGCATGGGAATAACACTGAGTAAGTGGGGCGTACAGCCGCGGGTACACTGAAGCCTTCCCTTCTTTTCAAAACTTTCCTTCTTTTCAGTAGAGCCAGGATTTAATACTAAACCGTGAAAGAAAGACACAAAAAAGTCGACATAGTGTAACCCTTCTGCCTAGGGAAAGATTTTTCCCCCTAGCTCTGAGCACTGGTGCTAGAAGCAGGAAAGCTTGTATTTCTATACGTTTGTATCTTGTCTAACGCAACGGTGCAGGCTGTTGTTATTCACATAAGCACATTAGCCGCCTGAAGCAAACTTCATTCGAGTCAAAAGGTGTTTTTTCCATTGACTTCAGTGAGTTTTGGATCACGCCTACTTTAAATGCTGCCGAAGGCTCAGAATGAATTCATCCAGTTTATTTTCACGATACTTTTTTTAAAATCGGTTTTTACTTGGTTTTGTTGCCTCTTAATTTCCCTGGGTGTCCCTAGATTCTTGTGCTATGGAAGAGTCAAGCAGGAGCTCTCAAGTGCCCCCCCCGCGCTGCTTTTCCAGCCTCCCCTCCTGCTTCTTCTTCTTCTTCTTCTTCTTCCTCCCTTTCTTATTCAGCCTCAGGATCCTAATCCGTCATTTCTTGTGCGATGGAAGGAAAATAAAATAGAGAATGAATTCTGAGAGGCTACTCTGGCAGGATGATTTAATCCGGGTCCTTGTGCTCACACAGAGCTGCTTGTGCAAATTGTTCCCGGAAGCAGCGGAGGCAGCTCCCATATCACCCCCGAGCTCTCCCAGACCACCAGGAGTGTCCACACGAGCAAGGAGCCTGGGGACTTGCATGGGGACTCTTGCACTTTCCCTTTTCCTGAGCCGGGCGGTTGAACCAGGGCGCAACTGCTGCACCCTTCACCGCTCTCGGCTCAGGTCCACAGAGGGACCAGCCGGGCGTTCTTAGCCCCGGGAGTTCATAATGGGCGGATTGAACCGGGCTGCGCAGCGCACAGCCGCTCTCTCCCCGGTCGCCCGCTGAAACACCCGTTGTGTCGCAGAAGCGGGTGGGCCCCTCCGTGTCCGGGCGGAACAGAAGTTGCTCCTTTTTCTTTACGTGCTTGCGGGATTTTTTTAAAGTAAAAAAAAATAAAGGTGGGGAGAAGGAGGGCTCGCGGGAGTGTCCATTGCAAGCATGCTGAAACGACTCCTCGTTCTGTAGTAACTCGATCAAGATCCAGATTCTGCTTTTTGTGTTCCGCTTCCGTTACATCGATGCGCATCTGAAGTGACTGCACGGAGCCCGTGGCGCGGTGCCCATGTCACCCGTAAAGAGGTTGGTGCCCCTCCGAGTGGCGGAGAGGATCTAGGGCACAGGTGAAGGAAGAGCCCGGGGGCAGAGGGCCGCCTTGGGCTCTCCCCACACGCGCTGCCCGCCCCGCTGCCAGCGCAGGGCTGAGGTCGTTGGGGGCTCTGCGCCTGGAGGTGAAACGAATGTGTGCCCAGGACAGGGCCGGGGACCGAGGGCGCAGGCCCGGAGCCTACGGGGCACGGGGGCGGGGCGCAGGCCTTGAGGGCGCGCTCTGCACAGAAGCCAGGCGCACCTCTAGGAAGACCGGCGGCGCGAAGCCCGGAGCGCGGAACCGAGCACGTTTCCGCGCACTGTTGCAAACGCGCGCGAGCTCCTTCGGCCACGTGTGACCGACCCGTCCCTAGCAGAGCCGCCGGGCCTCGGCACCCCTGTAGGGTGACAGCAGCTGCACCCCGAGGGACTCTCCTTACTCAGGTTTCCCAGCGCAAGTTCTTTTCTCTTCGCCTATTTGGCCAGCAACAGACTCGAAATGTCACCGTTGCAAACCACTGCACCCCTTCCAGCTGTGGCCGTCTCTTTTCGTTGCTTCTATGGTATCTCCGGGTTATATTTCTACTGTCTTTACAGGGTCACAGTCTCCACTTTTTTTCCAGAGCCGCTTTCAGCACTTGGATGCAGTGGAGTAATTAATAGCCTTCATTGTTCACCAAACGCCGCTCTGTCTTTGGGGGCGAAAGGGGAAAGAAACGACTGAGATCCAGAGCGCACCCCTCGTCTCATCAGCCAAGGAGCCGGCAGTGGCGCCAGCTGTCGAAGTTGGGGACTCGGCAGCCTGGAGCGGATTAAGCTGCCAGAGGCAGCGGGGGGATCGGAGTGCGCGCACCGGAGTGAAGCTCCTTAGCCTACGGGTTTGCGGTGAAACGGAGCTGCTCCTTGCAACGGTCTTCCCGAAGGCTTCCCCCAGCCGCGGCCGGGACTGGGCTTTCTGGGCAGTGTGCGCTATTTACACTGAATGCCTTTTTTTCTCCGTTAGCACAAACTACTGTTTTCTGCGTTCAAGCCCCGTTCATCGCTTCTCCATTTCTCTCCAAAGCGGCGGCCAGCCCCTTGCCCCCAGACGGCTACCCCGGGAACATAAAACAGGAAGGAGCGTGTGGCCGGCGCACCGCGCGCGTGCGCTCGGAGGGACATTTCGGCTCAGCGGGCAGCGAGCTGCATTTCGTAACGCTGGTTAAAACGTTTTAAACAGTTCTTGTGTCAGTGGAACAGGTGACAAAACAGCCTTCGGCTCTTTTTAACACGCTCGAGTCTATGAGGACTTTTTACAGTTAGGAATGGGTCATCGGGTTGCATCGAAATCATTTTTATTTCATTAAATAAGTTTGAATTCGTAAGACGATTTCTGTTGTTTAAAGAGTATCTAGGAGGCAGGAAAAAGAGATGTGGTAAGATGATCTCGAAACAAGGCTCTGGCGAGCCAGCGTGCGCGTTGTCC
>NW_017728997.1:33911766-33912456 GCF_001723915.1 Gavialis gangeticus | reverse complement strand
TTTACAGTTAGGAATGGGTCATCGGGTTGCATCGAAATCATTTTTATTTCATTAAATAAGTTTGAATTCGTAAGACGATTTCTGTTGTTTAAAGAGTATCTAGGAGGCAGGAAAAAGAGATGTGGTAAGATGATCTCGAAACAAGGCTCTGGCGAGCCAGCGTGCGCGTTGTCCCTGCGCTACAGGAAGATCCCGCGTGTGGCCGGGGCCGGGGCCGGGGCCGGGGAGGGGAGCGCAGCGGCACTGCCAGCTAATGGGACGTGCTGGAGATGCACTGGAAGAAGGCACGGGGGTTTTTCCAAAGTGTGAGCGTGCGGGAGGGCGAACAAGGGAGAGAGGCTGCATGAACTCCTCTCACGTCAGCCCGCCGAGGTAAGTATCATCACTCCCCTCCTCCCCCGCGCAGAGCCCGGGGCACAGCGGGGACTTGACCGCAGACCCCGCGTGCCCGGGCTGAGCCTTCCTCCTCCCTCTGTCCGTGGCCGCCGCCTACGGTAAAAGGCGACTGCCTCCCTCTCGTCCAGCCCTGCCTTCAGCAGACGAGGCGAGGCGAGGCGAGGCGAGGCTCCCCGCGGCCGACACCGGGGCGAGGCGGGAGCTGAAGGTTGGTCGCCGCCGCCGCGCTGCTCGGCCCCGTTGTCAGGGCAGCCGGGAAGCCGGGAGCAGGGACGAGCGGGGCTCGCTCGGGGC
>NW_017728997.1:33911097-33911631 GCF_001723915.1 Gavialis gangeticus | reverse complement strand
GGCGGCCTCCAGGTGAGGCGAGGGCGGCAGGCGGCGAGCTGGGCCCTGCCCGCAGCCACGTGGCCCGGCCCAGCCCTGCCGCGCCTGCGCCCCCGCGCTCTGCCCGCACGTGGCCGGGGGCTCGGAGCCTCTGCCCCACCTTGCAGTTCTGCTCCGGGCTTTGGTTGTGGGAGGGTGTCCGTCCCGCGGCCCTTCCGCGAGCAGGTTGCGGCGGAGCCAGCCTGGGAGCGGCTGTGTCCTGCCACACGCCCCCGCTGCCTGGCCTGCTCCCGGGCTCGTCGAGGCGCAGCGGTCGCAGCCGTCCGTGAAGGCCCGGCTGAGCAAAGCACCTCGTCGCGTAAGTAGCGCGGCCCTACGCGGGCCTGAGCGCTGCGCGCCTGCCGTCCACGGAGAGGCAGGGGGACACGGCCCTCTGGGGCCAAAATGATAGTGGAAGAGGAGGAGAGCTGGATTTTTAACTGTGCCTAGAAGCTGTAAATCCTCCGAGCTTGTACTGAGGGATGTTTATCTTTTTTTTTTTTTTTTTTTTTTAAA
>NW_017728997.1:33888398-33911063 GCF_001723915.1 Gavialis gangeticus | reverse complement strand
TTTTTTTTTTTTTTTTTTTTTTTTTTTTTAAAGCAAATCCAAGCAGAAGCATTCATGTCTTTAGGACTTCCGTGGGCAGGTCAGCTATGGTGGGTTATTTATTTTTTTAACCTACTAACATGAGTTTTAGAGAAGTCCAGTATTTTCCCTGCTCTCATGGGTGGTAACAAATATGTAGTGATGTTAACGTTCCTTGATGAAAATGATGCTCTATTTTTGCACTTTGCATGCTGGCTGGACTTGGGGTCAGACTAAAACCTTGGCCTGGGATCTAGGTTCAAGTGCAGTGTGACAGTTCCATATCAGGCCAAACCCTATCATTGAACTGCAGTCTTTACTTGGGCTAGTCTCTCTGTAGTCCTAAGGAGTTGGCAACAATGAAATTTACAGGACCTGGATCTTTTCCCTAATTAAATTGTAATGTTTGATGTACCAGAAGCTTAGTTTCTAACCATGTAGTTTCATGTTGATGGAAAAAAATCATAGTCATGGCTTCATTAGGTTTCGCTTAGTTTGCAAGCAGCCTGTTAAAACATGATTATGTACAAAATGGGCTCACTGTGCACTGTCCCCAAATCTGTTGCTTATACATAAGAAGAAACCACAAAGAGGCTTGCAGTGGCTCTGTAAATGATTTTTAGCATGAAAGTTAGGCAACTTTTTACAATTTGGAAAGCATGTACTAGCTAAATAAATATAGATTTCAGACTGTTATTGAATGAAAGGTTTAACCTTTTTGTTTTTAGCAGAAAAAGTTTCAACAAACTACTTCTGACATTTGTTTGAAATATGATATGATTGGCAGCAGGTAGTTAATTTAAATAATTTTGTCCTGTATAAAGTGGCTCTAAACAGGTTAAGAAATTAACATATTATTCTTACATGGATTGATATTTATAACTATTCAAGGAAAAATATTTGCAAGAGTCAGTATTATATAAAGACATTTCCTGCTGGGTTCACATAGATCTGCTTATTGCATTATGCTTTTTTCATTCATATGTAAGACTTCTTCGGCCATCACTTACAACAAAAAGTTATTAAATCTATGCAAAAAGTATTAATTTATCTCAAAATTGTTTCCATTCTGATGTTTCACTACTGACAGCCTAAAAATGCTCTGTGCTGTATTCCAGACCTCTCACACGTTCCTCAAAGATAAAGAGAAACAAAAGTAAGCAGGGCTGAGAAGGGAAGAGGCAGGTGAATAATACTTACTGATAGAGTGAAAACTTAGAATGCACCTGAAACTTTCCAAGGTCTTCTCATTTCAGGAGCATGTTTAGCAGTTGAAACACAGGCTGCTTCAGACAAACCCCTTGTATGAATTTATGACATGTAAGTCCTTCAGCCCTCCAAATACTGTCTTCTACTTTGCACTGTGTAACTGTGATGTAAAAGAGTGTTGGGTGCAAATAGATCTGACCTGGACTAACAAGGAAGCTACTCCTCTCTTCTGCTCCCAAAGCATAATTTATTTGGCAGAAGTAGGGCAGCTGGACTTGTAGTTGACTTTTCCTTTGATATCTTGCTGATTCTTCACTATCATACACACAGCTCTCATTTCCACCCAAGCAGACCGTTCTAAAATTAATTTCTGTATGCATCTCTGGGAATTAATAAAGCACTTAATAACTTAAAAAAGCCAAATTATTTGTGTTGTTATGACTGGTCCATTTATAGGCATCTTTAAAATACCAATCTAAAATTTGTAAGTTAATTGAATTGGACCAGCTCTAATTAACAGTGAATTATTTGGACCTTTTCTTTTTTCCTCTTCCTGTTAAGTGTGTTTGGGAGAGTCAGGCTGCTAGCTTGGTTGATATTCTGTTGTGAAACAGTCAGTGTCCTAGCGTTTAGTTCAGTGCCAAGACATGGAGATATTTAAATTCTAATGATTTTGGGCTGATTTTTAAATATGAGACCAGATTATTGTCACAGCTAGAATTTTATGCAGTATGTTTATCATGTATTATATGATGGTATACATTTCATCTTTTGCTATTTAGTTTTGCTTCAAGTTCCTTTTTTTAAAATTTAATTGCATTTTTAGTTATTACAGTTATGAAAAGAAATCAAAGTTTCCGTTGTCAGTGATATTACCAATTCAGGCATTAAAAAGAATCATGAGTCAGACTCCCAAAATCATGACATTATTTTAAAATTGTCATTATTTTATCCAAATAATACATTTTTCTCTCTTTGTTTGCTAACTGGTTTTTGTGCTTTAAGGTTCATGTTTTAAAACTTTTTTCCCCACAATCGTGAAAGCTAGAAACATGTTTTTAAAGTTTAAAACTTAGGTTTTTGCATAAATGCTTGACTCCAATAGTAGGAGGTTGATCACAAGAGTTGCAGTAAAATCACAGAATCTGGCCACATTTGAAGCCAATATAGTGTTCAGTTGTTGCCTCTACAGAGATGATTCCAGTTTTTGTTTTCAGTCTGTGAAACGCTCATTAACAGTTAAGGAATTTTTCAAATGTATCTATTCTTCGAAACAGCAAATTTCTTCACAATCCTCTAATCTTCTAATAACGGTTTGCAAAATATATGTTCTCATTTTGTGCTGTCGGTTAGTTACATAAGCAGTGCAATATTGTCCATTTCCTGATTTGAATGAGGCATGCTACTGACTGACACACAAGTGCCATGTTTGTGGCTTACACATTTATTAATAGAATATACCATTCAAAACTTGCTAATTTGATTTGAGAATAAAAATTATTTTTACTTGTATTTGTACCAGTATATTTCAAATGCTCAAATATTGGCAGAAAGCAAATCCAAGGCAGCAGCAAATATGGCTGAATTTGTTTTTGAATCAAATTAATATTTGCATGGGGGGAGGAGGGATTCTTTGTTGTTGTTTTTTTTTCCATTCTTGTTTTCTTCTTCCTGTTAAGTGTGGTGTTGGTTTTTTTCCATTCTTGGCTGCATCTGCTGTAATGCATTTGTAGTGTATATTTGGGTGTAATAGATGTTTCATAAATTCCAATGCTTTGCTCTCTCTAGTGGGTAAATTGTAGTTAATCTTGATGAATCCACCTTGTACACTCATAGGCTATAGCTTAATGAGTGGTAAAATCAAAAGGTTTGAAGGGGAACCCCCCCCCCACACACACAAAAGAGGCCCTTCAACAAATTGAGTGTAATTTCTGCCCTTTTGAATGAGCCCTTAAGTAAAGGTCCTATCTTCTGTGTGTACAAAGTGGTTTTCTAGGTGAAAGCTAAGAAATCCACAACTTTTTCACAAAAGCTAAGGGATATCCTCCTTGCCCTTTGAACATGCAACAAGGTGCATTCTGGCTGTTCACAGAAGGAATTAAATAAACCCAGATTCAAATCTGGGTGGGGGAGAAAGGGACTACAGAAAACCTGAGCGAGAACATCTGCTCTTAGCTGCAAGTCCTACAGGGTTGGACTTCATAGTATTCAGCAGGAGTGCCTGGTCACAGGGTTTGTGGGTCAAAGGCACAACAACTAGCAAAGCTGATAAAATCAGTGTTAATACACCCTATGCACTTTCTCTTCTCTGACTAACTCACTGAAGGGATTGGGAGTTTCTGGGGTTGGGTAAAGAGCTGTGCTGCCAGAGGGGAAGGAGATGTTGGCAACATTATGGAGGGATGTATATGAAGACTGGAATTGGAGAAAGAAGGTCAGGTTTCCAGAGGGGCCTGGTTTGCTAAAAAACCAGAAGCTCAGGAATGTAGCTTTCTTTGTAAAATATATACACACACATATCTACATATATCTTTCTTACATGTCTGCTTGCCATTTATTGCTGATAGAACAGAGCAGATTTTCTTCACGGATGTCTCAAAACTGATAGATTTCCATGAGGATCTTGCTGCATCTACATGGTCAGCAAGTCATACCAGAACCAGATGTCTCCTTTACAAATTAGCAGTTCCTTCTCTTGAGAAGGGATGTTGTATTTAGAGGTTTGGAAAACAGGAGACACAGACGTACTTGCTTATTTCCTTGCTTTGGTATGTGTTTGCATGGCAGAGGGTTCTTTGTATCTAGTCTTTAAATTTCTGCCCATATATCCTTGAATTCTGTTTTCCTAGCAGGACCTATTTGCATTACATTGTTCCAATCCCTAATTTACTTATAAAATAGGGCTTTTTATTCTGTTTCTTTTGAAATCCCTATTATTTCAGAAGGAGTATTTTTTAAGAGTGAAAGGGAGGGTTGTCAACAAGGGAAGGAAGATAACTTTGTGGTTTGCTGTAAGGCTGTCAGGTCCCAGGCTATAAAACCACCTACCCTATTTGGTGTTGTTTCATATGGAAGCAGACAAAACACCACACATGGAAATGCTGTTTAGAAACATCAGCTATGCTTGCTACTTGCACAGAGCAGTAGAATATCTGCCTGCTTTTTGTTAGCGATCAATCTGTAGGAATAATAATAGTGCATTAGTTTAGTGCCTAGGAACCCTAATCCTGGACCAACACCATACCGTATCAGATTCTCTATATGTTGTTAGACACCTACTCCATCTTGGTATGACAGATGTTGGTATGTTGTTTCCCCTACTCCTTCCCCTCCTGAGGCTTCACCCAAGAGTGACAGCATTTATTTTTTTGAGTGAATCTATACAAATGATTTGCCTTTTGAAAGGCAACTTTTTTTTTTTTTTGGTCAGAGCCCACAATGCAACATGATCCATCAGGGGAGGCCACAAAATATGTTGTCCAAAAATGGGCAAATCAATGACATTTCTGTTGATAGAGATTTTGATTCTTCTCACTCCCCACAAATCCCAGATCTGGAGCGAGAGATTTCAGTAGAGATTTTTACCCCTATCTGAAGTTTTGTTAGGTATGTGTGGGTTGGATAAGAAAATACCACCTTTCTGACCAAAGAGACCATAATTGGAGGTACCCAAAATTGAGCCAAAAACTTTGGCATGCATCTGGTTTTTTTCTGCCCTTTTAAAATGGGAAAAAAAACTGTTTTCCTCAGCTTAGGCATATAAACTCCACAAGGATTCTCTTCTTTGACCCTTTGTTTACATATCTCACATTTTCCAGGTGTGTTTTTCCCAATGATATTTTTAAGAGTATTTGTGGTATGTGTGTCCTTGCCTGTCCCACAAATTCTCTCCAATATACATTTTGTCGCATTACATTGTAGCTTTCACCTGAATTGAATGTAAAGAGCTCAAATCCAGGAAACGAAGGGCTTTAAAAATGGAACTACTGTTCCTGCGAGACATGCTTGAGGTAGGACACTTCATTTCCCGGTAAAGAAATGGATTTAACACTGTACTCCTTTTTACTTAGACCAAACTTGCTTTGATATCCTTGGGAAAAATTGCCTGAGTAGTGGCTGTAGGATCAGATGTAATAATCTTCCTGAAATTCCAGTCACTGAATCTCAGTGGTGGTATTTGCAATGATGGTATTTGCTCTGAAGTTTTTTCTCCCTGCACTGAAAAAGGAGTCTGTTTGTTTTACAGTACTTGAGCAAATCATCAGTGGGACAAATTGATTCCTGCTACAGAGTAGTAAGGCTGCTTTTTAGTGTATTGCACCTTTAAATGCAGTTTAAAATGACTGCTGTTATGACCTGAGTTACTCTCCACATTCTCCCATGGAAGCTACTTGTTTTTTGTTTCCTTCAATCTAAAATACAAATAATTTGGACTGAGAAGATATTTGTTCCTTGTATAAGGAAAAAAAACCCCACCCCATGATGGTGCCACTCTGTTGAAGTCAGTGGAATTGCATGAGGAATGGCTGGTTTATTGGGATAACTTCCATGAGTGTCTGATTAAAAATAATGGCTCCACTGGAAGTGTAATTGTGCAATGCAACACTAGCATTTCCCATAGGGGAGGGGGATTGCAAAAGGCAATCACCAGAATTGCCAGGCATTGACAGTGTTGATCTCCCTCTCACTATGGTCCCTTCAAGAATTTTCTTACATTTACTGTAAGAGTATATAGCAAAAAAAGATGATAACTCTGGATCTCAAAATGTCAAAGTTTCAAGAGGTCTTAATCTCCACTGGAATCTTAACCTCTTGAAACTTTCATGCTTTGAGATGCAGGTTTATGATAAACATTTTTTTTACACTTCCAGTAAATGTAAGGGGATCACAAACATTTTTGACTTAACTTTTATTTGCTCACAGCCTTTTATGCAGTTTTACATGCTTGGAAGAATTTTAGAGCTTTCAGAGGACACCGATGTATTACAATGTATAGTACTTATTGGGCAGGTCTACGCAAGATGCATTACTGCACAGTAGAGCTAATTACTGCATAGTAAGCGTCACTGTCTACACATGCTGATTCTTACTGCACAGTAATTTGCTCCACTCCACAATTAATTTTGCTACCCGCAAATGCAAGTAGGAAATTAACTGCTCAGTACATCAAGTGTAGACAGCCAGCCAGGAGCAAATTTGTAGCGGCCAACTGGGAGAGTGCTCCCTGCCCCTGGGAACTGCCTGCTGCAAGGTCGGGCTCTGCTGTTGAATCCCAGTGGGGACAATGTCCCCTTGCCCTGGCAGCAGGGAGCTACCAGCCTCTGCTCTGTGATCATTTTGCTCTGTGGTTGCAATGCTCCCTGCCCAAGCTGGGGACTCATTGCTAGTTGCCCCACTGGCAGATCAGGGCTTTGTAAGCTCTTTCTAAGCTCCCTGCCCCTGATCGGGGAGCTGGGGCTGGGACCTCCATGCTATCAGGGCAGGGGGACATTGTCCCCACCTGGGCAGCTTCTGTGGGCAGGGAGCAATCTCCCAGCTTCTGCCAGGAGACAGCTGTCTCCTGCCCCCCGGGCTCCCTGCCAGCCCTTGGGCTAGTGCCCAGGGGAATCCTAGAGCTCCCTTTGGCTGCTGCAGGTGGTTGGTGCAGGGCCAGAGGGCGTGAGAGCATACTGCTGCCAGGAGCATCAGATCTGCTCCCGAATCCTTGTATGTGTAGATGCCTGCTGGTGGTAGGTTTACTCTAGAGTAAATTACTCCCCAGGGTAGGGGGACACTCTCCTGTCCTGCTGCCAGGGCAGGGGGACTCTAGAGTAAATTACTGTAGAGTAAACCCACCGCCAGCATGCATCTACACGTGCAAGGGTTCAGGAACAGATTTGCTGGCAGGGAGCATGGGGCCAGGAAACAGCTGTCCCTTGGCGGGGGTTGAAAGATTGCTCCTTACCTCCAGGAGCTGCCTGTTGCAGCCCCCTCCCCCCCCCATCACTGACTGGCCCCTAATTCAGGTGGCACCAGTCACCCATGGCTGCAGAGGAGGAACAGGTGCCAGCCTCCTGCCCCAGTCCACCGGTGGGGCATCTAGAAGTGAGTCCCCAGCTGGGCAGGGAGCATTGCAACCACAGACCAGATCGTGATCATGGAGCAGGGGCTGGGAGCTTCTTCCTGCCAGGGCAGGGGGCCATTGTCCCCACCCGGGCTCTGATGGCAGAGCCCAGCCTGGGAGCAGGCAGCTCCTGGGGGCAGGGAGAAATCTTCCAGTCAACTGCTACAAATTTGCTCCCAGTTAGCTATCTACACATGCTGTACTGCTCAGTAATTACTTGGCAGTTAATTTGTTACTTGCATATGCAGGTAGCAAATTAACTGCTGAGTAGAGTAAATTACTGTGCAGTAAGGGTCAGCATGTGTAGACAGTGATGCTCACTATGCAGTAATTAACTCTACTAATGTTTACTGTAGAGTAATTTACCCTAGAGTAACCCCACCCTGCAGCATTTGTATGTGTAGATACACCCACTGAGTCAACAAATTAGTCCAATGTATACTCCAAAGAGCATTTTATAAACAAAAACAAAAATATCATGTCCTAGAATACAGTTAGGAATAAAACTATAGGAAATTAATGTTTGATGCTGAAACTATGCATCCTTCTCTCTTTAATCTTGATGTCATCAGTGGTAATGCTCAGAAAAAAACAACTGCATGTCTGAAGGCTCTTAAATGAACTAGAGTACCCAACTGCAAAAGGGAGGAGGCAATGACAGGACTGAATTTCCTCCTTTTTAGATCACTATTTTGTGCATAATTAAAAAAATCTTTTGTAATGGTTCAGTCTTCCGATTCTAATTAAAGGGCAGTTCACATGTGGCTGTGTAATACACAGTACAGCTGCTAGCACAGAACATGTGTAGTAAATTCATGTATCTAAAATATGTTATTCACAACTCTGGTTGCAACTATATTTCTTTTTCTAAAGAGAATTTTGAATTCTCTATTTTATAACCCCTGTGACTTTCAGTTGGAAACTTTTATTTGACCTGACAACTGTCCTTTGAATAATAAAAGAAAATGTTTTTGTGAAGTTTAAGCATAATTTAGTTCAACTTTTTCATCTGAGGATAATTAAAGTACATTCCTCTATTGGAAACTTTTGCTTTTCTGTCTTGTTCTCCTTTAGTTCAAGATAATTTGTTAATAATCTGTCAAACTTTCCTTGTTGTTAATTTTCCTTGAGAACAAACAGGGAAACATGTTGTAATTTAGAATACTATTATCGTTTTTTGTTGGCTATGGCTGTAAGACCAGTACTGTTCATATTGTTATCGGTGGGGATGGCTTTTGTCATTGACTACTTGGAATAGAGTGAAGAAACATGGGTTTGACTTTCAAGAGAGCTCAGCATCTAACAGTTCCTGTTGTTGTCAATTGGGAGTGCTTTATCCTGAACACTCATCAAACATTGCCTGCTTCTGTTAAGGTACCCTTATGGGAGCCTATATGTTAGTGTGATCATGTTGCCCTTTATTGTTTGGATGCAGATCTAAAAGAGCCTATATGTCTTAGCCAGTTGTGACAAAAGTCTTTATTGGAGCATAAGTAGAAGAGACTTATGTATTTGGTGGTAGAGGACTGTGGTTTGTCTAGCATTGACTTGGAATGGATTTGGTTGCACACCTGTCTCCCCCAGCCCAGCTGCTGTACCAAACTCTTCTGGCCTCATCCTCAACTCCCTGTGCTGCACTGCTCTTCTTCCTCCACCCAGGGTGGGAGCAGGAAGTACAAATCAGAGGAGGGTGTCCAGAGACTCCAGCCACAGTTGTAGCTGGAGTGCTAGGGGGGTGTTGTCCAGGTAGGAACCCAGGAGCCATACTTTAACCCCTTGTAGCCCCCCTGTTGGACAGCCCTGACCTCTTTCATAACAACACAATAATCTTGACCCAAAATATTATTCTTTCATCAATTGCAAAGTATAAAGTCATGAAGCTCTTCTTTAAAAGTATAAAACTCACATGTATGCATACACAGTTTTAGTATTCTGTGGTGTTTACGTTCATATATACAATTTTCTTATTAAATTGCATATACAACACAAATCTCAAGGAACAGCAAGTTATTTTAACAACATAATATAGGGATAGATAATATTTAATTTATAGTCCTCTTCATCAATATTCCTTAAAAAAAAAGTGCCAAATTCAAGAGAAAGTGGTATATTGTATATTATCACTTGAGCTTCTTGCAGTCTGCATGCCAAAATAAAAGTAGTTGGGTTGTGATGAAATATGTTGTTCTGTGTACCTGGTAAAAATACATTTGCGAACATTGCGTGTGTAATTCTGAATAAATTTTACCCTGCACAGAAATCATAGTCTTTATATACATTTACTCTCAATAAAGTTTAACTTCCCAGGTATGCAACTCTTTGGAAACAGCACTTCTATAACCACTGGGGTAATAAGTTGATTCCACTAAGCACATTTCCTATAGCTGTTAAACCACACTACCTCTTCAGATATTTGGAAAAGTCAAAATTTGGCTTCTTTCAAATGAATACAAGACAAACCACATAGTATTCTACTAGTCCATCTTTTTGCTTTTATTCATACTTATTGCATAAGTGGAAGGAAACTGCATTGACAGTCATTGAAGTTTATTAGATTCATAAGGTAGGTGAGTGGCAAAGTTGTTTCTGTATTGCATCTAAAACTACTTCATTTGCAGTGGAAATGTAGCTGAATGCAACAGCTTGTAAAGGATGTGCAGTAAAACTGCATGATAGCATAGGGCAAGCTGTGAAATAGACACTATGGGCCAAATTCTTTTACCTTTTACACACCCAAATGGTAAAAATGTATTCTTGGATTGCCTCTGGAGGGCAGAGGTGGGCCTTTGAATTCTGGTCTGCCTCTCTTTCTTATAAGTGATTCTGATCAAATTTTCAGTATCCATGAACTTCAAATTCAATTTAAAATGTTGCATTTTAAGGATATGTCTGGTTAGTAGTTGGTGTATAAATCCTTTGGTAAATACCAGCACATTTACAAAAATAAAACAAAGCAAAACTTTTCCAGGTAGTTGAAAATCTGATTCCTAATCTGTAAGGAATCCTTGTATATATGCTTGTATTATAAAGATCCACCTGAAGGTTCAAAAGTGTCCTTGGGCCCTTAAATTGATGACTCAGGAAAGCTTAAAATGTTTTATTTCATGATAAATGTACTGTTTCTAATCTCAGTGTAATTTACAATTACAGTAAATATCACAAAAAATTAATGTTGCCACTTCAAATACAAAGGGACAACAAACTGTAATTTGAGAGAATTTTATCAACATCCAATTGCCTTAACAAAAACAGCAATGTATCATTTCAGCATGCTGAGAAATATTTATCTTTTGGGACAGCAAAATCATTTGCAGAATGTTTTAACTGCTAAGTAAATATTTTACTGGCAACTTCTGAGGCATCATAAATGCAGTCAATATAAACAAAGCAATGTGGAAACCAGCTTCAATCTCAGTTCAAATAACTTCTGGCTAAATCATGGCAACACAGGATTCTGGGTTGCGTCTGGCTGAGTCCCAGCATTTAGAAAAACCTGATTTCTTCCTGCTATTATAAGCAATTTTGCTTAGTTTACTTGTAAATTCTGGCATTAAAAGGCTCAGCAAGCTTTTAGGCTAAATGATGCAACCAATCAGCCTTTGACAGAAGCCTGACTTTTTAAATCTTTTTTTTTTAAGTAGAATCCACTACTTTTGAAAGGTGCTAGATTCACAGCCCTTAGGGAAGAGATTGCCTGGCTAGAGAACAGGAACATCCTAGGCCATAGTAGAGCAAGTTACTTAAACTGTGACTTGGAGGTATATTATGCTCAACGTTTATTTTATCTGTAGTGTCTTTGCTGATGCTGCCAACCAAGATATTAGCTATAGAATGGTTTTAGATGGTAGGCAGCTGTGTATTAGGAATAGACTGGAGATTTCTTTCAGCAAAGCCATTGAACAGTTGTCAGATGGTGACAACTCGTGTTCACCAGCAGTCCAGTTTGGGCTTGAATTGGTGATCCAAAGATGAAGGGCTCATTATTGCATTACTGGCTCCTAGAGACCTCCAATCACTCTTGTTAGATGTTGAAACTGAGCGTATGCTTTTCTGGCCTTATAACTACCATAACTATTGAGTATTTTAAAGATGGAAAGGGCTAAAAGTGAATTGTGGAATAATCCATTGCAATCATAGTATTGCAATACTACCCACGTGTTTCCTTTAATAAAGGTTTGATATTTAAAAATGGTCTATGGATAAAATCCTTAGACTTTTTGGAACATGTATGCTTGCAAATATGCTGTCATAAGTATGTTGTAAAGAGTTGCACTTGATAGTCTGTAACCACTTGGTATTTTTCATTTTGGATCTTCATTGCTGTTTGGGACTACTTCTAGTTCGTTCCTTTCTGGAGGGGATTATAATTATTTTTTAACCACTGTTCCAATCTTTTATGCATCTGACTCCCCAAATTTGCTTTTTTTTCCTTTTCTTTCAAATAAGCATTTTTCCTTTCTTTGGCTGCTTCTCTTCCCGTAAAAAAAATAAGCTTTGCTGTTAAATCAGAAGTTAATTTTTAAAAATGTTTTAGAAGCTGTAAAAGAAAGTGTAAACATTTATATAGGTTAGTGTCCCTTGTAGGTATTATAAGGCTTTGGCCTCTTCTTGATGGGCGCCCTGCCCCCAAGTGATGTCAGGGTGAGACTTCAGCTTGGGTGCCACCTAGATGGTATGAGTGCTGCTCCTACTTGCCTGCCATGTCTTCTGTGTTCTTGGTTGGGGAGGCAGTTCTGTTCAGGTGGCCCCCCAAGAGCGACGAAGCCTCAATTCCCAGTTCTTTCTTCGTGGGGCTCCGAAACCTCCCCTTTACCCCAACCTTACCACTGCCATAGCCTGGACGAACATTGCCCTCCCCAGGTCTTCTGCTGGACGATCTCTCTTTTCGCCCAGCTCACCCGCCTCTGAGTAGCTCTGGCCTTCCAGGCCTGCCCGACTTCCTCCACAGCCAGTTCCTTAGCTTCAGGCCAGCTGGGGCATGGAATCCTGCCCTGTCTTCGGGCTAGCTAAGGCTTCCAGTGAACCCAACAGAAAACAAACCTCCGGATTCTGCTGATGGACCCCTGGGATCCTGTCTCCCAATGCTCCTTGTGGTTCAAATAAAACAGAAGAAAAAGAGGTGGGGGACTCCCTCATCCCTGTGCTCCAGGTGACTGTGGGAATGGGCTGCCATCCCGTGCCCCACTCTGACCCACCACCTCGGATCCCCAGCTGACCTGGGGTCACTTTCTATCGTCCCCGGACTGGTGGGGTGCGTGATTCCCACGCTGAGTTGCTCTTGCCTCCCCACCATGCTGACTGTGGGAGTAGCTGCTCCCTGCCAACACCTCCCGCCACCATATCTGGATTCTCTGGTGGGGCTGCGGTGCTGCTCCCAGGAGATCCTTGGTTCCTTGGGCTCAGGCTTCCTCCCTGGGTTGCCAGAGCCCTCTGTTCACTGCTCAGCTCCCCCTATCTTGCCTTCAGCCTGGCGATCGTCTTCCTGGCAGCATGCGTCTCCCAGTCGGAGTCCTGCTTTCCCTCCATTGGCCGCTCAGATGTTTCTCCGGCTGCTATTTGAGCAGCCCACAGCTCATGCAGGCTCCATCCCTGTCGTTCGCTGATCTGCAGCTGCAGGGAGCTCCAGAATCATGGAGCCTGCATCTGCGATTCCTCCCAGCTGCCGCTCATCAGGATCCCTGTGGTAGGTATTGGATTGTGTGGGGTGGGGGTCTGGGACCCCCTAGCAGGGCTATTCCTGCCCCTCTCACAGTTAGCTCTAATATTTCTATCTTCAAACTGTTTCAGATACAAAAAGACTACTGTGATTCAGTTTTTGTACAGCATCTTACTGATTTTCCAGTTGTAATGATTCTTAGCTTGCCACTCATTACAGTAGTTCACTACAGGTTTCTCTACAAGGAAAGCATTGACAGTTTTGTATGTAGATGTAGCAGGGCAAGAAGTGTTGATAACAGAGGTTGTACAATAATGGGGGTGGATGGGACGGAGGTGGGGTGTGAAGAAAGACTTGCAGCAGAGAAAGATCCCAAACTACACATGGTTTAAATTTGTAAATTGTTGGGGGCTAGAAGGGACCTTGTAGATCATTAGGTCCAGTCCCCCTGCACTAGGCAGGAAAGACAACTGAGGTCAAGTGACCCCAGTAAGGTGACTGTCCAGTTTCCTTTTGAAGATTTCCAGGGTAGGTGACTACCACCACTGGAGGGAGTTTATTCCACAGTCTGGACACCCTGACTGTGAAGGAGATTTTCCTGGATTTGAGCCTGAAGTGGCCTTCCAGGAGTTTGTATCCGTTGCTCCTGGTCTTCCCGAGGGGTGCCCTGGTGAACAGCTGTTAACCGAGTTCTTGATGTACTCCCCTGATGTAGCAGTAAGCCACTACCAAGTTCCCTCTTGGGCCTCTACAGAAGAGAAGGCTAAGTCCCTTAGTCTTTCCTCATACGGCTTGTCTTGCAAGTCCCTGATCATATGGGTGACTCTCCTCTAGACCCTCTCAAGTTTTTTCATGTCCTTTTTGAAGTGTGGTGCCCAGGACTGGACACAGTACTCCAGCTGCTGTCTCACCAGTGCGGAGTACAGTGTGAGTGTCACTTTCTTGCTTTCAAACAGGCGTCATATTTTAATTTGTGAGTTGTCCGGGGCCTTTTACTCATCCTCCAAGACCCTGTCACTGTAAGGGGGTATGAAAAATAATCAGAACAAAATGAAAGAATCTTTATGTAGGAGGCTATTCCATCTTTATCTTTACCCAATTGCCCTAATTACATATAAAAAGGATAGTTTAATGGATTTCCCCCTCTCTTTTTTGGAATAAAGATCCAGTGGGCACGTCTACATGAGCTGCTATGTTGCCATGGCAATGTAGCATTGGCAGGCATGAACTGTGATGCTGCTGCTACTGCACAGTAATAACGATCTACTATGCAGTAGCTCGTTACTACTGTGCAGTAGGGTTGGAAACAAGCCATACGGCACCAGGACAGCTCAGTACTGGCAGTTATTCTGCAGTCAGGTGCATATGTATACATGCCCAGAGACCAGAAAGAGCCCTGTTTGCAAAGGAAAACTAATATCTTCAAAACTATGTGGGTTTTAGAATTTTTTGAGGGGGGATAACTTTTTAAACATTAACACATGCTTTAATTTTGGTATGTTTTAGAATGAAGAGCTTCACTTTTTGAAAAACCCATAAAAATCAAACTTTAGGGCCTATGGAAAAAAATCACTGTTTGCTCACTTACCATAACTCCTCTCCCCCTATACTGTCTTACCTATAGAACATCATATATCCATTAATAGGAATTTTCTTTGCAGAGTGAATACTCCGGCCACTGCAAATGTCTATATCACTGGAAGGTTCTCTTTGGTAATATTCCATTTGTTTCAGTGAATCAAATCACAAGCAAAACAGGATGCAGATTATTGTGTTCCCGAGACAGAGTTTTACATGTTGCTGCTCTTTGGAAGTTGTAGAGGAGCCAAGTCCAGTGTAGTTCCCTTGCTTGTAGTCACTGAGGGATCTTTCAAGGAAAAATGCTGTCTTGAAGCAGCGATAGTCCAGGAAAAGTAGACAGCAGTTCATCCAAGATAGTTTAATCAGTTTGGAGATGTATCTTGAGCTTTGCCACAACAACTTATGTTGTTAAATATGTTATAAAAAAACTTAAGTTGTCTAAAAAGAGAGCACTATCTAGGTGACTGTGCATGTAAAATAGATCAATGAAGGATCAGGGAGAGCAGAAGCCTGAGGAATTTGGTAATGGGCCATAACGATTTCATACTTCCAGTCTTCCAGGTTAGTAATGACTGACTTAAAAATGAATGACTGTTGAATGACTGATGTAAAATGAGTTTTGATCCTAAAGAGTTCCCAGTGGACTTGTCTGAATTCTAGGGCTACCGCCAACTTAGTGGGCCTAGTTGGAAAACTTGTTGTCAGTGTCATCAGTGCAGCTGTGGGCTGAATGAGAATGGAGATTGAAATCCCACCTTACTACTGAGAACAACAGATCTAGATTCTGGTTAAAGCATTGTAGTGGACAGGTTGGGGAAGTTTGTGCAGTTTCTGCATTGTTTCTTATGGTTGTCTTTAAATCTGCACATATCTGCCTCAGACTGGTTCCAAGAAGAAAGGGTTAGTGTTAGGGAAGGACCTTCCACATTTTGAGGACTCTGTCTGCCTTACCTAGTCAGCTGCCAATATGATTACATTATAAAATGTAGTTGGAATTCTTTTCTACTACTACTGTTAGTCACAGTCTGACAGACTTGAGAGTTGTACTTGGTGTATGGATTACTCCTACTTTCAAAGGATATGGAACTTCCTAGATTATCCATCTCTCTGCTCTGTATTACATTTCAGAGTTGACTGTTAATCTTGCCTTTTTAATACTGCCTTAGTCTTTTCTACTGAGGAGAGAGGAAGTGAGGAGGATTAATAAACTCCTTTTGCTCTTAACCAATAAGCCTTGACCTCGGCTCCCATAAGACTAGGATTTCATGCTGCCTATTTGACAAATGTAAAATGAAACACCTGTATATAAGAGAGGTACAGCTAGCTGTGTGCATGTCACTGCTGGTCCATCTGCAACCCACCTACTAGTTGCTCTACTTGGGAAGAGTTGAGGCAGCTGAGAATCACTCGGAATGAACTAACGTCTGTCACATCTTATCACCCTAATGGAACAGCAGTGTGACCTAACCATGGCTGTTCTATTCTTGCTATTAATGAGCAAGTATCATGCATTTGGAGTACCACCAGAAGTATTAGGATGATATCTGATCAGTGAAAACATGCTAGTGTTTGGGGCAGAGGAGGCCTGAATAACAGGATTGCCATGAAGTAGAACTTACCTATGTGATATTTCAAGTGCTCAACAGAACAGAAGTAGGGGCTGTGGTTATGCTGATCCTATGGCAGCATACTGTGTGTAGTAATAATGAATAACACATTTGTCTACAATCTGAAGAATTACTTGCAATTTTGAGGGCTGTGGACCTATGAGCGTGCTGGAGTAATTTTCCTTGTGTGGGATATAACTCAATCTAATACATGAGGCGTTTAATGTGTACCACAGACTCTTGTGATTTTAATTTTTTTATAACATATTTAACAAGAAGAAAAAATCTCTTCTCTAGCAGACCACTTATTTTAGAGGGTGAACAGTTTCCCCCAGTGTTTGAAGCATGATTAAAAGCATCAGAAGTATGGGGAATAATAAACACACAGTTATAACGCACGTGTCACACATGTGAGTGGGAAATATGTTGTTGTGTACATAATTGAGCATAAAAATTGACAAAGGCAGAAGTTCATTCAATCCAAAAATCTATTTAAATAGTGTAAGTTGTTAGGGGTTCTTGGCAATAACTGCAATTTAATGCCTCCTTAAAAGTATTTTTGATTAATTGAACACAGTGAAGGAAGTCAATGACAGCTCTTCACAAAAGAGGTAGCCATTTTTAGACATTTGCTTGAATTTTAGGTCACTTGTCCCTGTTAAATGTCAACCTTTACCTTAGCAAAACTCCCATTATTAGTCCCTGTACAGCAAAGCATTTAAGCATACGCTTTTAACTATGTGCTGAGATCCCAGGACATGGTTTTGCAGAATCAGTGCTTTAGGTGGCCAGTAGGAGAACATTGGGAGTTTTGCCTGAGTAGGATTGCATGATTGGACCCATAACTAACTTTGTTAGAGTGAAATTGATAGGACAGTATGGATGTGTCCAGGTGAGCACAGTCATGTGGTAAGTAGCACCGCAAACACGTTTGCAGCGCCACTTACTGCACAGTCCGGAGTTCTCCGTGTTGCAAGGGCATGCTGCCCGAGCACATGGTGCTTCGGGGGTTTTTTTTCTGCAGGTTTTTTTTGACCCCTGGATACATTAATGAATGTATTAAAGAGTACCGGCCCGAGTACTGAACCCTGAGGGATGCCGCTGTTCACCATATGCCATGCTGACTCGGTTCCATCAACAGTCACTCTCTGGGTCTGACTACGGAGCCAGTTCCCAAGCCATAAGGTTGTCAAGGCCACGGTTCCCCAGGAACATCATGGGAGACCAAGTCAAAGGCTTTTTTGAAATCCAAGTAAATTACATAAACAACTCCCCTCCTGTGCAGGTTTCACATCACCTGGTCATAGAAGGAGATGAGGCTGATCAGGCATGACCTACCCAAAACAAAGCCATGTTGGCTGTCTCTCAGAATGGCACCTTTTGTCATCCTGTTGTTGATAGATTTTTGATAATTTTTTCCAAGATCTTACCAGGGATTGAGGTCAAACTGATTGGTCTGTAGTTCCCTGGATCTTCCTTTCTGGAAGACAGGCACCACACTGGCCCTTTTCCAGTCTTCAGGAACCTCTCCTGAGTACCATTAGTTCTGTAATATCCATGCCAATGGTTAAGCTATGATGTTGGCCAACTCTTTTAGCAGTCTTGGGTGCATTCCATCAGGGCCTGCTGGCTTACGGATGTTCAGCCTCTCGAGGTGTTCCCTCACAGGGTCTTCACTAAATGTAGGTGTATGGTCACCTGTACCCTCATAGTCCTGTGTCCTGTCAAGCAGGGTGACCCCCTTGGGCCGGTGGGAAGGTGATGCAAAGCAATCATTGAGGAGATTAGCTTTTTTTCTGGGTGTTGGTTGTCAGCTGCACCATTTGATTCAGCAGGGTCCAATGTTGCCCTTATTTTTCTTTCGACTTCCTATGTATCTAAAAAAGGACTTTTTATTGTGTTTTTAGGATTGTGTCCTTAAGGAGCAACCACTCTTCTTGGAAACCCTTCCCTGTCAGATTGTGATCCATCAGGGCCTCAACAACCAACCTGCTGAGCTTGTGAAAGTCAGCCTTCCTGAAGTCAAGGATTTCTGCATCACTGACTGATTTGCCAGCTTTGCAGTGGATAAGGAAGGTGATCAGTTAATGATCACTGTCACTGAGATTCCTCAGGTTGCTCATTAGATCAACTGTTTGGCCAGAACCAGATCTAGCAGCACCTTGCCTCATTTCAGCCCATGGACTTCTTGAGTCAGAGCTTATCAATGTAGGTGAGGAATCTGCGTGACTGATCAGATTTGGCTGGATGCTCCTCCCATGAGATTGAAATCACCCATGACAACCATGCACTGGAAGTGTGCAGCCTCTGGTAGTTCCCTAGAGAATTCGTGGTCAAGCTCTTGCTCCTGGTTAGGTGGTCTGTAATAGACTCCTACAGTAATATCCCTTTCACCATGTTCTCCACGTATTCTAACCGAGAGGGTTTCATGTCGCCCTCCTTGGGTGCCTGTGTCAGCTAGTAGGGAAGTGTACTGCTTCTTGACAGAGAGAGCTACACCCCTGCCCTTCCTCCCAGCATGACCCTCCTGTACAAGGTATAGCCATCTATTCCTGTGGTCCAGTCATAGGTAGAGTCCCACCAGATCTCCATTATCCCTATGAGATCATATTTGTTATTGCTTAGCAGAAGGGTCCTCCTGCTTATTCCCCATACTCCTGGCATTAGTGTACAGGCAGTTGAGCCTGCCATTGGAAGCCCTAGGCTTCTTTGTATGCTTAGGAGAGTCCTGCCCTTGGGCTGGGGTAGGGGTAAGTTTGATTGTGTTTCCTGACCTACTGATTATGTGCCTGTTCCTTCACGGATTGTTCTGATGGTTGTCTGCCTGTCCCCCAGTGATCTTAGTTTAAAGCTCTGTCAAGCAGGTCAGCCAATCTGGTTGAAAATAGCTTCTTTACCTTGGGGTGAGGTAGAGGCCGTCTCTTCCCAGCAGGCTGCTGCCTCTCTCCTTGAGGTGTGGACTGTGGTTGAAGAAGCTGAAGCCTTCATGTTGGCACCAGTGCCTCAATCTTCTGTTTACCTCTTCAGTACATCTTTTCCTTCTGTGCCCGTGGCCCTGTAACCCGGAGGATTGGGGAGAAAACTACCTGTACCCCCAGTGCCCAGAGCCCTGTAGTCACTCTTGACCTGGTTGGAGTTGCTCTGAGCCATGTAATTTGTGCCCATATAGATGAGGATGGTGCAGTAGTGTGCTGGCTCAGTTTTGGGATCCTTTCAGTTGCATCCCGGATATGGGCCCTTGGGAGGCAGCAGACCTCACGCACTAAGGGGTCGAGGAGACAGGTTGTACCCTCAGTCCCCTTCAAGAGGGAGTCTCCCATGACTACAGGAAACCCTCGCTATTCACGGGTTCGGCATTTGCGGTTTCAAATATTGTCTGCCCTCATCCTGCTAGCCTTCCTTGCTCTTCCCTCCTCGTTCTTCGGGTGAAGGGCCTTCTGGTAGGCATCAGTCTCCTCCTTTGACATCCCTGATAGCATGCAGTCTGGAGCTCCCCTATCTGGTATTCCAGGGATTCTAATGTGGAGCACCCCCCCCAAGGGGAGGTGTCCTTGCTCCTGATCCCAGACGCCTGCATTTGTGCCAGGCAGCCCCCACAGCCAAGAGCCTGGGGCTCCGTCTGGGTAGAGGCCTCAGAGACCAGAACTCCTTAGCACTGTGTACTGAAGCCTCTTGCTTTATGCTTATTTATTGCCCTTTTTCCTTCAAGGTTTGTACCTCTCATGAATAAAAAAATGTAGTAAGCTTATTGAGATGACAAAATCTCTTACCACTCAATTCGAGGACCTGCATCTTACAGAAGACCAGGGCTCTGAGAAAGCTGTTCCCCTCTGTTAGCATGAAAAAGTAGAGGCATTCAAATTATTTTGATTTTCCAAATTGCTGCAGCTCTGGTTTCTTTTTTAAATGAAATTGTTTTATATAGTTTGATGCTAATTTATTATGTTAATAAACCAACATTGTGAGAAGCTATTTTAAGCTGAGCCATGTTTAGTAGTAATAACACTTTTACCTTGGAATAGCAAACACTACATGCTTTTATTTTTTTAACCTCCATGTGCAGAGGTTTCTAGAAATGTCCGTATTGGATTAATCTAATCTGTAATGAGATGAGAAGGTGGTTGGGAACCAACTTTACCATTCATCTCTCTCCCTGTAATAGTTTTATTAGTAGGATTATCATTATGTGAATGGAACTCTGATGAAGTGTGGTCAGTGGCAGAGGTGCACCTACAGTATAGTCATGCTCTACCTTGGGTTTCATAAAAAAAAGAAGCAAGCCCATAGCATCTTGTGTATCTGTATCCCCACGCTTCAAAATGGTGGCAGGAATGCTTTAACTGAAGCTCATCAAACAAGCTTTAACTAAAGTGCCCCCACTGCCATTTGGAAGTGTGGGGATGCTGATACATGAGAAGTGGAGGCTGCTGGAGATACACTAAGAGTCAACTAAGAAAGCAGTAGTACTTATTTATAGCTGTTTACATGCATTTAACTCCAACTCTGTTAAGCATCTAGACTAAAGGAGTGAATGAGAGAAAAAGTGTGGTATTCAAAATCAGAGCAAAATCCCAGGATTTACAAGAGAACAGTGAGACAAATCTTTATGGTAGCAATGTGTATGTCATTTTATCTTTGTGTGTTTTCATGTGAGCCAGTGGTTTTTATAGTTTAAACAAGTTGTTATAGGCAACTTTAATGAAGACTGAACTGGTCACGTCAATCTGGCTGGTGGGGTAACTGGTGACCCCCATTTAACCAGTAACCCTACTCTAACCAGTGACATAAGTGACCTCGGTGATTTTTTGCAGCATGGAATGGGCGGTATATTTAGGAATTGTCAAAGATGGGTTTGCAGATGCTGAGGATCCTATTCAGTTCTGGATGGCTGTTGAATACTGCATTCCCAACCTGGCAAAATATGTAGTGGTTCTTCTGCAACTGACTGTAAGTTAATTTGACATGAAAAGAAGTTTCACAAAACTTGGGGTTCTTTTCAGTGCTTGGTGTCAATGTCTGAAAGCTGAAAACGTGGCTGGAATGCTGCAACTCTATTTTAACAATCCAGAGTAACCAAGAAAACGATTACATTTTCTGTGAGTGGAGCTAGCAGTCTATAAGCCCCAGCCAGAAAGCAGAGCAAACAGTTTGCCATTGGCCAGGTAATATCTGGTGGAATGTGGACAGGACTGTAGGGGAAGTAGTCCCAGGGAGCAGGGGCCAGGGGGCCCTGGAATGAGTGAGCAGCTCCAGGAGGGCTGAGGAGAGTGGAGAGCAGAGGTGGGCTTGGACTACAGAACATAAGCAAGACGTGGCATTTAAACATGCTTTAAGCTGTACTGTGTGTTTCTTTCCTTTTTGTCCTATAATAAACCTGGCTTTTGTTGGTACATTGCTTGCAAGGGAGTTTGTTCATCCAGTTTAAATCTAGTTGTCCCAGGTTTCTGGGTGGGGGCTCGAGCCAGGGCTAAACTTATTTGAGATTTCCCAAAACTTGAAGCCCTAGCCCTTATTGCTGCCAACAGGTGCAGGGAGCAGAACAGCAGGGGGGACCTGCATCCTGGAGGAGCTGCTGCCAGGAGGGAGTGAGTGGGAAGTAGCCAGGGAGTGAGGGGTACCGCCAGGGCTGGGGGGGGTGCTGTGGCTTGGAGTGAGGGGCAATGGCATATCAGGGCTGCTTGGCACCACAAAGCAGTGTGGGGGGCAACCTCAGCTGGACCCATTCCCTGGTAAGTGGGGGGGGGCAGCAAAAGCTCTGATTTTTTCCCTGATGAAAAACCCATAAACAAACTAAAATTTATAAGTATTTAGAATGTGTTCTATTATAGTGATTAAAGTACTAGTAGGCTTCCAAATTGCTTTAAAACTGTAAATATATCAATAAAACTTTGTGTTCAACTGATACCCATATACATAGTAGCTTTTCAATTTAAACATGGATTTGGGGGTTTTAATCAGAGAGTGATTTTTATTTTACTGTTTTTTATCAGGGAAAACCCAGGATATCCATGCTTATCATGGAGGACATCTGTTCACTTATGGTGTGAACCCCACGGCTGCCTGGATTCTCCAGCTGCTAGGGTTTTGTGGGCCTGGTCCTGCAGGGCAGTGAACTCAAGCCTTGAGGGGAACGTTTCCTGCTCCATGCTTGCAGATGAACACTGGGAATTTCCCTGAAGGAAATTCCAGGGCAGACATTTCATGCTGCAGAGCAAGGGAACCCCATACGTAGAGGGACCATCTGTCCCATTTTTCCTGAGACAGTCCTGGATTTTAGAGGCCAGTCCTGGGTGCAGGGCACAGATTAAAATGAGCATCCTGGGCATAGGATACAGTCCAGCAGGGAAGGGAATCAGTGTGGTGCTCCAGGAAGGCAGCTGAGCAGGCTGCTTGTTACAGTATGCTGCTCTGCCTCTCCCTACAGTGGGGTGCTTACTTGGGAGGAAGGGAAGGAAGGAAGGGAGGGGGAAGCAGGGGAGGGGGGGAGGCAG
>NW_017728997.1:33882874-33883398 GCF_001723915.1 Gavialis gangeticus | reverse complement strand
GGGCTAGCCGGAACGCGTGATTGGCTGAGGGGGAAGCAGGGGAGGGGGGGAGGCAGTGTCCTGGATGTCCTGTATTTCTAACTGGGATGGTTGGTCGCTCTACCCATAAGATTCCCTGGGACCTTTATCTTGCAGAATCGGGCCTGAAGCCGGAGGAGCTTCAGGGGTTTGATCCTGTGGGACAATGGACCTGGGCACTGTGTGTACTTGCCAGTCAACTGGATCAGTTGTGTTGTGACCACATCCTGACACAGTTGATCCTGTGACAAACATCTGCTTGTAACCTTTGAGTGAAACTTTGCACATGTATTAAATGTGCACCTCAAGTACAGAACTGAGGCATCATTTGGACTGGAAAGCCACTTAAGGAGTTTCAGTTACCTGTTGAAGGTCAGGGAGGGAAGGAAGCAGCTGACCCAGACCAGCATGGTTGGCAGGGAGGGGAAGGAATTGATCCTATCCAGCCCTGGGCTTGTCCACCATGTACCTAGGACCCCCACAAGCAGGGCTTGCTCAGCTAGATG
>NW_017728997.1:33876712-33877874 GCF_001723915.1 Gavialis gangeticus | reverse complement strand
AGCAGGGCTTGCTCAGCTAGATGGATGGGGTGGGGCAATGGGTGGGTGGGGTGTGGTGTCCAGGAGCAGGAGAAATGGGTGGGGCTGGGATCATGGGGTGATGGCAGTGCGGGGCTAGGTTATGAGGCAAAGCCATGTGTGTCCTTGTGCCGGGCACCAGTTCTGCAGCAGGGACATGCAGGGAATGGATCGGGGCTCTGTCCTGTGCCCCAGCCCCATGCCGTCATTGCCTCATGATCCCAGCCCCAGCCCTGTCCCGCTCCTGGATACTGCTCCTTGCCTCTCCATGGCCCCATCCCATCTGCCCTGCCATACAACTTGCCCGCGGGGGTCCCAGACTGATCTCTATGGAGATTGCCTGCCTGCTTCATCTAGCACACTTGGTGGTGAGTGCAGGGTGGATTGGCAGTAGCAACTGGGCAGAGTAAGTTGCTGCTATGGGGGCTGCTGGGAAGCTGAATCCAACTGCTGTGTTATCTTCACCCTGTCATGCAGGCAGCAGAATTGCCTGTACATATGACAGTCCGGGTTTCTCCCCGCACCTGGGCCAGGTAGGGCCAAGAGTCCTGCCACAGGGTAGATAGAATCCATTGGCATGCTGGGTCTGGCCTGTGGGCCAGGTTTTGGTTACCCCTGGTATATGGGATACTTATGCCTCACATATTATTTAGTTAGAGGGGGGCACCTGTTTTGGGGAGTTGCAGCAAACAGTTTGTCAATCATTTGAATTTCCATCCAACCCTTGTTTGCTTGCTTGGTTTTTTTTGCTTTAGTTTACCTGAGACCTAGTTTCTTTTGTTATACCTTGCTGCAGCCCTAAATCTGTCCTTAGGTACATTTATGCATTCAGTTTCTTGAAGTTGAAGCCATATGCACTTCAGGGTGCTGCACTTGGGCAGTAATAACCAGCAGCACACTTATAAGATGGGAAACTCCCTTCTTGATGTCCGAACCAAATTTCAAAGTGTATGCTGGATAACACAGAGTTAAAGTGTTGACATAGATTCATAGATTCATAGATTAAGGGTCGGAAGGGACCTAGTAGATCTTCTAGCCCGACCCCCCGCCAGGGCGGGAGAACAACAAAAACCCCAAAAAGAGAAATGGGACTCAAACGAGTCCAGCTAGGTGGGCATCCAGCCTCTTCTTAAAGACCCCCAGG
>NW_017728997.1:33874767-33876282 GCF_001723915.1 Gavialis gangeticus | reverse complement strand
CGAATTTAAACAGGTTACTTTCCACCCCATCATCCAGATCGCTGATGAAGAAATTGAACAGCGCAGGCCCCAGGACCGAGCCCTGGGGGACTCCGCTACCCACCTCCCCCCAGGTCGAATATGACCCATCCACCACCACCCTCTGAGTGCGACCCCTCAGCCAATCTGCAATCCATCTGACTGTGTAGGCATCGCAGACTGGCCATGGAAAATCCCCAGAGGGCAGACAGGCATGCCCAGCACGTGCCCCCTGTGCGACCTCTGTCTTGTCAATCATGGCTGAGCCATGAGGTAACTTAACTTGTTACCATGCGCATGCCTAGTTCTGCCTGAAGAATGACATAATTAAACTAGAAAATTCCTCAAGGAAAGCAACCTGATTGGCCACCTGGTTGTCTTAAAAGGCTTGTGAGCCCCCGCCCAAGGGGAAGAGGAGAGAGGGGAGACCACATTCGACCGGCGAACAGAAACTGCCTTGGCAGAGACTGTCTCGCAGGGAGAGATCTGTCCTGGGAGCAGAGGCTGTTCTGACAGGGACTGCTCCTCAGGAGGGCTTTCAGCCCACTGGTCTCCTCATCGCTGTGTTTTCGCAATTTGTTTCTCCTCGATGTTGTATTGATTTTTGATTACCGAACCGATTTTTGGCTTTGACACCGACTACGATTTTAATCGATCTTTGACTACGGCATCATGATTTCACTTCAGCACTGACCTCAGCATCATACTCAATCGACTTCGGCATCGCACTCGACCCATTTTTTGTCCACGTTGGACTTCCGTTTTGTTGGACTCTCATCGTGTTACAGTTCGTTGTTCATTTCCCATTGATGAGCTGTTGACCAGTCCTGGGACTACCGAGTTGGGCAGCCGCACCTAGCATCCGGGCTAGAAAAGAAGGGCTTAGCTTAAGAACCCCGTGGACCAACAGACCCCTTTGTTGTTGTTTTGTTTTAAACTGTAACTGAACAAGCAAGCTTCTTTGCCTATGCTCCATATGCGTAAGTAATTAAAATCCATTTGTTTGAAACCGCACGAGTCCCGTACCGCTCAGACTCCTCGTCGCTAATCCTGCCTGTTCCATACCGAATCCCTCGGCCCACCGTGTTCTTGGGGCCGCCGTTGCCCGACACTTGAGAGCATGGAGGCAGAAAGGGATCTTGGAGCCATTATTGACTCCCAGATGAACATGGGCCGACAATGCGAGGTCACGGTTGGCAGGGCTAACCGGACCTTGTCGTGCATCCACAGATGCATCAGAAGCAGGGCCAAGGAGGTGATCCTCCCCCTCTATGCAACACTGGTCAGGCCACAGCTGGAGTACTGTGTCCAGTTCTGTGCGCCCCACTTCAGGAGGGATGGGGACAACATGGAGAGGGTCCAGAGGAGGGCCACCTGAATGATCCGGGGACTACAGGGCAGACCCTACAATGAGAGACTGCGGGACATGAACCTGTTCAGCCTTCACAAGAGAAGGCTGAGGGGGGACCTGGTGACTGTCTGTAAACTCACTAGGGG
>NW_017728997.1:33869068-33874756 GCF_001723915.1 Gavialis gangeticus | reverse complement strand
TACTTCTGTGATTCTGTGATATGTACATGGTAGATATGGTTCTTAGGATTGCACTGTGAAGAAAAAAAGCTAATAATTGGTGATGCATCGGGGGTGCCCGCAGGTGCACGTGCACCCCCTGAGATTGGCCGTGCACCCCCTGAAAGCACCAGCCACGAAATTGGAAGTGCACTTCTGGTTTTGTTGCTGGTGGTTCTGCGCTCGGCGCTCAGCTGCTGGTGGACCGCCCCACCGTGATCAGCTGTGGCAGGTCCCCTCTTTTGGCAATCTGGTGCCCCTCCAGACTTGGGAGGCACCAGTTGCCCATGAATTTAACAACCCAGGTCTCAATTGCTTGATCAAAAATAAGGTGCGACTAAGAATCTGATAGTCAATTGATAGCAGACTGCTGTGTCTAAGCCAAGTACCATGGAAACAAATAGCTCCACGTAGTTATTGCTGTCTGCCCGGGCCCTCCCAATTACAGGTAAAACTCCCATTGGCTAAACCAGGATGAGACCAGTGTTAAGAGCTTCTGAAATGCCTGCTCTCAGATTTTTCTTTCATGCACTCCATTATCCCAAATTGGGGAGTGGGGTCTGAAGTAGCACAGGGTAGATTGTGAATCATGGTTCTTTGGCTGCCCAAATGCCAGATGACTTTATACAAAAACAATGCTTCTTGCACATGAGTCCCAGCTACTAAAATAGCCTGGGAGTGGGAAGGAGTCTGGTTAGAAGTCTGTCATGGAAAAAATTGTAACACTAATATTTCACTGCAAGTTTTATATGAGCATTTGCTTAAAGAGTCTTGTATGTCGACAGGCTAGTTAGCACATAATGTTTTCTGGTTAATATCTTCCAAACCTTACACTTTAAATATACTGTTTATCAACCCTTTTATTAAACATACAAAGCAAGACCACACTCACCAAAGTCTGTCACAACCCATTTTATTGTCACAACCCATTTTAATGTGTGCTGAAGAGTGAGAGTCCAAGCCACAAACTTGACTCAGTTCAGCCTCAATGGCTTTTTAAAAAGTCTCCAGTTTAAAATAATACATTATTAAGGCATTCAGAGTTGTCAAAATTAATATTTAATATCACATTTATGTTCCCCCCCCCCACACAGTTTTTCATTCACTTCAATTGCTACACTGAAACAAAGTTATTTGTATGACAGCCAAGTGGTTATAAATTTTAACTTTTTTGCATGGCAGAAGTGCATCTGGGAGTTTGGACTGGTGGCTCTAGGCTGCTTTCTTCTGATTCCTGAGTGTACACATTTATGCACAAAAGGTTATCTAATGCTTGTTTTAAATTGCTACTCCATAAGATGTCTGAAACCTGCACCCTTTTGACTGACTAGTTTGAGGAAGGCAGAGTTTTTTTTAATAGGTAGGGAAGAGTACAATGGGAACAACTTCCATATGCATTTATTTTTAAATCTAAGATCTTGAGACCATATGAAGAAAAATATTGCAAATATCTAGGATGTAAGGACTAATTTAATAGGTGATTGTGAATGCTATTCAAACATACTTTTGAAAGCTGAGTATGGTTAGTCACGCCCAAAGACACTTCAGCCAAACTATCAAAACTTTTTTTCTCTCTTGTTAAGTTAAAGATTGTTCTGTATGTGGTATTATATATTTGTTTTAAATCTGTTAGTCACCACTGTTCAGAGAGGACATAGCATGAAAAGATGTATTTGAAAGTTTTTTTGTGATGCTTCCTGTCAGAATTAGAAATTGCATGCGAGTAGAAAAATGAAAATAAAAATATCAAAAGAAAGGGAGGAAAACATGAATGTGCATGGCTTTATGAAAGCCAGTGGGATATTTCTGAAGATAACATTTTACCTCAAATTGGTAGGATTAACACATGATGGAACATGCGTTATAAGATTTTGGGGTTTTGAAGGGCAAGCACTACCAAATTAACTTTTGTGTCGCTGCTTCTTCAGTCCGAATTTTTGGATCTTCTTTTACATCAATAATGTTTATGGAAATAAAAAGAATGTTGAAGCTACATGGTCCTTGTATGCCCTAAGAAGTTTTTTCTTAAGGTATAATGAAAAAAAACCCCCAAATATTTTTGAGGGTACTGGAAAATATAAGGGACAGAGTCTCTAAGAAATAACGGTACAATATTTTAGTAATAAAACTTCACACATGAAAAATCCTGTTCTTCACCCCCCCACCCCCCAAACAGTCACCTTAGCAGTCACTGACTTAAGCTATGCTTGCTCAGCATGGCTGAAAATTGGGCCCAGGCTGTTTGAGACTTTGCCTTCAACAATGTAGGACTTATGTCTAGGATTTCACTGTTTCTGCTATGTTGGTTTATAAAACCTGTGCTGGCTGCAGCAAGAGAGAGTGCCGTGAAGGAGTCCCTTGAGTTGCAAAAGATTCCCTTGTGGCCCAGAAAACTGGGTTTAGGGAAGCTTTGTCTACCAGGTTGTAGCAAATATCTGCCCTACTGCAGCCCCACTGTTTGACCCACACTTTTATGGATGTTAGATTGTCTGGTTGTCTTTGGGCATCTTGGAGTTCTAAGTAGTGAGCAGCTAGGCCCAGGAAAAAGGAGAGTGGATAATATAGGGTCAAGTCTGAATCTCAAACAAAACTTAGTAAATTAGCTTTTTCCATAGGAAATAAAACACGTTCTATTGAAGGGAATATATTGGGCCAAGACTATCTGTATAAAAAGGTAATGATTGCTATTACAGGTTATTGAGTTATGAGTCTGGATAAGGGAGATGAGTTTGATGTCATTTACTTGGACTTTAGGAAGGCCTTTGACTTGGTGCCCCATGAGGCTTTCAAGGTAAAACTAGGGGATTATGGGCTTAATGATTCAATTTGTCAGATGGGTTGGAAATTGGCTGTGGGGTCAGACCCAGAGGCAGATGGATGGATCTGTGTCCACCTGGTGGAAGGTAGCCAGTGGGGTCCCTCAGGATTCTGTACTTAGATCAGTCTTTTCAACGTCTTCATCAGTGATCTGGATGTGGAAGTGAAAAGCATACTGGTAAAGTTTGCTGATGACACAAAGCTCTGGGGAGGTGTGGCCAAGCATCAGGTAGGCTGATGATTCAGGCGGACCTAGACAGATTAGTTAAGTGGGCGGACCAGAACCAGATGCTGTTCAACACGGAGAAGTGTGAAGTGCTCCATCTGGGGAGGAAAAATCTGCAACCAACTTACAGGCTCAGTGATGCTGTAGCGGGCCAGCAGGGGGTGCTTCTGCACTGAGCTACCCACCTCACTGCACCCGACCACCGTCCAGGCTCCGAGTGCCTCCCTGGGAGCGCCTCATGTCTGGCTGACCCCCTTCTTGGAGCACACCCACCAGCCTGGGGGTATAGCTGCCACCACCCAGGGACAGGCTTGATCCTGGCACTGTGGCCCCTGGAAAACACAGGCCTAGTAGCCCTCAAGGACACTTGACTCACCTCAAGAACTTGGGGTCCTTCTCTCGGTCAGAAGCACAAATAGTGGTCTCCCTTAGTCAGCCGAACCAAGGGAACCCCAAGGCATAATCTAGACCCACTCCCAATAAGTCTCCCACACTAGGTACAAAGGGGAACTTTACTGGTTACAGGAAGTAGGGTTGGAATACGGTACAGAGTTGAGTAGTATTGGAGAAATCCCATAGAGCAAACAGGGTGGCTGGGGTAGCCTTTAGTCATGTATCTGAGTTACTGCAAGCTATATCTAGTTAGATCTCAGGTAGCTTACTCAGAAGTATCATCCAGAGGCAGGTGGAGATTCCCTCTGGAGGCAGGCAGTTCATTGATCATGAGTTTCAAGCAAAAGAGCAAGTTTCAGATGGTTCAGCTCTCCTCTCTGAGTTTTCATCATTGCTACTGCCCTTCCTCCTGGGCAGTCCTTAACTTATATAGACCTTATGACCTCGTTTACCTGATCCAATGGAGGCCAGCACCTGTTGGCTGCCAGCCAACCAATTTGAAATGCATTACTGGTTGCTGGGCAGACTGGCAGGGTCTCTAGAATACTAGGGAGCCCAAGCCCTTCATCCAGGTATGTGATGCCAGTCACTTAGGCAGAGGGAGCAGGTTTCCCCCTTCCCTCAGGAATGTGTCCAACTCAGGTTACCTAAAGAGAGAGGGTAGGGTGTGTACCCTCTGCAGAGCCCATACTAACCAAATTGTCACAGAGCAGAATTTTTGAGGACAAACAGAGGTGGCCTTATTCCACACTGCTATGTTAGCTAACACCGTGTCTGAAAGGGACCTGGGGGTCATAACTGACCATAAAATGAATATGAGCCACCAGTGTGATGCTGCAGTTAGCAGAGCAAACAATACACTGGCATGCATCAACCAGTGCATCTCAACCAAAATTAAGGAAGCTATTCTCCTGCTCTGTTTGGCATTGGTGAGGCCACAGCTGGAGTACTACATCTAGTTCTGGGTGCCACACTTCAAGAAAGATGTGGAGAAGCTTGAGAGAGTCCAGAGAAGAGCCATTTGTATGATTAGAGGCCTAAAGAGTAAGCCCTGTGAGGAAAGGCTGGCAGATATGGGACTGTTCAGCCTAGAAAAGAGAGAACTTTGGGGGGATTTGGTGGCAGTCTACAAATATATCAGGGAAAAGCATCAGGGGCTAGGCGAATCCTTTTTCCTTCAAAAGGAGGACCCAGGAAACTATAGGCCAGTCAGTCTTACCTTGGTCCTAGGCAAGCTTTTTGAGAGAGTTATCCTGGTGCATGTCTGCAAGGGGCCAGCAGGGGAGAATATGCTTAGGGACAACCAGCACGGGTTCATTAGAGACAGGTCCTGTCAGACCAACCTGGTGGCCTTCTATGACCAGGTCACAAAATCCTTAGACACAGGTATAGCAGTGGACGTAGTGTTTCTGGACTTTAGGAAGGTTTTCAACACTGTCTCTCACCCCATTCTCATTAAAAAACTAGGGGACTGTGGTGTTGACGGCTACACAGTCAAATGGGTCACTAGTTGGCTGGAGGGACGCACCCAGAGAGTGGTAGTGGATGGGTCATTTTCAGCCTGGAGGGATGTGGGCAGTGGGGTCCCCCAGGGCTCGGTCCTTGGGCCTGCACTGTTCAACATCTTCATCAGCGACTTCAAATTCGCGGACGACACTAAGATGTGGGGAGAAGTTGGCACATTAGGCTGCAATCAGACCTAGACAGGTTGCAGAGGTGGGCGGATGAAAATAGGATGGGTTTCAACACTGAGGAGTGCAAGGTACTTCACCTGGGGAGGAAGAACCAGCAGCATACCTACAGGCTGGAGAACTCCCTTCTCGTCAGTGCAGAGGCAGAAAAAGATTTTGGAGTCATTATTGATGCCAAAATGAACATTGGCCGACAGTGTGGGGATGCGGTCAGGAAGACCAACCGTACCTTGTCATGCATCCACAGATGCATCTCAAGCAGGTCCAAGGAGGTGATCCTCCCCCTCTATGCGACACTGATCAGGCCGCAGTTGGAGTACTGCATCCAGTTCTGGGCACTGCACTTCAGGAGGGAATGGGACAACATGGAGAGGGTCCAGAGGAGGACCACCTGCATGATCAGGATTCAGCAGGGCAGGCCCTATGAGGAGAGGTTAAGGGACTTGAACCTGTTCAGCCTCCGCAAGAGAAAACTGAGGGGGGATCTAGTGGCTGTTTACAAACTGGTCAGAGGGGACCAGCAGGCACTGGGGGAGTCCCTGT
>NW_017728997.1:33863743-33864068 GCF_001723915.1 Gavialis gangeticus | reverse complement strand
AGAACTTTGGGGGGATTTGGTGGCAGTCTACAAATATATCAGGGAAAAGCATCAGGGGCTAGGCGAATCCTTTTTCCTTCAAAAGGAGGACCCAGGAAACTATAGGCCAGTCAGTCTTACCTTGGTCCTAGGCAAGCTTTTTGAGAGAGTTATCCTGGTGCATGTCTGCAAGGGGCCAGCAGGGGAGAATATGCTTAGGGACAACCAGCACGGGTTCATTAGAGACAGGTCCTGTCAGACCAACCTGGTGGCCTTCTATGACCAGGTCACAAAATCCTTAGACACAGGTATAGCAGTGGACGTAGTGTTTCTGGACTTTAGGAAG
>NW_017728997.1:33852743-33858743 GCF_001723915.1 Gavialis gangeticus | reverse complement strand
TTCGACCCTACCAACTATGAAACTATGAACAGTTATTCACCAAAGCGCCCCAGGGGAAAATCTGGAAGCAAGGGTCCTGAATTCCTAGAAGAAGGCTTCAGAATGGATATAAAGAAAAACTTCTTCACGGTTCATGTGATCAGACTTTGGAATAGACTGCCAGCAGGGGTGGTGCAGGCACTTACCCTGGAGATCTTCAAAAGTTGACTGGATGCCTACCTTGCTGGGGTTATTTGACCCCAGAAGTCTTTCTTGCCCAGAATAGGGGGGTTGGACCCAATAATCTCTTCCATATGAAGACATGACCCCAGTTTCACCACTGGTCCTGTTCTGGTCTCTGCACTTCCCAATCTTCATATTACCATGAGTGGTTCCCTTTGAGGAATCTTGTGTTGTATATGTAATTGTTCTGCCAGGCACTGGACAGCAATAATATGGGCCAAGTTGGGGTTTTACACAAATTTTCCATTCTGTCTTGAGCCCCATCCAGAAACCTGGAAAGATTCATAGATTGCTGGGGCTAGAAGGGACCTTGTGGATCATCAGGTCTAGTCCCTCGGCAGTAGGCAGGAAAAGACAACTGAGGTCAAATAACCCCAGCGAGGTGACTGTCCAGTTTCCTTTTGAAGATTTTTCAGGGTAGGTAACTGCACCACCACTGGACGGAGTTTATTCCACAGTCGGGGAAACCCTGACTGTGAAGGAGCTTTTCCTGGATTTGAGCCTGAAGTGGCCTTCCAGGAGTTTGTATCCATTGTTCCTAGTCTTCCCCAGGGGTGCCCTGGTGAACAGCTGTTCACCGAGTTCTTGATGTACTCCCCTGATGTAGCAGTAAGCCACTACCAAGTCCCCTCTAGGGCCTCTACAGAAGAGAAGGCTAAGTCCCTTAGTCTTTCCTCATATGGCTTGTCTTGCAAGTCCCTAATCATATGGGTGACTCTTCTCTAGACCCTCTCAAGTTTTCCCACATCCTTGTTGAAGTGTGGCACCCAGAACTGGATGCAGTACTCCAACTGCCATCTCACCAGTGTGGAGTAGAGGGGGAGTATCACTTCCTTAGTTTTGCATGAGATGCAATGGTTAATGCATGCCAGCGTGTTGTTTGCCCTGCTGGCCACAGCATTGCACTGCCTGCTTATGTTCATGCAATGGTTGATCATTACCCCTAGGTCTCTTTCGATCATGGTGCAAATCAGGTTGTCACCACTGAGCTGGTAGGTATGTTGGGGATTGTTTGCCCCCAGATGGAGCACCTTACACTTCTGAGTGTTGAACTTCATCTGGTTCCGGTTTGCCCAACTCTCCAGCCTGTCCAGGCCCACCTGTACCTGCAGCCTTTTTTCTGGCATGACCACGCTCCCCCATGACTCGGTGTTGTCTGCAAACTTGGCTAGCAAGCTTGCAGACCACCACATCCAAATCATGGATAAGGATATTGAAAAACACCAATCGAAGCACGGACCGCTGAGGGACACCGCTGGCCACTTCTCGCCAGCATGACATAGATTCGTTCATGAGAGCTCTCTTGGTCCTACCATGCAGCCGGTTTTCCACCCACTGAATTGTTGAGCACTTAAGCCCACAATTCTCCAATTTTTCCACAAGGATATTGTGGGATACTATATCAAAAACCTTTTGGAAGTCTAGGTATGTAATGTTGACCTTCCCTCCCACGTCCAGGTGGCGTTCATAGGAGGAGATGAGATTGGTAGGACAAGACCTACCCATGACGAAGCTATGCTGGCTGTTGTTCAGAATCTTACTCTCATTGAGAGTATCATACATAGATTCTTTAATGTTTTTCCAGGATTCTCCCTGGGATGGAGGTTAGGCTGATTGACCTACAGTTGCCTGGGTCCTCCTCCTTCCCCTTGTTGAAGATGGGCACAATCTTGGCCCTCTTCCAGTCCTCAGGGATCTGCCCTGTGTGTCACAATTTCTGAAAGAGTTTTGCCAAGGGTTCCGCAGTGACCTCAGCCAGCTCCATCAGCACTCTTGGGTGAAGTCCATCTGGTCCTGCTGACTTATAAATTTCTAGCTTTTCTAGTTGGTTTTGCACCAGCTCAGCATCCACAGTGGAAAGGCCATTATTCCCACCATGACCCCTGTGATCCTTATCTTGCTCGTCTTTTTCCTTGGTCTGGTGAAATACTGAAGCAAAGTGGACATTCAGGAGTTCAGTTTTTTCCTGAGTGTCCATTACCAGCTGCCCCAAGGTGTTAAGCAGAGGGCCCCACACTTCCATTTGTTTTCCTTCTGCTCCCTACATCCCTAAAGAAGGACTTCTTATTGTCCTTGACTCCCTTGACTAACTTAAACTCAGTTGCTGCCTTAGCTTTCCTAATCATTTCTCTACAAGTATGGACCACTGTTGTATAGTCCTCCTTGAGGACTGTCTCTAGTTTTCACTGTGTATGCCTCTTTTCTTTTTCAAGAGGACTGCAATGTCCCTATTGAGCCAGGAGGGCTTGCCAGCCCTTTTGCTACCTTTCCTCTTCATGGGAACAGTTTTCTTTTGTGCTTCGAGGATTGTGTCCTTGAGGAACGACCACTCTTTGTGCAGCCCATTTGCCTTCCATCCCTGGTCCCGCATTGCGTCCCCTACTAATGTCTTAAGCCTGTTGAAGTCAGCATTTTTGAAGTCCAGGGCTTCAATCCTGCTCGTTGATTTGTCAACCTTGCAGCAGACTGTGAACCTGATGAGCTCATGGCCACTGTTGCCCAGACTACCCTCAACGTTCAAGCCACACACCAGATCATCTCCTTTGGTCAAGACCAAATCTAGGAGAGTGGTACCTCTAGTTGGCCCTTGCACTTCCTGGGTCAAAAAGAGCTCCTCGATTACAGTTAAGAAGCTACATGACCGATCTGACCTAGCTGAGTGTTCCTCCCAATCTATGTCTGGGTAATTGAAGTCACCCATGACAACCAAATCCCTTGCATGTGTGGCCTCTGTTAGTTCTTGAGAGAACTCCAAATCAAGCTCCTCCCCTTGGTTCAGTTGCCTGTAGTAAATGCCCACAGTTAGGTCTCTCTCACCTTGCCTGCCGCCCCCCCCCCCCCCCCCCCCCCAGCTTGACCCAGAGGGTTTCAAGCTGCTTATCTTTGAAGCCAGTTGTCAGCCTCCAGAGAGGTGTACTGCTCCCTCACATAGAGTGCTACCCCTCTGCCTTTTCTCCATGCTCGGTCCCTTCTGTGCAGGGTGTAGCCCTCTACGCCTACGCTCCAGTCATGCAAGGAGTCCCACCAGGTGTCTGTGAGTCCTACCAGGTCATATTGCCCACTAGAGAGCAGGAGGGCTAGCTCCTCCTGCTTGTTCCCCATGCTCCTGGCATTGGTGTACAGGCAGCTGATGCCCCCAACTGACACCCTTGATTTCCTGAGATGCTGTGGGAGAACTGTTAACATTTTCAAAAACAGTTATCTTAGTGTCCTCCACGTGGGAGCTTTCCTGTGTGCCAGTCCCCAGGTATGCTGCGCTTGGAATTTCCCCATCCCCCAGCAAAGTCAGTTTAAAGCCCTGTCCAGTAGATCAGCCATCCTGGCTGAGAACAGGGACTTACCTCTCTGCATGAGGTGGATGCTGTCTCATCCCAGGAGTCCTCTTTCCCTGAAGTGTATGCTGTGGTTGAAGAAACTGAAGCCCTTGCGGTAGCACCACTGTCAGAGGTGTCTGTTTACTTCTTTCACGCAGCCTTCCTTCTTGGGTCCATGGCCTGCAACAGGGAGCACAGAAGAAAAAACTACTTGAGCCCCAGTCCCTTGAGCCTGGCCCCCAGAGCCCTGTAGTCACTCATGACCTGGTCCAGATTACTCCTGGCCATGTCATTCGTGCCCACATGGATTAGCATAGGGTAGTGTTCGGACACATGGACAAGCCTGGGGATCCTTTTTGCAACATCCTGGATGCGGCCCCCAGGAAAGCAGCAGACCTCTCGGGCCAAGGGGTCTGGATGGCAGATGGGTCTCTCTGTGCCCCTCAGGAGAGAGTCCCCCCATTACCACCACCTGGCATTCCCTCCTATGGGTGGGAGTAATTACCTCCTGAGTATTTATCTCTTCCTCTGGTGTCTCTGGACTGTGCTCATGCATGATGAGGGGAGCATATCTGTTATGAAGTGTCAGGGGAGGAGTAGCCCTAGCTCTGCATGCTCTGGATCTGGAGACTAATGTCTTCCAGGTAGTTCAAGGAGGGTCTTTGTGGCCACCTTCTCCTCCACCTTTTTCTTCTCTACTTCTTCCTTTTCCTGGGGTAGGGCCTGGTAATAGTTGTTGATGTAATCTTTGTGGGCCCTGATGGTGCATAGCTGATGTACCTCTTCCTCAAATTCCTGCACTTGGTCCTCCAGAGACTCCACCAGGGAGCATGCCCCATAAGTGGGGGTGCCTCCATACGCAGTTGCCAGCAGCCATGCCAGGCAGGCCCCGCAGTCCGGGACTGTGGGCTCTGTCTGGGTGGAGGTCTCAGTGATGCTGGGAGGCCTGCGGGTAAGACGAGTTGCCACCATGCCCGAGAGTGATTGTGTGGTAATAGGCTATGCTACTACCTGCAAACTGGTAAGCGAACTGCCAGCAAACTGCTTCTCCTGTTGGCAGGCCTTGTTCACTGGCTCCCTGGTCACCAGGGGAGTCTCCTTTTATATCCTTCTGGGCCTGGGCTGATTCAGCCCCTTTGTTGGGTTCTGTCAGGCCCAGGCAGGAATCACATAGCTACCTAAGCATTTCAAATCATAAATGCTATCTGAGTGTGTCAATGTGAACAAACCTTCCCACTTGTAAGCAATATTATAACTAGCAAATTGCCCATCAAAATTGACGGGGGAGAGGATGGAGCCCCGTGTCCACCTCCAGGCCCCTCCCCCCCTGCTCCTGCCACTTGAGGTTCAGCCCCGCTCACCATCCCTCTCCACACTGGCGTCAGGCCCAGGCCTGCTCCTCCCCTCCCCTCCCAGCGTCAAGCCTGGGGCCACTTCTCTCCTCCCTCCCACTGCCTCTTGGGGTCCAGGCCTACTCCATCCACTGGTGCCTCCAAGGAGCGGGAGAGGGGTGGGGGGGGGAAAGCAAGGCCAGCACTGCTGGGTTCGTCCCCCTATTGTGTCCCCACCATCACGGTGGCGCTCTGCTGCTGCCTCCTGGCCAGAACACTCTTGGAGCACTCTGATTGGTTGTTTCGGACAACCAGTTGGAGTGCAAATAAAGTGTTACAGACAGACAGACTAAGGCTCTAATAATACTAGAATAGAGCTTATTAAGGGGGGAAAATCATGACAAGCAAACAGTCACAGGGGAAACCTGAACACTCCATAGCTCACTTCAACCAAATGTTAGGTTTTTCAGTTAGCATGGTCAGAGTTGTTTCCTAGTTCAATGCAGAGTGCATTTGGTAGCTAGTGAAGTTAGTGTAGCTGCTATCTCCAAACTTCCTGTTGCCTCAGCACCACTGGAGGTGCTGTTCCACCACCACTGCAGCACCTTGCTACCACTGGGGGTGGGGGGAGGCTGCTCTATTAGTTCTTACTGCCAAGGGGGGAACTGCTCCCAGTTGCTGATGCAGTCCAGCTTTCTGATGCCTGGACCAAGCTTAAGGACTTCAACTCTTTTAGATACTCTGGAGGTTTCATTTTATTTTACAAGGAAGTAGACAGCAGAACTGAACCTGAATGCATTACAGGGATTGGTGTATCATGCATTCTCTTCTAAAGGTGTACTGAAAAATACCCGCAATATTATCTCTTAGGGTACTGAAAAATATAAGGGAAATGCAGACAGCAATGCAGCCAAACACGGGGAAATGCTTACTTAGTGGCAGAGACACCTGCATCCGCACCTTATTTATTTTGCTCCCTTCTCCTTAGGAACAACTGCATCTTGTCGTTTCCTTCCACTGCCGGCTTCGGAGCAGTTCACTATCATCTCACCTTGTTTCTTTTCTAATCTGTTCCCCAGGTCCTTGAAACACTGGCCCTTCATGTCAGAACACTGCTCCTTCCCCTTTGATCA
>NW_017728997.1:33840870-33847743 GCF_001723915.1 Gavialis gangeticus | reverse complement strand
GGGAAATGCAGTGAGATGGACAAACACCAAGAAATTATTGTACAATATTTTGGTAATAAAACTTCATACATGAAAAGCCTTGTTCTATTTTTCTTTCCCCCTAAACGAGGGGTGGCAAAATATGGCCTGTGAGCTAGATCCAGCCTCCCAGGCAATTCCATCTGGGCTGCCCCTCTGCAAGGAGATGCAGCTCTAGTTGCTAAGCAACTTCTGACCTGCCCCAGACCTAAGCCAGGGGGTGGTGGAGGAAAGGAGCCTCTGCCTGGCAGAGCTTGTGCCCGGCTTCCCTGAGGCTGCTTCCAGCCTCCCTGCCTGCAAGGCTGGGAATTCAGATATGGTTCCACCAGGCTGGGGCCAGGGACTCCCACTGGGGAAGGGGGCTGGCAGTGCAGGGAGCCATGCGCTGTGGGGCTGGCCTCACACGCTGCCAGCACGTGCGGCCAGGGACTGGGTTGGAAGCGTGGGAGCTGCGGCTTTGGGGCCAGGTGGGGCTGGCCTTACTCCCTGCTTGGGAGCATGGGGAGCTATGTGTTATGGGGCTGGGCAGAGCTGGCCCCACTTGCTGCTACCACATGGAGATCCAGGGACTGCATAACCCCCTGCACACCCACACCCTCCCACAGCCCCTACCCCAACCTTCCCCACCCACCCCACTTACCATACCCACACCCCACCACACACAAACACCCACTCCCCAACCAAACACCCCCCACACATACCCTTACCCCCATACACCCCTATCACCTCTAGATACACTATGCAAATGCACATAAATGCACGGAACAAAAATGTTTTTTTTAAATAAAATTAAAATAAGTTATAGTAGATGTTTGATTCTTTTTAGTATATAATTTGTTTTTTTTCCAGTTTCAAGATGGCAGCCCTCTCCCTCCCAAAAAGAGTACTTCTAGGGCAAGGGGAGAGGCTTCCACTGGCAAAACTCAGGGGTTAGGGGTGGGACTTCCAGTCCCAAGATGGCCATGGAGCAGGGTACCCATCAAAGGGCGGGGCTACCATTGTGGTCCTCGACAGCTCACCAAAACTTGTTAAATGGCCCTCTAGCCAAAATAATTGTCCACCTCTGCCCTAAACAGTCATCTCAGTAGTCATTGACTTCAGCTATGCTTTCTCAGCACATATTGATGACAAAGCATGTCTTGTTGACAAAGCAAGGCTTAATGACAAAGTACAGGCCTATCTTAGGGATAGCTCTTAGAAAGAATTTTAGATATTCCTCAGCTGAAGGTCTCTAACTTAGACCTCCACACAGGTCACAGTGAGCACTGAGTCGTCAGCAACCTCTGCCGTACTCTTCCAAATATGATTTTGGAGGGGAAGGTTATTGTACACAAAATGTGATATTTACCTGACCCCTTACATTCAAACTGTGAAACTGCATTTAAAATGAATGTATACAGTCAGAGCAAGTTAATACAGTTAAAACAAATGCAAATAATTCTTGCTCCAGTGTGGATATAAAGAAAAGAGATACAGTTCCCAATTATCTGACTGTGCATACCAATGAAGATATGCACATAAGCATCACAGTGAGGTCATCACACAGAACACAGATACATTAATAGGTTTACACCTGTGCAGGTGTTTAGAATAGGCTTTTGGGTGTCTTTGACGGTTTGTCCCTTAGATGTAGGTGCTCAGGCCTTGTGTGCTAATGCAAACATAAGGCAGGGTTGCTCCTAGGTAAAGTCATGATTCGGTAAAGCACATTAAGTATATGTATGAGTGTTTTGCTAAATAGGGATGGACATAAGCACATACTTAAATTCTTTGTCATAATGGCATTTAATGTTTTGTCCTATATTTATCTCATATGCCTAAGGAGACAGACAGTGTGTTCATTAGTTTAGGTACCTATAAGTGTTATTTGTCAAAGAATGATGAATATTTTTTAAATGTGGGAAATCTCAATAATTTTTCCATTCATAAATGTACCATGCCCCATTTTTAAATATTCTGAGTTATTACTATATTCAAAAACAACACATTTTATGTAAGCATAAAAAGCAGATTATTTTCCAGCCATTATATGTATACATGTCACTAGACACATAAGAGTGATTCTTTTCCACTCTGTTGAAGCTCCTGAAAATTATTTTATTTCATTGTTTCATACCACATTTGCCCTTAAGACTGAGTGTAGCAGGGATGCAGCCAAGCCCCATACTCACTGGGGTGATGACTGCAGTAGACCCCCAGCCAGGGCCATCCCTGGGGGGGGCGGAAACTGGGGCAATTGCTCTGGGCCCTGTGCTTTAGGGGGCCCCATGGACAGTGCACAGGTCCCACCATGTCAGCCATACACTGCTGCTGCCGAACGTCACCAGCGAGTGGTGCTGGCTCTAGCCGCTTACTGCCCTCCACCCAACCCCCCCCGCTCTGCCAGCTCCAGCCACTTGCCACAACGCCCTGCCCGGGCCCTGCACACCCCTAGGGACAGCTGTAATAATTTCCCACTGGGTCTCTCATGAGCCCCCACTAGCCTTAATCCAGCCCTCAGGCCTGTTAGGTCCCTTGGGTGTGCGGGACCCTAGCAGGACCTAACAGGGTGGCACACTGTTAGGTCCTGCGGGGCACACCCTATTAGGTTGCTTGGGCCCCTAGGGATGGCTCTGGCTGGTCCCTTGGGCTGGATGGGTAGCCAGCAGGGACTGAGTTTTTCCCAAGCTGAACTCACAGGCCAGGGTGAGAGCTGGAACCCTGACTCCAAATGTATGTGGGCCCCAGCCCAAGAAGAGGGCAGGTGGCTGGCACAGGAAGCACCACCTAGAGTCTGGGAGCCACAGGTGCAGGAGCTGATGAGTCCCTCCAGGGCTCTCAGCATCTAATGGTGGCTGCGGGACATGTGGGAGCCAGCAGGAGTCTGAGTTGCCCCAGTCCAACCTGGAACTCCTCACTTAACTCAGCACTGACCCCAGAGGAGGTGGGGAACACCAGTATAGGCACTGGCCCATGCCATATTCCTCCACTAGAGCTGAAGATGTGGAATAGTGGACCCAGGACCACTGCGGCTCTCTCAACAGATCCCTGACTGCTGCTCTGCCACAGGAGGTCAGGTATTTTTAGGGGCACCATGAAGGTTCATGATACCTGTGGCCCCAGATTACCCAAAAGTTTTGACCCAGGACAGACCAGCCTGCTCAGATTGGGCTCATATCAAGGGCAAACCCTGAGGAGACCCGACTGCATAGAGGAAGGCTGCTGAAATATCCTGCCAGGCTGAGGCAAAGCCTGAAGCAGGTGCACACACTGTTATTTAAGTTACATTAGCTTATTCATTTCTTTATATGGGCCAGACACTGCTGACCACAGAACTTGATCAAGACCAGAGGGCACAGCTGAGGTGCACTGACCGTGGGTGATGTGGCTTCTTTCTGTCATGGACTTCATCTGCCGAAACAACAAGGCCAGATGCCTAGTACGGCCAGGTGTCTACTCTGAGCACCATCCAGAACACTTAAGTGGAAAGGGGTGGGGTTTAGGGGAGGCAGAACCCCATGGAAGGCTCCTTATGTCATGATGACACACAGTGGTCTCAGCTAACCCCCTATAATCAAGTACCACCTCCTGATACCTTTTGCAGTTGCATCAAATCATGGCAGGTGAGATATGAAAATAGGGGAGTGAGACATCTGCTGAGCATGCAGCTCTTGGGTTCCACCCCAGTGTGGCCACTGGGCCTGGGTCCCTCTACAGTGAGTCACAGAAAAGCAGTAAGGAGGACCCACCTACTTGTTGTTACGTTAACAGTTTTTCAGAGATTCAAGCAGAGTGATGCCTACATCCATTTTTGTGCATAATGGGCATAAATACAATCTGGAATGAAATCTTTTCTGTAATCTGTAAACATTTCTCTAGCTACAGAAATGGGTCAATGGAAACATGAATCTCTGAATGCAGGAGGACATGACCTGTATTTTATTTGAAACAGTACACGGGGAATCGATTTTGTTTTACATTCATACTTGTAAATATGGCAACAATTACCTTTTAAGTGCTTGCTGTAACTGGAAGTAGAATTTTCTTCATGCATACTTTAAAATGGTTTTATGTGTTCTTACAGTATTTCTTAACATATCAAATATATAAATAGTAAAAGGTAGTGCTGGTTTGCTGTAGCATTTACAGTATGCTGTTTCAGAGGCTTTAATTTTTTTTTTTTTTTTTTTTTTTACAGAACAGAGCAAGTCCAGTACTTTTTAGACACTGCTCCCATCATGTGACAGCATGCTTTGGAACTAATTCCATGAAATTTGGGCCAACACTTACTATGGCACAGTGGCTTGCTTTAAGTAGATAGAAGACAAAGGAAGAGGGGAAAAACCATTGCAAGTAATAGTAATATCTAACTCAAAATGCAGGAGTCTTTTCAAGGAGAGATGTGTAAATGTTTACTTTCAGTGGCATGTATGGCTTTATGAGCATTGCCTCATTCTGTGGTATGCGATTGGCTCAAGAAACATGTTTGGAAGTATGACAGGCATATAGCCATGGGGCAGCCCCGATGCCCTCTGGTGGCTTTGTAGCTCCTGCCCGGCTCAGACATTAGTGTCACTCTCCCTAGATTGCTCTGCCACCACGCCTTGTTTTTAATAGTAAAGGTTGATTAAGGTAGGCTGCCAACAGGCCTTAGAGTGAGCCCTATCCTAATAATTTCCCACTGGGTCTTTCATGAGCCCCCACTAGCCTCAATCCAGCCCTCAGGCCTGTTAAGTCCCTCTCAGCCTGACAAGGCTACAGGTGCCCTACAGAGGCCTAAAAAGCAAATTGCGTGCCTCCTTTTTCCTCCTGATACCATGCCTCGCAGATGTTCTCTTCCTATAATGATGTTACGTATACACTCAACTCCCTTGAGCCTTCAGACCCTCTGGTCCCTTACAGAGTCTGTCTCTGAACTCTTGGAACCCTAGTCCCACACACAACCCCTCTAATGGGCTCTTGGACCCCAGGTCCTACACACAGCCCCTCCTCCAGGCTCTTGGACCCTCCAGTCCACCTTAGCCTGCTGTGGGCTTATGGACCCTCTGGCCTGTCTCAGGCCTGCCCTGGGCATGTGAATCCTTTGGTCCAGGTCCCAGCCTTTTCCTAGGCTCCTGAACACCTACTGGGCCCTAGTTTCAGTCTTAGTGCTCCTGGTTCTCTAAATAGGCCTTGAGCCTGTCACTGCAGGGCTCAAGGTAAACTACCAGTAGAACTTCAAGAAACAAGAAGCATCGCAGCCCTCTGATCCTCTAGGGCAGGCATCAGCAACCCCCGGCACGCGTGCCGAGCATGGCACGCAAGGTCATTTTGCTAGGCACACCACCACCAGCCCAGGCTCTAAGCAGCTGCTGCCAGTCATGGAGCCCAGGCTGCTCCTAGCAGGCAGCTGGGAGGCTGCAAGCCTGGCTGCAAACAGACTGGGCTCCATAGGCCGGCTGCAGCTGGGAGGCTGCAAACAGCTGCTCCAGGCTCTGGCATGTTGGCACTCCGGCACCTTCCAAGGTAGACGTGGTTTTTTCAGCACTCCGGCCAAAAAACATTGCCTACCCCTGGTCTAGGGGTTTAACATAAAACAAAGGCCACTTGCCTTTGTTCCCATGTCTGCAGTGTTACTTAGCTAAATCCAGGTCCTTTCAGGAGCCTTGCTGCCCTGCAGCCAGGAGCTCCTCACTTTACAGTTGTGGAGGAGAGTCTAGCTACCTGGTGCAGGCTCTGGGCTTGTATAGCTGCAGCCTGAGCCCTCTTTCCTCGTTAGCTCCCCTCTGTCCCCTGCAACCATCCTCTCACATGCTTGCTCTCTTAAAGGAGCAGGCACATCCCAGTGCCCTGCTACAGAAACCATCCCTGGAGGTTTTTAAGACCCATCTAGACAAAGTCTTGGCTGGGATCATCTTGTTGGGGATGGTCCTGCTTTGAGCAGGGGGTTGAACTAAATGACCTCCTGAGGTCCCTTCCAACCCTAATTTTCTATGATTCTATGATTTAGTTATTTGTGTTCCAACTGTTTGCTTCTCACTGGATATTATTAATTGCCTCAGGGAGCCATTTGTGAGACCACTGTATGTGACAGGTGGTCTTTTTATAACAGTTAAGCTCCTGAATAGTGGTAAAAACAATGGTGGAAATCATGCATCACTGTGCTCCCATGAAGGCATAAAAGAAACTTACGTAAAATGTGAGCATAAAGATATATACCCAGCAGTATTCTGTTTTTTTAGAGCCTTCATGTAGCCCAGATGTGCAGCAATAGCACCTGTAGGACAAGAATGCCAACTCTTGGCATTCTTGCTTGGATGTGCTCCAGTGGGAAGAGGACAATATTTGTTTGTAGTGATGAACTGTATCCAGTAGAGGTGCACCGATACATCGGCCTGATATTGGATTAACACTGATATAATGAAAATTGACCGTATTGGAAATTGGCTTTTTTGTTGCCTGATGTGGCCAATAATGTGGCCAACAAATGCCCCATGCATGTGTGCTACTCTAATGCACCATGTAGCTGGTGAGGAGCACAGCCCAGCAGTGTGGAGAGCTGCATCCAGTCTGTTATGGTGGAAGGGGAAGGGGGAGGAGAGGGGCATGGGGGGGTGCAGATCAAGGCCCCTGTGGTAAGGGAGGGACTGGGGCTGGTGTTGGAGCAGGTGCAGCTCATCCGGGGGGGCTCAGGAAGGGGCTGGGGCTGGGCAGCTCCCATTACGGTGTGTACCCTGGGAGGGCATGGGGGACGTGTGCCCCCCAGCTCTGCGCAGGACATGGGTAGGTTGGCACTGTGGCTGGAGCTGCACTGGGCTCTTTGGCGAGGGCTGGGCTGGGCTTGGTTGCGCTCAGGGCAGGCAGTGGTGGCCCTGGGAGGGGGGGTTGGGGGGGGGG
>NW_017728997.1:33836978-33839971 GCF_001723915.1 Gavialis gangeticus | reverse complement strand
CCAAGCCTGCAGTGGCAGCCCACCCAGCCACATGCAGATCCCCTGGCTTCCCAGGGTGTGTGCACTGATGGGAGCCACCCCCGCACTCCCTACGCCGCCCAGACCGGCTGTGGCTCTGTCCTGCACCCCTCCCTGGCTGGGCAGCCCCAGCCCCACTCCCTCCATCACCGTAGTGGCTTCAATCTGTCCTCCCCTATGCCCCTTACCTTCCCCCTCCCCTTCCACCACAACGACTTACCAGCCAGACACTGCTCTTCAAGCTGCCATGCTGCATATTGGAAATTAGATTGGTATTGTCTGATATGCCTCCTTAAAAAATCGGCTATTGGTATTGGCCCCCAAAATATTGGTGGACTCCTAGTACCCAATGTATTTAGTACAAATAAACTTTGCTTTCATATTAACAGGGCAGCTGATTTTCCTGGAATGTACAATGCTTCAAATATTCAGATACTGTGTTGACAAGGAGGATACCTAGGCAGGCATTTTGAGGCTTGTCTCTCCTGAGAGCAAAAGACAGAGGCTTTTGATTTAGGAGGAAATATTTATTAATTATTGATACAAGTACTGAAATCGAGTGCGCTTGCAGGTATTGTCCAAAATCTTGCTAAGCTTTGAATTTTTCATGGTTGGTGGGTTGCACTGTACTTTACTCAGGAATCAGTGTGGTCTGCTGCAGTAATGCTGATCCTGTTGTATGTTTTTTTGAGATGGTATTGCCAGTGCTGAGTAATGATAGAGTAGCTGGTAATACTAAATCATTTGAAAAATCAATCAGCAAAGTGAAATACATTCCTTTACTGGGCCTCCAAAACAGGTCTGAGTTCAGAGGAATGTACATTAGACTGAACCTTGCCAAGTCATCTCTCATGAACAATATGATTTCTGAAGTTTTTTCCCCTCCCCCAAACCGAAGTACAGATTTACTTTGATGACTTGACATTTTCATTTAAAATGGAATTGGAAGAGCTTTGTCTTGAAATAATTTTAAAGTAAAAACACCAGAAAACATACAAATACTGAAAATACAAACATCATGTGAAATGGAAAACTGAGTGAAACTATTTTTCTTCCTCTTACTTTGGTGCCACTTTTAACTTTGTGCGAGTAAAAATGGTGTTTGGTTTGGCATTTGGTTAGGTAAAATGAAATAAGCTTGTTTAGCAAACAAATCTACCCTTGTAGGTTCAGTAACCATTAAAACGGATAGAAATGAGGAGCTATGGCTCCTTCAGCAGTTTTTTTGGGGATATCTTAGTAATTGGAAATAGGATGCATTGGAAAAAAAAAATTGTATTCTGAAGACTTGTTAGTAATTGTTATAATAATGCTTCCAAACATGTTTCTTGAGCCAATTATATACCATACTTTCTTGCATACTACACATTCCAGAAAATAATACGCATCTTGTTTTTGAAAGGCATAATGAAGGGGGAAGGTTTTGTTCTTTTTCCTCCAGAGTTATGGCTGAATGGAGTAGGAACAGAGCCTGATCTTCAGATGACTCACCCTCCCTTTCTTCCTTCACTAAAGCTAAAACTTTAGGTTGTCCTGAAAACTGGTCTCCTTGGGTAGACCTATAATTCTGAAAAGAACTACAGAGGTTCCAGGGCTGTAATACACGAGGAGAGAGACCAGGAACAGCTAACAGACAACAGAATTTCCTGAAGAAAGGTAAGCTTGAATAGTGGAACATCAAGACCATTGAAAAGGAGAGATGAACATTAACACCTCTAAAGTGAAGCCAAATGAGCCATTATGTCAGTTGATTCCTTCAGCTGCCTGAATAATAATGCCCAAAGGTGCTGCACCATAGAGCAGCAATCAAAGCAGGATCTTTTCATCCGAGACAGAAAATTAGCTTCCCTGTTTAATACATGCATCCCACTTAATGTGGGAAGGGGCTGATCTTTTGGGGGAAAAGATGTGTTGTATGTGAGAAAATACAGTATTTATTTGCTACAATGAAATAATGCTGTAGGTTATATAAAATATTTCAGTAAGAACTTTTGATTGAAAAATGAATTTTTCAGTGCTACTCAGATGAGAACTTTAGAGAATTAGGAAGGTTTGTGGCAATATGCTGTGTTGGATTTTTGTATTTATAATTGAACATTTATTTCTCCTACAGGAAAATATTATGTCCTTGAAATTTGTAAAGCACCTGAGACTTATCACTTCACTTTGTTCAGAGGAGTCAGTAATACTTTGTAGTTTTGTCCGAGGTCCTATATGAGAGTGCATGCCTTATTAAATAGAAGTCAGCTTGCAAGGAGTCTCCGGGCCACTGTGACTTAGGCCGAATTTACTTAAGCAGAAATAAACAGAGGTGTTCCAAGTCAATTCTTATGAAAAGCAAAAACCATAGTCTTGAACTTTCTGATTTGAACCTTTTTGAGCTAATTATGAAGCTAAGGTAATCAGAAGCTGAGCTATTCCCAGAGTTCACAATAATCAAATTTCTTCTGTTGTAGAGGTAATTTTGCAGCACAGGCCTTGCATCCAATCCTGGAACTGGGGTTTTGATTTAGTCACATCTCTAAATTTTAAGAGTATAAACAGACATAATTGTATCACTATCAAAAGATTTCATAGATTTCATAGACATTAGGACTGGAAGGGACCTCAGAAGATCATTGAGTCCAGCCCCCTGCCTGAGGGGCAGGAAGTCAGCTGGGGTCATAGGATCCCAGCAAGATAAGCATCCAAATTTCTCTTGAAGGCATTCAATGTAGGGGCTTGAACCACCTCCGATGGTAGGCTATTCCAGACCTTTGGGGCTCAGACAGTAAAGAAATTCTTCCTTATGTCCAGCCTGAAACGGTCTTGCAGGAGTTTATAACCATTTGACTTTGTCATCTCTTAGGATGCTCTGGTGAACAATCATTCCCCCAGTTCCTGGTGAACACCCCTGGTAAACTTATAGATGGCCAACAGATCACCCCGAGACTGCACTTTTCCAGGCTAAAGAGCCCCATGGCTCTCAGCCTGTC
>NW_017728997.1:33836015-33836894 GCF_001723915.1 Gavialis gangeticus | reverse complement strand
TCTGTTTTCCTGACCTCTGATCATGCACGTGGCTCTTCTCTGGACTCTCTCAAGCTTCTCCACATCCTTTTTGAATTGAGGAGCCCAAAACTGGATGCAGTACTCCAGCTGCGGCCTCACCAAGGCCGAGTACAATGGGAGAATGATGTCCTGGGATTTACCTGAGAAGCATCTATAGATGCAAGCCAGTGTTTTGCTCACTTTATTAGCTGCAGCATCGCATTGAAGGCTCATATTCATCTGGTCAATCATGACCCCAAGTCCCTTTTATTTGTATTGCTAACCAGCGTAGCACTGCCAAGCCTATACGGATGCTGCAGGTTTTTCCTCCCAAGGTGGAGAACCTTGCATTTTTCGGTGTTAAACACTGTCAGGTTTTTGTCCGCCCATTTCCTGAGCCTGTCAAGGCGAGCCTGGACTGCCCTCCTGTCCTCAGGTGTGGATGTTTTACCCCAGAGTTTGGTATCATTGGCGAACTTTGCCAGTTTGCTTCTGACTTGAATGTCCACATCATTAATTATGATGTTGAACAATATGGGTCCAAGGACAGAGCCTTGGGGTACCCACTGGTCACAGGGCACCATGATGATTGACTTCCGTCAGCCACCACCCTCTGGGTCTGACCACGGAGCCAATTCCCCAGCCAGTGGTTCGTGGTGGACCCGAGACCGCAGTTGGCCAGTTTTGCCAAGAGGTGATCATGGGATACGAGATTGAAGGCTTTTTTGAAGTCAGGATACATGACGTCAGTCTCCTCTCCCTTGTCCAGGTGATAGGTCACCGGTTGTAAAAGGAAATAAGGTTGGTCAAGCAAGACGTACCTGCAACAAACCTGTGCTGGCTATCCCTCAGGATGTTGCTGTCGGCCAGTCTGTTAAG
>NW_017728997.1:33830512-33835921 GCF_001723915.1 Gavialis gangeticus | reverse complement strand
CTTCACAAGGTCAGCATTGATGGAGGGCAGGGAATCTCCCTCACCCAGGCCTCCCTGTCCCTTAGTGGGCAGGGGCTTCCCATGGGACTGATGAAAAACCAACGCAAAGTACCCATTTAATAGGTTGTTTTTTTTCCTGGGCGTCGGTTGTCAGTTGTTCAATCTGGTTTATCAGGGGTCCAATGTTGCCCTTGCTTTTCCTCCGGCTCCCCACATATCTAAAAAAGGACTTTTTATTGTCCTTGATACTTGTAGCTAGTTGGAATTCAGTTGCAGCCTTGGCTTTCCTGGTTCGCTCCCTGCAGCTCTGGACCAGTGTGGAATATTTCTCCTTGGAGGTGGATCCTGTCCTCTATCCTTTGTAGGCCTTTCTTTTTAGCCTCAGATCCCTGGAGAGCCAAGGGGGCTGCTGTGCCCTTTTGCTGCCTTTCTTCCGAGATGGAATAGCATTAGCTTGTGCATCCAGGATCATTCCCTTGAGGAGCAACCAGTCTTCCTGAACTCCCCTCCCCTTGGGGTCGTGCTCCCTTAGGACCTCACTGACAAGCCTCCTGAGCTTGTCAAAGTTGGCTTTCCTGAAGTCGCGGACTTCTGTATTGCTGACTGACTTGCCAGCTTTACGGTGGATGGTGAAGGTGATCAGCTTGTGGTCACTGTCACCCAGCTTCCCTTCGATCATTTGGTCATGGATTAGGTCATCCCTGGTTGCCAGTACCAGATCGAGCAGCACTTTGCCTCTCGTTGGCCTGTAGACCAAATAGCTGTTTGGGTGTTAGAGCTGCTTGCTTCTTTAGGGATACAAGTGTAGCAGAACTGCAGCTTTAACCCTGTTTCATTCACTGTTCAAGTTACAGTGATTTAGCTAACTTGTATGGCTATAGCAAGGCTTTCAACCTTTTTTAGTAAGTGTACCCCCAGTGGCCGGATGTGGGCAGAGTGGCCGGGGAGGCGGGGGAGGCAGAGCGGCAGGTACCAAGTGCAAAATTCCCCTCCCCCCTGCATCTGGCTGGTTGGGCAATCCCTGTGTGGCCCGCAGACAGGTGCCGCTGCCCTTACCCCCCCTCCTGCCCTGCTCCTGGAAGGCGGAGGCATGGAGGCTCTGTCCCTTACCACTCACCTGTATCCCCTAGGGCCCTCCCAAGTACTCCAGGGGGTATGCATACCCCCAGTTGACAACCCCTAGGCTACAGAATTGTGCAGACATGATTACATTGTAACATCCTGGACAGCAGCTCTCCCTCTCATTTTACAGCCCTTAATATGTACCGTTGTTCATAATCTTATACTACATTAATGTTGGTTAATTCTAAGTATTAAGAATGGGAGAGATGAAAAAGATTCATACAAAGCAACTACCTTATTTCCTGGACCTTCACCCAGAGGAGTATCTTCAATATTAACTCAGGCATTGCCCTTGACAGCACCTGTCCACTTACAAACCTTTAACTTGGGTTTGAACCATATCAGCTCTGCCTGAGCATTGGCTTGAGCACATATTTCAATTCAGTGCAGCTTGGCCTGCTCTCCTATCTTCAGTGAGAATGCATATATACTTTTAGTCCTCCAGTTTTATCCCATGGGTGCACTTGCACTTTACTTTCTTGTTGAAGTCTTACACCCTATGTCTTGAACCCTGTGTTCACCTGTTTCAGTTCCTCTGCACTTCTGTGATATGTTAACAGAGATTGTATTCAGGAAATTGTCTTGTGCTGCCAGTCGGCCAGAAATTGCCAACAGTTAGATAAATGAGACCCATTTGGGAACAAGTACTCAAACAACACTGTTACATTTAGGAAAGATGCAAGAAATGGAAAATTGGGGAAGTCACTTAGTTGCACCACATATAACTTAGTAGTTTCCAGACTGAAATCGTGGATGGCAAAGCTATCGCTGCCAAACATTGTTTGTTTTTACCTTCAGAACTGTCTGGATTCATGAGTAACTCAGGTTGGAAGTTTGTTTACACTGTTCCAGACAGCAACTCTATCCTGTGCATAGGAGCTGCAGCATCCTACAAATGATTTTCGAGAATGATTTGTGTTAAGAATCATGGGCTTAACCCAGGAGTGGGGAAAATGTGGCCTGGGGGCCAGATCTGACCCACTAAGGGATTTTATTGGGCCCATGGTGGGTCCCTCTATCCTGTCCAGCCCAGGCATGGGCACCCTGGGCCATGATGTGTGCAACTGGCTGGTTTCATCACTTCTGGGCATGCAGTGGGGCTGGGGCAGTGTAGTGGCCAGACTCAGCTTCCTGGCAGCTCCAGTGGCAGTGACTGCTGCTCTACCAGTGTCACTGCCACTGCCAGATCGGGCCCGCTGCCCAGACACCCTGGCCCATCCACCATGCACCCACCACTAGGGGTGCTGGATGGAGTGGGTAAGTGGGCAGGGTCTCCATGGAGATTGGCCTGGAACCCCTGTGAGCAGCATGTGCTTGGCTGGGTGTATGGGATGGGGCTATGGGTGGGCAGGGAGTGGTGTCTGGGAGTAGGATGGGTGGGCGGGGCTAAGCCTGGGATCACAGGGCGGTGACAGCTTGGGGCCGTGCAGAGTGGATAACGGCTCTGCCTCATGCTGTCATCACCCTGCAATCCTGGCCCTGGCCCCACCTGCCTATCCTGCTCCCAGACACTGCTCCTTGCTTGCTTGTGGCCCTGTCCCATCCACGCAGCCTAGCATGCCCTGCCTACAGCGGTCCCAGGCTGGTCTCCATGGAGACCCCACATGCCCACTCACTTCATCTGGTGCCCCTGGATTGGTCTACTAATATAGCACTAAGGGGTTTTGGTGAGCTGTTGCGGGATGGGGAGGGAGGTGTTGACCCAGCCTGGTGCAGTGCAGGTGGTGGGGGTTGCTGGTGCTGACCTGGCCCACAGCAACTCATTAAAACAGCTCCCTAAGTGGCCCTCCAGCCCAAATAATTGCCCACCCTTGGCTTAACCCATCAGAAATTCAGTAACTGCAGTCCCACTGTTTGTTTGCAGATATGTGAATCTGATGGGTGGATGTTTGCAGTGGAAATACTTCCACCTGTAGTAGGTTGGCCCAGGTTAAGCTAGTTTGCTAGGCTTGTTCATGTTAACTCTTCAAAGAACACATACCCTTGGTATCTGCAGCTATCTAGAACCACTAACATATGAGTAGGGATATTTCAGTTATATTTACTTCAGGGACTAGAAGCAGAATTACTGCAGATCTCAGAGTCTGTGAATGCAAGATTTTGGACCCAACTGAAGTGGCCTGGATGAAGCTCAGGTTGTCATATGAATTTTTGGATGACTGTCATAACCAAACCACAACATTAAACTTTTGGAGTTATGCCCATGTCTGCAAAGATTGAGATTGTGCTATTATGGAAAGATCTAGTTTCATTAAGGTAAACCACTAAGGTAAACTTTATGTCTTTCTTAGTATATCGCTGTGCAATCAGTTATATATAATATATATAATGTACCTCCGAAACCTGGTTGGGTTCACTAAAACCCTCAAACCTTTATCAGGTTTGGATACTAGTTCTGTGAGAGTCTGTGAAGCACATGGTTTAGGAATACAAGGGATATTTGACACTTTGGCTTGGCATGGCTTTGTCTCCAGTGCAGATAGTTTGCAGGCACAGTTTACAGATTTGGATTTCTTCAGACCCAGATCTCAGTGGATTCCAACCCCAATGGGAGAAGAAACCTTCCAGAATTATTGTACCAGTCTCTGGCCTTCTCTCAGTTCTATTGAAAACTTAATAAACAAAGCTTAAAGAAATAAGTAATTCTAAGTGTTTAGAAAAGAAAATGGATTCCAGCAACATTTAGCTTTCTTATGGCACCTCATTATGAACCCTATATGTTTGTTAATAGTAACAATTAAGTTTCATTCACTAATTGGTCATTGGTGACCTCTCTTGGTTGACTGTGCTGCACTTAACTAGCATTTCAAACTTCCAGTACAAAAATGCAGTTTATCAACATGTCCAACAGTAATGTTGCTCCATTGATTGCTATTATAGCCATGTCAGTATCAAATAAACAGATGTTTATAGTTAATCCATATTTTTGCCATAAAATATACAATCTTTGGCAAAAAATTAAGGGAAAGGCATTTTTTAATTTACTGTATATTCTCCAAAATATTTAAATTGCTTTAGAGCCTCCAACATCAATACTGTATGTCAAACAGGCTGTATGTTCTCTAAAGGAAGTATTGTGTGTCTGACAAAAAAGAAAAGAAAAAAATCTCAAAATGTAGTCTCTACTAAAAAGATTTTTCCTTTTATTTTCTTGTAAAGAGAAATGTTGTTCCTGTCAGTCTTGCGAGTTTTTGTTTGGAGAATGTATATTTTTTACATAAAAATGATAGCAGCCATAGAAACATCTCCTGTTCATCAGTCTCAGTATCTTTGCTGTTTGATACACTGTCAAATAGAGAGAGTGATGAGATGAAATGAAAGAATTATATTGGCTTTTGTTACCATGAATATTGTTTCCACTGGGCTTCAATCTGCATTAGATGTTGGGACACTGCTTAGTCATGGTGCCTTGATGTAAGGGTGGTGGTGGTGGTGGGAATGAAGCTGGTATGTAATTGTTTTTCATAGTGAATATCCACCTTGTAGAATTTGTTAATGGCTGTAGGCTAAATTAAACTAAGGGCTCTGATGTATACAGTACTTTAATCTGCTAAAAGTTTGCCATTGCTTTTTTGGTAAATATACTAAAAACCTAAGAATTTTATTTAATTTTTTTAGATTTTGAATAGAATTGAAATATCACATTAACATGCCACTACTTGAGCCTGGAAGCGATGAGAAATCATGATTCTCTTAGAAGACAATTGTAACTGTAAATTTTCAACACATTTTTCGAATTAGGCCTATCCTGCCTTTTTTTGCTCGAGGTCTGAGGTGCTTATGCAGCCCATAGTGACTCATGATGATATAGTTAAGCATATGCATAAATACTTATCTATAAGGGTGTAGGTTGTAGCTGTGTTGGTCTAAGGACATAGGCAGACAAGGTTCTTTGGGTGAATCGGATATCTTTTATTAGACCAACTTAAATAGTTGGAAAAACATTTTTTTAAAAGCAAGCTTTCAGGTTAAAAAACCCTTCATCAGGCTGAGGAAGTTTCAGCAGTTGGTCTGCCAAAACATCACCACCCCCACAATTACTACACACCATAACAGAGCCATCAGCATGCCCGGATCTTACAGCTGCACCTCCAGAAATGTTATATGTCTCACCTGATGCAGCAAATGCCCTGATGGAAAATACATAGGAGAGATCAAACAACAACTGCACACCAGAATGAACACACACTGGAAATCTATCAAAGACAAGAATACCCAATTACCTGTGGGGGCACATTTCTCACAAGAAAACCACTCTCCAATCTCTCAGTCCTGATCCTCAAAGGA
>NW_017728997.1:33816068-33825512 GCF_001723915.1 Gavialis gangeticus | reverse complement strand
GTCTAATAAAAGATATCAGATTCACCCAAAGAACCTTGTCTAACTATAAAGCACTAAAAGTGCTTAAGGCCCCGTTCCTGCAGATGGTTCATTATAATAAATTTGGAAACTGGTCTCCTTTGAGAACCTCTTTTTTTTCTTACTCTGTACCTTTGTCTGTTTATGTTAGTCATCATTAACTACTTAGTTGTTTTTTCCCTACCTCAAGTCAAATTCCTAGGTTCTGAGACATAATCTTTTTTCAAAAGGCTGTGTTTAATATCCCATGCCAACCTATGATTCCAGGAGGAACTTAATAACATTCCTTAAGCTTATAGCATCCTAAAAAAAAATTCAGCATCAACACAAGCATCCCTAGTTGTTTAAAAAGAATCGGGGGGAAAAAGGATATAGAAAATTATAGGCTTCAGTAAAATCGGCTCTCAAAGTAATGTTTCTCCTTCCCCTTACCGAGGCACCCATAAAGTGCCAGTACGATATAAAACAAAACAGAGAAACCTGGAAACACTGGAATATGGACATTCTATTTTATTAGAGAACTAATTTTATCAAGCCATGTAAACACACTCACCATAAGCACAACTGGTCCTTGACCAGGGCTGCCAAATACCATGGAAATACAGAGTAAATAATAATAATAATAAGGAAGATACATTCCCTATTCCATGGTACAAAATCCTAAGTGATGAGTCATACTGTGAAGAAAAAGAGTACAATAATAAAAATAAAAATAGATTTCCTGTAGCCCTAAAAATGCAAGCACATATAATTTCTTAATGCAGATAAAATAGCCAATTGTAGCCATCCCATCTACTCTTCTGGGGGTGAAAGCACTGAAAATCAGAGCACTGTATGTACAGTGGCGGCAGCTGCCGGATGCAGCAGTGTGGCAGACCAGCACTCAGCACAGGGCAGCACGTGCAGAGCAGCAGCAGCACAAGCCGTGGCAGGAGAGCGTCTCTCTCCTGCCCCCCTACGTCGAGCTGATGGAGCAGGGGGCAGGGGTGTGGCAGTGGTCACATGCAGAGCAGCAGCAGCGCTGGGTGGTGGGTGGTGGCAGCTGCTGCTGCTGCATGTGAGCTTTCCCTCACTCCCTCACTGCATCTGGCCAGCCGCCTGGAAATTCTGGTTAGTAAAGTATTCTGGTTATTTAAATGTCAGATAGCAGAGATTTTACTGTATCTTAACAGCTTTGGCTAAAGGACTCTGTCTCCCATGTAGTCTTTCTAACTAGTTTTTTGTAGGTAAAGTATGAAGCAGGGATATAATATTGTCGTAGTGGAGCATACCCCAACGAGCAGTACCAGGGGGCGGGACCCCAAGAGGTGCCCCCACTGGAGTCCGCTAGCAGGGGGCGGATACCATTAGGCTACCTGAGACCTTAGACTTCCTTGTAGGGCTGCTGGTGATGTGGACAGGAGAACCCCTGGCACCACGTCTGCCGCAATTTATCAGCTTGTGCTGGGTGCGGGTTGGCCGGCATGCTGGAGCAGATGTCACAAGAATGTGCCCTGTGCCGGCAGATGGGGGAGAGAGCCGGGACTATGGCCGGAGGAATGTGGAATCTGGCAGCAGATTGCCCTGGTGGGGATGAAGTGATCAGAGGCAGAGTCTGCTCGCTAGACTAGAGGCTAGGAGGAACCTCTAGCCTTAAAGACCCGAGCCCCATGAAGAGGATTGGGTGACATGATGGGGGAAGTCCTGGAGTGACACCGCCTTCCTCAGCATCCAGTGGATGAGTGTGTTCCAAGAGGGAAGCTGGGAATCCATTATTGTTTTGATTTGGGAAGTTTTGTATTTAAGTTAAAAACATTCCAGGTTGGCTGGTTGTGGGCATTGAAGCCCACTGAATTGCATTGAGGGGCTGAAGCACTATGCCCAGACCAGCAAGTCAATAGAGGGCTGGGGAAAAAGGGATGCAGCTTACTGATCAGCCTCTGGCAATAGGACCTGGCCTTCTCAGGCTGCGCCAAGGGGGAAGGACTTCTGGCACCCAGTATCAAGGTCAGGCATGGATGGGTCAGGAGGAGGGACTTATAGACTGAACAGACAAGAGGTTGCCACAGCCTGAGTGGCATCAAGGTGGTGACTCAAGCTTGGAGAGACATTCTTACTAATTGAGAACACTAGTCATTAAAGAGCATGGTGGTGTGGTGGCTGGAGCTGCACACTGAAGCCAGTGACCCTGGGGGCACCTCTGGGTACCCCAGGACATGGCCAGGGGATCCTGGACCATGGGAGACTTACCAGGGAAAAAGCTAGAGCTGGGGCAGGAGCGGTGCGTGCCAACACTGCACTGGTTCTTAGAGTCTGTCAATCAAGCTTGGCAGCATTGGGCTGATAATTTCAGCCTCTTGTGCTGCTGTGGGAAGTTTAAAAGGCCCAGCAATTGCTGAGCAGGGGATGGTGGGAACGCAGGGCAAACAGACCCCAGGAGCAGAATAGCCTGGGATGCTGAAGCTATGGAGCAAGCCCAGGAGAGCTGAGCTCTGCTGGAGATGAAGCAGGGTTGGCACAAAGAAGCTGGGAAGCACCCAGATGACATGTCTGATTCAAGTAGATCACTTTTATTTTCATTTTTTTTCCAGCTTTTTGGGGTTGCAACCAAAGCAAAGGGGAGAATACAGGACCGAGAAGGGCTGGCTGGAGCCTTATAGCCAGACCCATGCCTCAATGTCCGGCCGGACTTTCTGGAGGCTGGTGCGACTGAGCCTTGAGAAGTTTTCTTTCTTATTTGATTGCTATCATTACTATTAGTTACCGTGTTGTCTCAAGGACTGTGACCAGTGTGGGGAGCAGAGCTGCACTCCCATATTGTAGTAGAGGCAATGAGCTGTGAACCCGAGACTGAATCAAATCCAGGTAAAGGACAATGCATGGCCAAACTCTGCTGCCTTCAGAGGCCAGAGCAAGCAGCAGCTAACTTGAAACATGCGTGGTTGGTGAGTAGAAGGCGTGTATGGGAGGCGGAGCCCCAAGGTCAGCGGCATTGGGAATGTGAGTACTACCCATACTGGGCAGGAAGTTACATCACTGAACTCCTTTGAAGTAAGTTGACGTCAAGACATGGCAGGAGGAGCCCCAGGGACCAGCATCTTGAGATACTCATGAGAGCAAGCATAAATAACACAGATCCTCCCTTTCTATTAACAAAATCAAGGTGTGGCAGATGAGTTGGAGGGTGTGCCCATGAGTAAAAGCAAGGAAAAGTCAAGCTGTCTGGCCGTAAAAACTGGCATTCAACCAATGGTAGCGCTTCGTCCTAATGACAGAATCGAGGAAGGAGTGAGTTGGCTGGGGCTACTGCCTAGCCTGGGCAGTGCATGGGACTTGGTGTCTGGGGCTGGAATGTGCGGCTGCAGGGTGCTGGTGGGGAGCTGGACAGTGCTGCAGGCAGCTTATTCAGGGGGAGGGGAGGGGGGTTTCATAGTAGTTTGGGGTCAGAAGGGACCTGAGTAGATCATCTAGTCTAACCCCCCGCCACTGGCTGGAGCACACACTGGGATCACATGACCCCAGACAGGTGTTCATCCAACCTCTTTTTGAATTTACCCAAGGTAGGAGCGAGGACCACTTCCCTAGGAAGTTGGTTCCAGATCCTAGCTCCCCTAACAGTGAAATAGTGCCTCCTAATGTCTAACCTGAACTTATTCTCCAGCAGCTTTTGGCCATTGTTCCTCATCACCCCATCATGCTGGGGGGAATAGGACCCTACCTATTTGCTGCTGATCTCTCCTAATGAGTTTGTAGGCAGCCACCAAATCCCCCCTCAGCCTCTGCTTGCTGAGGCTGAACAGGTTCAGGTCCCTCAGCCTCTCCTCATAGGGCCTACCCTGTTGCCCTCCAACCAAGCGAGTGACCCTCCTCTGAACCCTCTCAAGGCAGGCCACATCCTTCTTAAATTGTGGCGCCCAGAACTGGACGTAGTACTCAAATTGTGGCCTGACCAATGTCGCATAGAGGGGAAGTATCACCTCTCTGGACTGGCTTGAGATGCATCTTTGAATGCACAACAAGGTGTGGTTGGCTTTGCTGGCTGCAGTCTGGCATTGGCAGCTCATGTTCATCTTGGGGTTATTAATGACTCCAAGATCCCTTTCCGCCTCTGTGCTCACAAGGGGGAAGCTCCCCAGCTTGTATGTATGCTGTGGATTCCTTCTCCCTAGGTGCAGCACCCTGCATTTATCTACATTACCATCCATCCACTTCTGTAGTCTGTCTAAATCTAAGTGCAGCCTTTCTCTCCCTTCGAGCGTGCCCACCTCTCCCCACATCTTGGTGTCGTCAACAAACTTGGACAACGTGTTTTCCACCCCCTTGTCCAAGTCGCTGATGAAGATGTTGAACAGTGTAGGCCCCAGGACCAAGCCCTGGGGGACCCCACTATTCACGTCCCGCCAGGTTGAGTATGACCTGTCCACCACCACTCTCTGGGTGCGCCCCATCAGCCAATTTTTGACCCATCCAACTGTGTAGGCATCAATGCAACAGTCGCTCAATTTATTAATGAGAATGGGGTGAGAGGGAGTGTCAAAGGTCTTCTTAAAGTCCAGAAAGACTATGTCCATGGCGACACCATCATCCAGGGAGTTAGTTACCTGGTCATAAAAGGCCATCAGGTTGGTCTGGCAGGACCTGCCTTTGGTGAACCCATGCTGCTTCCCCTGGGCATGATCTCCCTTGCTGGCCCTTCACAGATGTGATCCTTGATAATTTTTTCAACGATTTTCCCCAAGACCAATGTGAGGCTTATGGGCCTATAGTTTCCTGGGTCGTCCTTTCTCCCTTTCTTATAAATGGGGACCACATTAGCTAGTTTCCAATCTCCGGGCACCTGGCCCATGGACCATGATTGCTCGTACAGCTGGGCCAAGGGCACAGCAATGACCCTCGCCAGCTCTCTCAACATCTGTGGGTGGAGGGCATCAGGGCCCGCAGATTTAAAAACATCCAGCCCTTCCAGAAGATCCCTAACTACTTTGTGCAGACCTGAGGCCTGGCAGTGCTATCCCCAAGATTGCCCGTACCTGTGGTGGGAGAGCTGTCCTGGTCCCTGTCCAAGAAAACAGAGGCAAAGAACTTGTTAAAAATTTTGGCTTTCTTGTCTGGCATAGCCACAAGATTAACATTTAAGTCTAACAGGGGCCCTACATTACCCGGTGCCCTCTTCTTACTCCCAATGTATTTGGGAGTTAGCTGCCTGCTACTGTATGCATTCTGGGAAGGGGGAGGCAAAAGGGGCATGTGTCCTCCAGATCTGTGCATGGGGTGTGGACAGGGGCAGGTGCGGACTGTCCACTGTGAGATTGGGCTCTCTGCCCTGCTGCCCTCCTCCCGGGGCCTCTGTGGCCTAGTGAGCGGGACCCAGCACAGCAGGGCAGAGCAGGGCTGAGTGGCGAAGCTCAGGGCTGCCACCACAAGCCATGCGCTGCTGTGGTAAAGTCCCTGCTGTCCACCTAGGAGCAGTGGGGTTGGTGGCACAGAGTTGTGCCCCTCACTGCTGCCAGGTGGGCAGGAGGTGCCTTGCCAGGATGGCATGGGGCTCCCAGTGGCGGCACAAGCCTCCCCACCTGACTCCACTCTTCCCTGCTGCTCTGGGTCCTGCTTGTTGGGCCATGGAGGCTCCAGGGGTGGGCAGCAGGGCAGGGAGCCCAGGGCAGCAGGGCAGGGAGCCCAAGCCCACAGCAGGAAGCCCTTCCCGTCCCCCCAACGGGCTTTGCTGTGTGCTGCCTGTAGGGGAGGGGGATCTGGTGTCTGTGCTCTGTTCTCTGCTGCAGCAGTTGTCGCCTCCCACTGGTGGCAGCTAGGGCTTGGGTGCTTCTGGTGGATGCAGGGGGCTGCAGACCCGGGTCCTTGGCCCTGTAGCCTTGGCAGCTAGGGACCCTCTCCAGCAGGGCTAGGGGAGACAGGGGGCTGTAGATGGGGAGTGCCCACTGGCAGGGCCAGGGGGCTGTGGCTTGGGAGTGAGGGGCCTAGACCTGTATCCTGGTGAGCTTAGGGGGCAGGGGGAGCTCTGATTTTTGATGATAAAAACCCCAAAATCAAATACCAAAATGTATAGGTACTTAGAATTTATTTTATTAGAGTGATTGAGGCAGTGGTGGGCTTCCAAATTGCTTTGAAGTTGGAAATATATCAATAAGATGTGTTCAATTGATATCTATATATCTACTGGTGTTTCATTTTAAGTAAGGACTTTGAGGTTTCAACCAGAGAATTTGTGATTTTTATGAGTGAATTTGTGATTTTTAAACAGAGAAAGCCAGGATCCTTGCTCAGAACTGAAAATGTATCTGATATATATAAGACATTGTCCTGCACCAGAAAGGAGAAAAGCCTTGGAAATGAGGATCCGATTATCAGGTGAATTTTGTTCTAGTCTGACCATCAAGGTTTCTTATGCACAGTCCTTTTTAGAAGAAATGGACCCAGTGTTGTTCTTTACAAATTATTGCATGCTCTTTTTAATTGAGATGGGCACCTACTTAAACATAAAACAGTGCTACATCCAGTAGCATTGGATGTTGGGAGGTAACAGTCCTGCTCACAGTGGCTGAGTATAACCACCGTACTGGGAAGTTGCTGGCAATGACTTAAATGGGAACTGAGCAGGAGTAGTGAACACCAGAACTTCTGTGTCATATTTTTTAACCAGTCCAAGCTGATTAAATTTAGTTTTAGAAATGGAGAGTGTTAGAAATTTGTGCTTGATCTGAAATTTAATTATGTTTTCCTGTTTAATTTAAAAAGCTCATTTTCAATGAAATATGATGTAAGCATGAAGCAATAACCATATGTCTCAAGAGATGGGTAAACATTTTCCTAATAAAACTAGAGAATTAATTTTAGGAAGCCAATTTAAATCATGGAAGTGTAGGCTGGCACAAAGATCATAGTGATTCTGACAATAAAAAAGCATTATAGCACACAATATAAGCTTTTAAAGGAAGAACGTAATTGAGTATATATAAACTATCCTAAGAAACATTCAGCTGCTTAGAAATGGGAACTTATATACATAAGGTTTGTCTTAAAGGGTATTGTTGTTTAGTGAGAAAATGAATGTTCTCTTAAAATGCACAGCTTCATGCATTTTAACATGTAATCTAAGTTCCACTGAAGTCAGTGGAAAGGCTTAAGGTGCAGACAGAAGTGCAGCTTCTCTCTAACTTATAGCGCTTTGCAGGATGTGACATGGAGCTGCAGTTTAGAGTAACTGAGTCTGCAGCTGCTTTCCTGTAGCCCTGCCCCTCCTCCCTCCCAGTCCCAGCACTGTCATCAGAATGGGAGGGGTGGGGAAGGGAGCAAAGGGAGCTTGGTCTGGGCTTTTCCACAGTCAGTGCTGGAGGGTGGGGTGGGTGGATTAGATCTCCCCCCATCTGGGTGGGGGTCCAATCCACCTGCCCCACCCTCTTCTGCAGGCTGGGCAGACCCCCAAGGGAACTCCCTCTACTCCCCTCCTCCCCTCCCTTTCTGAAGACCGGGCTGGGATATGTTGACACAAGTTAATGACCGTGCTTTGCTTTGGAGCGCCTTCATCTAAATGCTCATGTAATGAGAGTTCAGATTGTTGTGGGATCAGGACCTTTTAAAGCGCTTTGCAGTCAAGTACTTCTGTAAGGGCACAGCTGTAGAATGTTTCAGGGGGCTGATCAAACAACAAAATGTCCCTTGTGTTAGCACCCTCAGTGGATTGAACTTTCTCTGGATTGTCAGACTAGTGGATATGGCTCTGGACTATTTTCTGTTCTTGTGCTCTACCAAATTTACACTTCACCTATTTGTGCTTCAGTTTCCTAATTTGTAAAATGTGGTTTATGGTATATCTGTAACTATAATGTGCTCTGAGTTCTATTAATGCAAAATGTCAAAAGGTAGGTGTTATTGCTTAGATATTATTATTAATGCATAATATCTGCAAACAAAAAGTACTTGTTGAGACATGTCATTTATTAGACAACTTTTAGAAGTAAAAGAATACCAGTTACTTTTGCACTTAATGAAATAGTTGTAATTGGGCTGTATACCTCTGGTAGGGAGTTACTGTTAGTTGACAAGAAGGTCATATATAAATTGCATTAATAGTTTTTCCCCATAAAGTTTATTTCTGTACTCTGAATTTTCCATGAGTGGTGAGCTTGCTTGAACAGTCTTAATTATTTTTAATATTTTTTGGTTGGGAATAGCACATGAGAATGACAGTCATATAGATTCACAGAAGTTTAGGGCTGGAAGGGACCTCATGAGATCATTGAGTCTAGCCCTCCTGCTCTGATCAGGAAAGACTGCTGAGGTCAAATAACCCCAGCAAGGTGTGTGTTCAGTCTCCTTTTGAAGATCTCCAGAGTAGGTGCCTGCACCACTGCCACTGGAAGTCTATTCCAGAGGCTGGACACATGAACGGTGAAGAAGTTTTGCCTTATATCCAGTCTGAAACCTTTTTCTAAGAGTTGATGACCATTGCTCCTGGTTTTCCCCTGGGGCACCTTGCTGAATAGCTGTTAGCCTAGCCCCTGATGCTCTCCCCTGATATATTTATAAGCTGCCACCAAATCCCCCAAAGTCTTCTCTTTTCTAGACTGAACAGTCTGTCAGCCTTTCTTTGTATGACTTGCTCTTCAGGCCTCTAATCATATGAGTTGCTCTTCTCTGGACTCTCTCAAGCTTCTCCACATCCTTCTTGAAGTGTGGCACCCAGAACTGGACATAATACTCCAGCTGTGGCCTCACCAATGCTGAGTAGAGCGGGAGAATAACCTCCCTAGTTTTATTTATGTAACTTGGGAACACACAAGGGTGTGCCCATCTTCAGTTGGAAAGGATAGATGAGGCAGGCGACAGTGCTGTGAGAGGTGACCTGTGATTTGAGCTTAGGTCTCTCTTTTCTCTATAGAGTCAACTTCATGCCAATGCTCTTAACTATTCACAGTTTATTAAATTGTAATATACATAGTATTCTTATCCAATATATACAAGTAATTATTTTAGTAGGTATCACCCAAGAAATAAAGGAAAACTTCCGGTAACTATTCCCAATGATATCATTCAACAACACTAAGGGTATACAGATAAATATTTACAATATGGTAAGCCAGGAGCCACCTCCTGGGACTGCTTGTCTCAATGGGCAACACACCTTGGGGATGGCATTCTCAACCCTGCACCCTACAGAGGCCTGGTACAACTGGTGAGTCCTTAGAATGCCCATGTGAGGAGGAGGGGTGGATACCCAGATGGGTGAACCAGGTAAATTAGGGTCAACAGGTAGTTTACAGGGAACCCAGAGGAACCATTGGCAGAGTACAACTGGGTAGAAAAGGAAAAGGAAGGAGGGGGGGAAAAGGTGTGAGCAGGCCAATGAGAAACCAATTATACAAAACTAAACCAATCCCATCACATATTGTACAACATATCCATAATTAATCTTACAAAATATAATGTGCA
>NW_017728997.1:33797473-33811068 GCF_001723915.1 Gavialis gangeticus | reverse complement strand
TAGTTGGGAGGGAACCTTTCACCTAGGGCTTCCCTCTGGGGGTGCTTATTTTAGGAATGCTCCCTCTGTGGGACCTGATTCCCCAAGCAACTCATAGTCCTCTCCAAGGAGCCGTTGACCGGGCCTCAGGGTCCTCTGCTCAGTCAGAGGTTCCCCCGGTGCTGTTTGCCTTATGCTGAGACCTCCCCTCCTGGCCCTGTGCCCTGCTTTAGGCACTGAGGGTTCTTCCTGCTCCCGTGGAGAATCAAGCCACCACTGGCTGGGTTTGCCCAGCCTTATGCCTGGGTCTTTGCTTTTGCGGGCCCTGTCCTAGGGTCTCTGGCTCTTTTAGTTCCTTGGCTGGGCCACAATGTGGGTCTCTGGCTATCCGGCCTATGCTGGGGCTAACCTGAGTAGCCTCGAGCTGCTCCCAGGGCTGTCTGTCTGTGTGCCAGTTTGCACGCTGCTCTGTCTGGCCCCCTGCTGGGGGTGCAGGCTTGAGCCGCCTCAATGCGGCTCCCAGAGCCTGAGCCCCGTGTGCTAATCTGTGCACCACTAGGGTGAAGAAGGGATCCCGATGGAGGCCTTCTTCAGGCTCTTCCTTCTCCAGTGTTGCTTGCTGCAACCCCCTGTGCGGCTCATGCCACTACTTTTATAACCTCAGGGGGCTCCATCCCCTGAAGTCCAGTGGACCTACAGCTTCTTGCAGGTCCAAACTCAGTCTGGGGGCTCCTCACCCCCTCCCTTCAGGAAAGGGGTGGCTCCAGCTCCTTCTGCTCTTCCCCAATTGGTGGATGGGTTCCACCAATCAGCATTGAGAATTCTTGAGCCCTGGACACAACAGGGCTCGAACAGGTAAGTCTGCTACATTTGGGATGCAGGAAATCCCACACATCCCCCCCGCCCAATCACGAATGCATACACCCACACCCACACAATATACAAGGGTAGGACTTTATTTTGAGCTATATACACTATGTGAACTCATGGAAATCAGGACAAAATATTATTTGAAACAAAACATATTATAGTAGATGTTTGAATTTGAGTATATGATTTGTTTTTTTTTTCTGGTTTCAAGATGGCAACCCCCCTCTAAAGAGGAGCACTTCCGAGGACAAGGGGTGTGTGTATGTGTGTAGACTTCCGCTGGAAAAGGTTAGGGGGTAGGGGTTGCACTTCCAGTCTCAAGATGGCGACCAGGGGGTGGGGCACTTAGCTCACCAAAAGTCATTAAGCGGCCCTCCAGCAGAAATAATTGCTCACCCCTGCTTTAGAGGGAAAGTAAATGATTGGGGCATGACTAGTGTGATCCATCCCCTGTCATACCTTCCTTGGCATCAGCCAGCATGGGTTTAGGGATGTCAGAGGACATATCCCTGACTGTTCTACTTAACAGTTTCCAGTGGAGCTGTCCACCATTAATTTGTATAACCTGGGGTGAACAATATATGGCCTGTGGGCTGGATGTGGCCTGCCAGGCATTTTCATCAGGCCTGTGGAGCCCACCAGTGAACTGTACCCTGCTCAGCCCTGAGGCTCCCACACCCCCCCCCAGCATACCCTGTTATATGCCTCACTTCCACCCTTATGGGCAGAAGGGCCTGGCCCTGCTAGCACTGGGTGGGGCTGCTACTGCAGGCTTCCCTGAAGTCCCACTTCCTCCTGGGAACAGGTAGGGAAGTGGTGGGCAGGGCTGCAGCTGGGTGGGAGTTTGGAGTGTGGGGCTAGTGGCAGTGCAGAGCCTGCACCCAGTGGTCAGCAGCAGCGTGGAGCTTGGCTGGGCAGGGTGACCCCTCCTACATTCCCCCTGGCAGCCGATGGGGGCAGCAGCAGTAGCGGGGGGGAAGGGGGGCCAGCGGCGGTGCTTGTGCTTGGTGCTGGTGTCTGGCTCCAGCCAATGGTGCACATCTCAGGGAAGAGTGCAGCTCCCATTGGGCCATCTGTATTGGTAGTGCTCCTGCACTCGCGCTGCATAGGAGGGAAGCCCCAGGTGCTGGAGCCAGTTGGGGCAGGAAAGGCAGCTGTCTCTAGTGCCTGGGAATTTCCTCCCTTGCCACTTGAGTTCTGGGAGTGCCAGCTATAGAGACTACCCGGTGGGGGCTGTGCTTTTTGCTGCAGTGTGCAGTGCTGCTCAGAGCCAGGCACCAGCGTCCCAAGCACCCCTTCCTGCTGCTGTGCCATTGGGGGAGTGTGTGTGGGGGGTCCCACACCCCTCTCACCCACACAAATGCCACAGTATCATCTGTAAACTTTGTGATTCTACTATATACTCCATTTTCTAGGTAATTTAGGAAAGTGTTGGACAAAACTGATCCCAACATAGATCTTTGGGGGACCCCTCCATCTTGAAAAATGACTATATATCTCTGTCTTTTGGTTCCCATCATCTAACCAATTTTCAGCCCATGAAAGGTCCTTCTTTCCAATCTCATGACAGCTCAACTTTTTAAAGAGCCTTTGGTGAAGGAGCATATCAAGAGCTTTTTTAAAATCTAAATATATCAATTGGATTCCTCTGTCTTTGTGCTTGTTAAGACCTCCAGCAGATGGATGAGGAAGGATTTACCTTTATATAAAAACCATGCTGACTTCCCCATTATATCATATTTATTCATGGGACTGCTGGTTTAATTCTTTATTATAGATTGTATCTATTTGCCATAGATAATTGTAGTGCCCGGGATCACCTCTAGAGCCCTTTTTGAAGATGAGTGTTATATTGGCAACTCATGAGAAGACTGGCATGGAGGCCATTTGTAACAATAGGTTACATATGATTTGCTGCCCACAGTTCTGTAATTTCACAGTTGATTTCCTTCAGAACTCCTGGGTAAATATCATTTGGTCCTGGTGACTTGCTACTGTTTAATGTATCAATTTGCCCTAGAACTTCCACAACTGTCATTTCAGTTTGAACTAATTCTTTGGATTTGTCTGCTGAGAACAATTCATCTGGTTGGGGAATCTTCCCAGTGCAAAGAATTCATTTAGTTTCTCTGCTAAGGCTGCATCTTCTCTGAGTGTACCTTTTACATCCTATTCATCTAATGCAGGGGTTGGTAACTTTCAGCCTGTGGGCTTGATCTGGCCATTTCATCCAGCCCACGGATGTGGGGTTTGGCGGCATTTGACAGTGGGGGACTTCATCAGCAGTTGCTTTCCTGTGCTGCTGCAGGGAAAAGTGCTGGCACCAGGTGCTGTCCCCATGCCACCATAGGGAAAAGTGGAGGTAGTGCCTGGGTCCTAACACCTGCCTTTTCACTGGTCTCTGACCTGAACTAAGTTGATCTAGTGTGCAGCCTAAAAAGGTTGCCAGCAGCTGATGTAATAGTCCAACCAATGGTCTTCAAATTCTTTTTTGAACACTTGTACATTTTTTGTACTCTGATTTGCTAATCTTGCCTCTAAGCCAATTGTTATACTGGGGTTTATATGATGACCATACAACAATACCTTAATACCTATACAGCTTTGAAAATCCCTACACTTCACTATAACTGTGTTTGCTCTGAGAACTTCATAATAATATTCATAAACTCACAATAACTATGACTAACTTCACCATTTCTTTACTTAGGTACCGCAGATTTTACCGCAGATATTAAATACAATGTAATAATAGTTTCCTAAGACTTAATAAAATAGGTGGTGAAAGATTTCTTTTAGGTGTGAAGACAGAAATGTAGTTGAGAAAAATGAGGTCAAATGGATCAGTGGGGCTAGATCCAGAAATTGAAGCATCCATGTTTGTTTGGAGCCTACATATGTATAATTCTGAAGGCAGTAGCTTATCAGCTAAGAGGCTGGAGAGCACTTGTTTATATAATGGTAATAATCATATCCTGGGCTAATAATAACTCAGTGCTTCTAGGCCAGGATATAATTGTCTCCACAGTGGGCATGTCTACATACGTGATTAATGCATGCAAATAAACTGGCAGGCTTATTGCTCTGGAGTGTTTTGCTCCCAGGTGCGCTGTTTGAATGAGGCAGGATCCGCAGTAAGCTGTGAATTTTTTTCCTGTGCAGCAGTGCACCTGTAGACACTGACCCAGCTGACTGGGGCATGAGAGTACTTCAGTATGGGGGCTGCCTACCAGCTAGCCCCACACTGAAGGACCCTTGTGTCCTGGCCAGCCCCTCCACAGCATGCTGAGCCTGGTCGCAGAAGCCCTGGGCTGGCAGGCTGACCCCCCTGGTCCCCTGCCAGCTGGGGTTGCTGCAACTCAGCTCAACATGCTGTGATTCAGGTGCATATGTACACGACGCACCTGGGAGCTTCCTTTATTGCTGCATGTTAATGACATATGTAGACTCACCCAGTGAGTATAAGACTGAGCTCAGAGTGACATGCAAAAGGTTTCTTTTAAGGAGATCTATTGACAAAGTTGCTGGAACTTAGATGCTAGAGCTAGAATACAACAATTAGGTATAAAATATAAACATGCACAAAGCACCTTTAAATGATTAGGTCTCCTAAATAAGTGATGACTAGTTATTTGAAGATATAGCTATAATTTTGTTTGCTTCAGGATTTTAGAGATTACTCAGTAGAGAAGGGGTGGGCAAAATACAGCCCACAGGCCAGATGAGGTCCACCAGGCACTTTTATCTGGCCCACGGTGCTCCCTAACAAATTGTGCTCTGCCCAGCCCATCTGCCCATGAGGGTGGGAGCAAGGTGCTTACACCCGTCCTCAGCATATCTTGTTATCCTGATGAGCCGAAGGGCTGGCCCCACTAGCATGGGGTGGGGCTGCTACTGTAGGCTCCCCCACATTCCATTACCTCTGGCAGCAGGTAGTGAAGCTGGGGACGGGTGGGGCTGCAACTGGGTGGAAGCACAGAGCATGGGGCTGGGATTGGCTGCAGTGTGGAGCCCTCACCCAGGGGAATGGAGGCAGTGCAGAGTTCAGGTGGGCAGGGTGTGGATGTGAGGGGGGAGGGGTATGGGGCCCTGGCAGGCAGTGGGGGCAAGTAGCACTAGCAGGGAGGGGTGCTCTGCTTGAATCTGGTGCCTGTCTCCTGGCTCTGGCCAGTACTGCAAGGAGCACAGCCCCTGCCAGGCTGTTTGTTTCTCTGGAGTTCCCTGCATTCGCAGGCCACAGGAGGGAAGCCCCAGGCACTGAAGCAGCCTGGGGCAGGGAAAGCAACTGGCTCCAGCACCTGGGGCTTCCCTCCTGTGCCCAGCAAGTGCGGGAAGCACCGGGGAGACAAACAGCCTGGTGGAGGCTGCACTCCTTGCTGCTACATGCAGCTCTGCCCAGAGCCAGGCACCAGCACCCCTGCCTGCTGCTGCGCTATAGAGGGAGTATGTGTGGGGGGGTCCCCACATCCCAACCACCCTCCCTTAAACCCCACAAATCACACACAGACACGCACACTACACCCTCCAGTGTTAACTACATTGACTGCAGCAGAGGACAGTGTGTTCCAGAGACCAGTGTGTTCCAGAGCCACACTCCCACACCCCATAAACGCCACGCAACCCCCCAACATAACCTATGCCCCCCCACACAGCCACACCCCCTCACAAACTTCTCTCACACTCCACCACACACACATCACCCACCACAACACCCACCATACACCCCCACCCCCCACACACGCACTCAACCACACACCCCTATATAATACAAGACTGAAAATTTATTTTTGAGTTATTGTGCAATCCTCTCTATATACTCTACACAAACACAAAGCATGGCAAAATATTTTTTGTAATAAAATTAATATATATTATAGTAGGTGTTTGACTTTTAATGTATGATTTGTTTTTTTCTGGTTCTAAGATAGCACTCCCCTCCCCCCCTCCCAAAAGGAGTGTTTCTGGGGGACCAGGGGAAGGGCCTTCTGGTAGCAAAGTTCAGGGGTTAGGGATTGGACTTCCAGTCCCAAGATGGTGTCCAGGGGCGGGGCACCTATTAAGGGGTGGGGCTATCTACGCAGCCCTCGACAGCTCACTAAACTTTGTTAAGTGGCCCTCTGCCTGAAATAATTGCCAGCCCCTGCAGTAGAGGCTTAGTTTGCAAGTCTGTATGTATATGCATCAGTGATTTTACTAAGTTGTGGTTATGTCTGAGCAAAAACCAGAATGATGAAAGTCTTTCTCACTGGTGTAAATTTAGAGCAAGAATAATTTACATTTAGCGTAAACAGTTAAATGGTAGCTGGCAGGAATAAAGAATCCTCAGTCCATCAGCTGAAACTTTATTCTTCCTAGTAAACCTAGTATCACTTCCTAACAATGACTTGGGAGCTAGTAGTCTTTTAGAGCATGCATTTACAAGTGTGCTTTAATGTGCAGTAGCCTACTCTACTGCACATTAAAGCGACACATAAAAACTATGCTAATAGTAGATAATGCTAATATATAATAATAGAATAGGCTACTGCACATTAAGTGTTACCTGAAAAGCTTTCGCTTTCGCTACTGTGCATTAGTGCAGCCTAATGCACATTTATGTAGTACCTCGTATTGGAGGTACTAAATATAATACACATTAGGAAAAGCACACTAATGCACATGTAGACACACCCAGAGAGACATTTTTATTGGTTTACATTTATTGACAAACACTTCTTTAATTCTCAGTGTTGAAATCATGTCCCTATTTAAAATGGTGTTGAAACTCCGATTGATTTTTAGTGAGTCCAAGATTTTTTTGCTGCGTAATAAATTATTAAAGAGCAGTTTTTGTAGCTAAATTTCTCTTTGCATTTGAAATATGAGACCTAAAGTTCAGTGTCCAGTAGAGAATGCTGTTAGGTTTTTGAGGTTTACAGTTATGTTACCATTTTGCTAAGCATTAGCGATGGAAATACTGAGAGAACTAGTGTAAATATCTGTATAAAAGACCTAAAGAGTCTTTGGGAATCTGAACTAAGACATGATAACATTGTCTATGAAAGAAACTTTATCTTGGGGTAAAACTCTGTTACCCTTTATGCACCTAAGTGACACTTACTTACCCAACCATGTTTGCACCTACATGTCCACACTGCACAGGTAGTAGAAATGCAGACTGTAAGAAGGATACATGCATGTACTGTGCAGGTTCACTAGGCTGTGCACTAGGGCTAAGTACAAACAAGGCTGAATCAATTCAATCTTTGCAGGTTAGTCTAAGCCATGTAGATTAAACAGACATTCACTTTTGATACTAGAAATGCAGCCACATGGCTGCAGTGGCCCAGGTCAGAAGCTGGGGAGTGCTAAGGCATGCCTCCCTGCTTGACTGGAGCAGACAGCTTGGGCCAAGGCTTGCCCACTTCCCTGGGGGGTGGAGAGGGGAGGGGGGATACAATATCCGGGGATACTGGAGGACTGTAAGTTTACTTGAATCTGGAGGGTAACTGAGACAGAAGTTCAGTAAACTAATTTAACCTAAATCAGTTTAGTCTGATACTACATCCATCCAGGTTTATGTTAAGCTGGTTGCGGCCATTTTGAAAGTGGTTTATATGCACTGAACTTGTGTTGTGTTATGGATTTGAACTGGTTTCTGATTACCAGGAATCTGGGTTTTCCATTTGCTGTGGAAAAACATGGATTTTCTCATTTAAAGGAGAAAATAATGGACGTTCCTCTTTAAAGGAGAGAAACGCAGGAAATGGCAGCTTTCCCCTTGCAGGCTGGCAAACCCCCACTCCCCTCAGCCCCCAAGCAGCCTCTTGCAGGCATTAACTTGGCCAGCCTGCAAGAGGCTTCTTGGGGCTGGGGGGAGCGGGATGTAGGGGCATCTACATGTGTACACACGTGTCAACCAGGCATGGGTGAAGAGCAGCTCCTACAGCTCTCTCCAGGTAAGTCTATGAGGGCGGGGGTAAGTGGGAAAAAAGGGAACACAGGCCATGTGTCAGGGGTGTGGGGAGAACAGGTGGTACAGGGGAGGGGACACATGCCCCCTGAGATTTTGTCACACAGTAGGGCACAGGGCTGCAGCTGGGCCAGACCAGCTCCAGAGGAACTGCCTTCATGGTCCAGCAGGCAGGATTCACCATGGGAGGGAGTGCCACACTAGTATGGTTCCCAAGGTTTTATAGATTTCATAGATTTTTAGGGTCAGAGGGGACCTCAGTAGATCATCAAGTCTGACTCCCTGCACTGGGCAGGAAAGAGTGCTGGGGTCAGATGACCCCAGCTAAGTGCTTGTCTAGTCTTCTCTTAAAGACCTCCTTGGAAGCCCATTCCAGATTTTGGCATCTGTAGCAGGGCACTAAGGTGCCTGCTACTGGAAAAGCAGCTGTATGGGCTCACGTGCTGGTTGCTAGGGGCAACCAGGAGGAGCTAAGGGCCCACAGCTGGTGGGTCAGCTGACCAGAAGGGGCAGGGCTGACCACTGTAGGACCCAGACAGGAGGCTGTGAGTGCTGTCTCTCCCTCTCTCTCAACTGGCAGCCAGAAAAAAGGAGTACTGATTGATTGACGAAAGAGCTCGGCCCTGAATGCAGGAAAGAGAAAAAAGGCCTGGATGTATATGCCGCTGGTTACATGGGGGAGAGATGTGGTGTGGTTTGGAGAACGTTTAGCCAGGAGGTTTAACTTTGTGTTATAGCCCAGGGGCTTGTGTTATTGTTTGTTGTTGTTGTTACACCGGAGGACTGGGTGAGGCTATTAGGGGTTGGAGGAGGCCTCATAGGGTCTCCACGGTAGCGTGGGGACCCCAGTGCCAGAGAGGGCACAACATTCAGGGCTGCACTGACCCCAGCCCTGAGAAGAGGAGCAGAGGATTGGGAAGGGGCCAGGTAAGTCCGAGGCCACTTGACCCCTAAGTTGAGAAGCCCCAGAGCGGGCAGTTGTGAGAAGCCCCAAAAGGGGAACAAGCCAGAGAGCGCCAGTGGGGGCGCAGGCTGCAAGACAAGCCAGAGAGTGTCTGTGGGGCACGGAGAGAGAAATCGACCAAACAACATCTGGTACATCTGCGAGGCTTGGGGTGTGGTACAGGGATGGTTGGAGCCACGCATAGCCCATAAGGCTGGGGTGCACCGAGTCACCAAAAATAGAGCTGAGACCAAGATACATCACATCAGAGCACCGTGTCAGAGAGGACAAAAGGCAGCTTCCCTTATACATTGTTAACATCAAAGATGTGCCGGGCAAGATTGTGAGGGTGCTTTAACACTGACTTGGCATGGTAGGGGGTGCTAGGGGAGATCACGGCCACTCCTAGGTTCCTGCACTGTCACACATCCCTCACTGTAAAGAAATTTTTCCTAATGTCCAATCTAAATCTGCTCTCTGGCATTTTATGGCTATTGTTCATGTAACCCAAAGAGGGGCCCTGGTAAGCAGATGACCACAAGATCCCCTATCAGCCTTCTTTTGCATAGGTTGAAGAGATTCAGGTCCCTCCATTTCTCCTCATAGGATCTTACCTGTAGGCCCATAACCATACAAGTAGCCCTTCTCTGGACCCTCTCAGGGTTATCCACATTCCTTTTGAAGTGCTGTATCCAGAGCAGTATTCCAGCTGTGGTCTTACCAATGCCACATAATGAGGACCTGCTTGTGATGCACCTTCCAATGCATGAAAGAGTGTGGTTGGCCTTACTTATCACATTGATGATTCATGCTTATTTTGGAGTTGACCAAGATCTCTTTCTGCTGCTGTGCTTCTTAGGAAGTCACCTTCCAGCCTGTAGGTGTGTTGGTGTTTCTTTCTCCATAGATGCAGCACTTTGCACTTATCCTTGCAAAGTGCATCCTGTTCTTTCTGACAACATTCTCAACCTGTCTAAATCTGCCCGAAACCACTCCCTGCCCTCCAGCATGTTAATAATTTGGTGTCGTCTGCAAATTTGGAGAGGGTGCTTTCCACACCCTCATCCAAGCCACTGATGAAGATATTGAACAGCACTGGTCCAAGGACCAAACCCTGGGGAACTCCACTGCCCATATTTTTCCAGGTCAAAAATGACCCATCCACCATCACTCTCTGTGTGCACCCCATAAGCCAATTCTCCACCCACCTGACCATGTAGTAATGTACGTTGCAACCACTTAATTTATTTATAAGAATGGGATGTGACACTGTATCAAAGGCCTTTTTACAATCCAGGTAGATGACATCTACCTCAACTCCTGCATCTAAGCATTTTGGGACCTGGTCATAAAAGGAAACAAGGTTAGTCAGGCAGGATCTACCTGCTATGAAGCCATGCTGGTTGTCCTTCAGCATTATTTTTCTTGCTGGACTGCCACATATCACCTGTGCCCATACTTCTTCTTCCTCATGCACCCACACCCTTTCTCACACACTGGGGGTGGAGGGGCTGTGGGTTGGGAGTGAGGGTCACTCTCATGGCTATGGCTGTTGTGGGTTGGTAATGAGGGGCACTGGCAGGACCAGGGGACTATGGGCTGGGAGTAAGGGACACTGGCAGAGCTGGGGGGGCTGTAGGTTGGGAGTGAGGGGCACCTGAAGGGCTGGAGGAGGGTTGTGGCTTGTGAGCGAGGCACAAGTGCATGGGCAGGATACTGGCATATCAGAGCTGCTCAGAGCCACAAAGCAGCAGGGGGGACAGCCACAGCTGGACCCATGTCCTAGTGAGTGTAAGGGGCAGGGGAAGCTTTGATTTTCCATGATAAAAAATGGCAAAATATCTATACATATACCTATGTATTTAGAATTTATTTATCATAATGACTAAGGCACTATTAGACTTCAAATTGCTTTAAAATTATAAATATATCAATAAAACATTGTGTTCAACTGATACCTATTTATATAGTGGCATTTAATTTCAATTGTACAAAAAAGCAGATTTGGGGGCTTTTAATCACAGAATGTGAGTTTTATCAGGGAATTTGTGGTTTTTAAACAGAGAAAACTAGGATTCCTGCCAATCACTTATATCAGTTTATGTGTAACTTCTGTCTCTGGCCTAGCTGCATAGCTGCACTGGTGTAAGGTAGGAAAAGGAAGTTGCTCCCATGTTTTGGTTCCAATGGTTTAGTGCAGGGGTGGGTCCAGTGGGTTGCAGCAGTGCAGTCACACACCCCTTTGCCTGTGTCATGCATAGGCTGTAAACTCAGAGATAACTGGCATGTCAGTATAGCTGCTGCCAGAAACTTCATGTGGGCTGGGATCTCTCTGAGCTCACCAGGTGGTTGGTTTGGGCTATGGCCAGAGCTGCTTTTTTCATGCAGCTCTAGAGCCCAGCTATTGAAATGTCCCTTCCCATTCCTCCTCCCTATCTCTGAATTCATCAGGGGGAAAGAGGACAAGCAACGGTGGTTGTAAAAGCCATGCCTGTATCCCTGCTGGTGCCATTGCTATCTGGCTTCCTGTCTTGTTGTCCTTCTCTACTTTCCTGCCATGCCTTGATTAAAAAGATATATACAAAGACAGAAAACAGAGGTGGGGAGGTGGTATTTCTTAATTACAATTAGTATAGTGATCCTGGGCATCTTCACAGGGCTCTTCCATCCCCTACACTCTGTCTTTACCACACCTGTGATGTTCTGGGCATGCTTGTCTCTCTGGGTGCTCTCTCTGGCTCTCTCCATCCCTCTGTCTTGGCTCAGGCTGCTCTTCTTATAGTTTAGTGCTGCTAGCAAAGCTGTCAGCTGTCAGTTGGTGGTTCTATTGGTGGGCCCTTGTCTCTTCAGAGTTCCTGCACCCATCCGCCCTTCCTAGCAGGAATCCTCATGGACTTAACAGTAATCTCTTTTCTGGGTCCATCCTTCTGTGGGCTTCCTCAGAGTAAGTGGTGCAACACCCCAAGCCCTTCTGCCTGGCAGTTGGCTTTTCTTGTCTTCTTCCCTCACAAAAAGGCCTCCTGTCAGTTCCTTACTCACTGGTTACACCACTATTCATCCCAAAGAGGATTTTGGTGCCACTTCCTGATGATTGGTCAGTACCTATACTCTTTGGGGTTTCTTCCAGTTCCCTGGCTGACTGTAGCTCTGTGATCCATGCTGCAGCTCCATGTGAACCCTGCTGCTCTGGTTACCCCCTCCCTAGGGCCACAAGCTCTGGGGCTTGTGCCCCTTTTAACTTCTGGCTCCGTCCCTGGGAGACAGTCCACTCTGTTCTGCCCCACATGTGTTCTCCTGCTGGGGCCGGGGTGGGACTCAGTGGGGAACAGCTGTGTGCCCTGCGGCTGAAGTAATCCCTCAGTGGCCTGGCCACTAGTAAGTTTTCCTTAACACACTCAATGTAGCGTGTCCATTTTGTCCTAGTAGCGGGCACTGGAGTGGGTGCTCAGTTATAAAGCTCCTCCCCTTGTGAAGGCCTGGTCTTGTCCAGGCCTGGAACACCTCTTACAGTGTGCTCAGCAATTGTGTCTGACATCTTATTGGTGCTGGTTCTCTGTGGCCCTTCCTCTTTCTTACATATTCATGAAAGGAAATCAGCACCAATGTTCAGTTTTCTGGGTTGAAGTTCTATGGAAAAAGAAAAGGGTTGCAAGTCTAGGGCCCATCTCATCAATCTGGAGTGTTCTGTTTTTTATGGGCTGTAATCACCTCAGGGGGGTGTGACCTGTTACTAAAACAAAAATCCTCCCAAGTAGGTAGTACCAGAAGAGCTTGATCTCCCATTTAATTGCTAGACACTCTCTGTATTATTGAGCAACATGTCTGCCCCTGGTAATTTCCAGCTAGCAAAAGCCACCAGGTGTTCCTCTCCTTTTGCTCGTTGTGTCAGAACATCCCCTACAGCTATGGTGGAGGCATCAGTTTGCAAGCAAAACGACTATTTAAAATCTGGCATGAAAAGCACCAGGGCCTAGCACAGGGCCTCCTTGAACTTCATAGTTTCACAGTTTCTAGGGTCAGAAGGGACCTGAGCAGATCATCAAGTCCAATTCCCTGCCATGGCAGGAAAGAGTACTGGGGTCAAACAACCCAGGTGATGTGTTCATCTAGCCTCCTCTTAAAGACCGCAGGGTAGGAGCCAGCACCACTTCGCTTGGAAGTTGGTTCCAGATCCTAGCCGCCCTGACAGTGAAGTAGCGCCTCCTGATATCTAGCCTATATTTACCCTCTGCCAGCTTGTGACCATTATTTCTTGTCACTCCTGGTAGTGCTCGGAGGAACAGGGACTCCCCCAATGCCTGTTGGTTCCCCCTGACTAATTTGTAAATGACCACTAGCTCCCCCCTCAGCCTTCTGTTGTGGAGGCTGAACAGGTTCAGGTCCCTTAACCTCTCCTCGTAGGGCCTGCCCTGCTAACTCCTGATCATGCGAGTGGCCCTCCTTTGGACCCTCTCCATGTTGTCCCCATCCCTCCTGAAGTGTGGCGCCCAGAACTGGACACAGTACTCCAACTGTGGCCTGACCAGTGTCGAATAGAGGGGGAGGATCACCTCCTTGGACCTGCTTGAGATGCATCTGTGGATGCATGACAAGGTACGGTTGGCCTTCCTGACCACTTCCCCACACTGTCAGCCCATGTTCATTTTGGCATCAATAATGACTCCAAGGTTCTTTTCTGCCTCTGCACTGACGAGAAGGGAGTTCCCCAGCCTGTAGGTATGCTGCTGGTTCTTGTTCCCCAGGTGCAGTACCCTTCACTTATCAGTGCTGAAACCCATCCTGTTCTCATCCGCCCACCCCTGTAACCTGTCTAGGTCTGATTGCAGCCTATTTCTCCCTTCTAGTGTGCCC
>NW_017728997.1:33781860-33792473 GCF_001723915.1 Gavialis gangeticus | reverse complement strand
GGGTTCTCCTTCCTCTGTTTTTTGAAAATGGGAACTACACTGGTCCTTTTCCAATCCTCTGACACCTCACCACAGCACCATGAGTACTCTTAGAGCCATGCCAGGGGTCCTTGAAGACTTGTCTGAGCCAGCAGGCCCCATCGTTTTGATGCAGCTGGCAGAGTGAACAAAATACTGGCATGCATCTAGCGATGCCTCTCAAGCAAGACTAAGGATGTCATTCTCCTGCTGAACTTGGCATTAGTGAGACTGCAGCTGGAGTACTGCATCCAGTTCTGGGAGCCACATTTCAAAAAGGATATGGAGAAGCTTAAGAGATTCCAAAGGAGGGCCACACACATTAGGTCTGGAGAGCAGGTCATTTGAGAAGAAGCTGAAAGACATGGGATTGTTCAGGCTGGGGAAAAGAAGACTTAGAGGGGACTTGGTGGTAGCCTATATGTATGTATATAAGGGGCATACATCAGGGCCTGGGGGAGCATTTGTTCACCAATGCACCCCAGGGGAAGACAACAACCAATGGACACAAACAATGGACACTGCTTGAAGATCGCTTCAGATTGGACAAAAGGAGAAACTTCTTTACAATTTGAGTGCCTAGGGTCTGGAACAGATTCCCCCCTGGGGTGATACACTCACCTACCCTGGAGATATTTAAAAAATGATTGATGCACATCTTGCTGGGGTCATCTGACCTGAGCAGTCTTTCCTGCCCAAGTGTAGGGGCTGGACCCAATGATTTTGTGGGGCCCCTTCCAGTTCCTAATATCTATGAATTGTACTGGCCCTGTTCATGAGCCTTTGATCAAGTCTGTTAGTGGGGTGTTCAGCTCTGAGAACCAGGGAATAAACCTTTCATAACAGTTCACTAAACCAAGGAAAGTGTGCAGTTGTTTCTTAGTTTTAGGGCAGCTCTAAGACTGGATGGCCTCTACTTTATCTGTGAGTGGCTGAATTCACCCTTGGCTTACATTGAAACCCCAAGTATTTCATTTCTCTTTGTCCTAGGGCATGCTTCCTGGGTTTGGTCAGTCCATTGCTGCTTAATTTCCCTAATATACTTTTTAAATGCTGCATGTGCTATTCCCAGGTTGGAATAAATTATATTGTCTCCATATGCTATAGCGTATGTTTGATACAGGGTCAGTATGGTCCATAGGGGTGCACCGATAAAGAATTTTTGGGCCAATACCAATGGCCGTTTTTTTAATGAGCCATATCGGCTGATACTGATTCAGTTCAGATATGAAGCCGGGCAATGTGGAGAGCGTCCTCTGGCTGGTAAGTCTGTTGTGGTGGAAGGGGTGTGGAGGGGGCAGATTGAGGCCCCTACAGTGAGGGAGGGAGTGGGGCTGGGGCAGTAGCAGATGTTGCACGCCTGGGGTGGAGTGGGGGATGGAGCTGTGTGTGGCTCATCTGGTAGGCACAGGGGAGGCAGCTCTCGCCCCTATGCAAACCCTGGGAGGGCATGGGGGGCGTGTGCCCCTGGATCTGTGTGTGGGGCAAGGGCAGGCTGCTGCTGCAGGCTGGGGCTGGGGCCGGGGTGGTGCTGGGCTTGTACCAGCCTGGGTTGAGCCAGGTTGTGCTTGGGGTGGATGGTGGCGCTGCTGGGAGGGAACTAAGTGGGGGGAGGCTGCAGGCACCCAAAATTCAACATAGCCCCTGCTCCCACTGCCACCCACCCTGAGCACAGTCCAGTCCAGCCCAGCCCCTGCTGGGAAGAGCCCAGTGCAGCCCCATCTCCAGCCTACGGTGGCAGCCTGCCCTCACCCCGTGTGCAGATCCAGGGGCACATGCCCCTCATCCCCTCCTGGGGTGTGTGCATCAGTGGGATCTGCTTGTGGCTCCATCCACTGCTCCATCTCAGCTGTGCAGTGCCTGCCCCTTACCCTGTCCCAGCCCCACTCTCTCCCTCATTGCTGGGGCCTTGATCTGTCCCCACCCCGCCCCATGCCCCTTCCCTCCCCACACCCCTTCCCTCACAACAGACTTACCAGCCGGATCCAGCTGCTGTCCACGTTGCTGGGCCTTGCTCCTTGTCACCTGCATGCTGTGCTGCAGCTGTGCATGCATGGGGCATTTATTGGCCACATTATGAGCCACATCAGCTAAAAAAAGCTAATTGCCAATGCTGTCAAATTTTTTTATATTGGTCCCATTTCGGATTGGCATTGGTCCCATAACTTCCGATATGGGACCGATGTTTTGGTGCACCTCTAGTGGTCCATTAGACATTTGAATGAGGCTGCTGCCCCATTCGACCCGAATGGTGAGTGTGTAAACTGATACAGACCCATGGAGTACTGAAAGCCACCTTCACTTTGTCTTTCCTGGCCATGAGTATTTGCCAGTACCCCTTTGTTAAGTCTAAGGTGGAGCTATACCGGGCCTGACTGATTTTCTCTAGCAGTTCCTGTATGTTAGGCATAGGGAAAGCATTGAAGGAGGAGTCGCATTTACCTTCTGGAAGTCTATATATAGCCTAATGTTTCCATCTGGTTTGGGTACCACCACCAGAGGGCTACTCCACAGACTGCAATTGCTTGATAATACCTCTCTCCAACATTAAATCCAACCCCTTTCATGAGAGTTCATATATTAATTGGGGTAATCACCTCCAATGCTCTCTCACTATACTCACCAGGGGAGTGAGTATTCAATGTTGCACCTCTTTGGTCTACCCGGTTCTTCCACAAAGACATCTTTAAAGTCCATGATAAACTGCTTTATCTTGTCCTGGCCACCCTTGGGGATTTGCACTCCAATTTTGGGTTCTGCCTTTGTTCCCCTGGAGTTTGAGTCCCCTCCTTTGGGTCCCAGCATGGGTTCCATTTCTCATGGGTCTAGGAACCCCCCTTCCCAGGCTTTTCCACTTCTTTAGTAGATTCACGTGGTATACCTGAGTATGCTTTCTCTGTCCTGGTTGCTCTATCTCGTAGTCTTGGATTAGTTTCCAGACTACCCTTGACAGCCCCTGCCACCTGGCAATCATCTTACTCGGTTGATCTCTCAACATGACTAATACCCAGTCTCCTGTTTGAAACTCCCTGTCTTTAGCCCCTCCGTCCTAGTACTGTTTTTGTCAGGGCCGGCTTTTCTCCAAGTTGTCCTGGGCTATTTGTCTCATCCTTTCCAAGCACTCTCAGTTCTGCTACCTGATACATTCTCCTTCTAGCTGGCAGCTCATTCTCTTGCCAGCCCTTACAAACTAGTCCAATAGGCCTCTGGGTCTATGGTCATATATTAACTCAAAAGGCAAGCATCTTTAGGACACCTGGGGGACCTCCCAGATAGCAAATATTAGGGGTGGGATGCTAAGTTCCCACTTTCTGATATATCCTTGGATGCAAGTCTTGATCATTGCCTTTAGGGTATGGTTAAACCTCTCTACCAGGCCATCTGTTTGGGGGTGATACAGTGATGCGTGCACTTGCCTAATTTTCAAGAGCTCACAGACCCACCTCAACACATTCAACATGAAGTTTGTACCTTGGTCACTTAGTATTTCATGGGGGATTCCCACACTTGTTATCCACTTCATTAAGTCCTTGTCCACTTTTTGGGCTGTCACCATCAGCATGGGCATTGCTTTGGGGTCTGAATAATAAGTTCATTATCACCAGTATGAATTGTTAACCCTGGCACTCTTTGGAAAGGGTCATGTGATATCTAAAGCCATCCTATCAAAGGTTTTCATACTGATGGGCAGCAGTTAAAAGGGTACCTTGGCTGGTGTGATATCTGAGTGCCACTGGCATGCTGGATATGCCCTGCAAAACCACTCAACCTCTTTATGCAGACTGGGCCAATACACATGCTGGGTATAATTTCTCGTTCCTAGGGAAGGAGCACACTACTAACAATGGTGGTGGTGGTTGTACTTACCACAAGGCTTGAAAGCAAGAATCATTTTATAAACCAAGTAGATGTTACTTGAGAAGGGCATTGTCTCACTATTGAATGGGAAATGCACATGATAGGCTCATGAGAGTGAAGAAAGGAAGGGTTGAAATAATTTCAGAATCCACTTCAACTGTAGAAATAAGAGACTTTGAGATCCATAATAAGAATTTTGATTTGATTTACTGAGTTTCACAAACACCGATGAAATAGTTATCTGCTCTGTCACTGGGCAATCAGGCTTTTGTCCAAAACCTAAATTGCACCAGGTCCAGATTGGGAATTGGTTGTGGGGCTGGAGATCAGCATAAAAAGCTTTCTCACTGCATATCTTGAAATGGAATTCAGCGTCCATCAGCAGCACTATAGCCTTTCTTGGCTCTAAAGTAAACTCTGCCAGAGGTAAGGTTGCCTGTCTTTGCTTTGGGTAATTGGATGTTTGAGTGGGATCTTGACAAACCCTGACAGCACATGTTAGCTCTGATCCAGTGGGGACCTCTCTATTGACTAGATGCTGGGCATTGGAACAAGGATTTGATCCATAATGGGTGAAAGCACTCTTCCTTCAGGCTTATTTCTTCAGGCTTATTTCTATCTTCCCTTTCTTTCCAGGGACCTCTTAAAATTTTCTACAATTCACATTTCATTATGGAAACAATACTTAGACTTTCTGTCTGTCAGGAGGACTTGCTCATTATTTCTCATTCTCAGACTTCTGCAATCTGGGAAAGAAATGGACATGAAATAAGATAATCAGAAAAGTCAACCATCTTGGCATTTTAAGTAAGGGAGACAAAAATACCTGAGCAGTTGGAATACATCCTATCTTTAACTGACAGGTGTTGATCCATGCAGATATGTAGAGTTCCCTGCTAAAAATAATCTTTATTAATATACAGAAGAAAAGCAAAGCAAATCCTAACTCCCCCCTGTATCTCTGGCATCTTGATTCACAAGGCCACAATGAGAATTCAGCTTCAGGAGGAGACTAGGTCCTGATAAACCATGATGAGTAGTAGATTTAGTAGAATTCAGTAATACTCAGTAAAAATGTGAAGATTCCTTTATTGCTTTTTATCACTACTAACCTTGCCCTCTCCTAAAGTCTTATGTAATATTAATTTTTAACTTGGAACAAGATAACATTCCTAAAAGATTACAGTCTTTAGGAGAATGTTTAGTTTTAATTGAATGACAATGACAAAAAGAAAAGCCTTTTTGCCATGTGGCACTTCTGTTCAAAGATTTACAATATTCCATGTTTTTAGCAGCCAATATTCTTTATTTGGATGACAAGAGGGTTGATTTTTTTTATTTCAGAAGAAAACTAATAGAAGAACAGCTTTAAAAAATGTGGGATATCTTTTCTGTTTCTTGTGAGTTCTCATGGAAGTTTATGCTTGGTACAAAAATATGTCATAACTTATTGACTTAAAAGGAAATGTGTAAATTACCAGAAGACAGACATATGGCCATTGGGAATCCCCTTCAGGATATACCCTTGTTTGAGCTCTCAAAGTAATTATGGCAAAGACCTGTGTGTAAATTTTTAGAGCCAAAATGTATGTGTGTGTGTGTTTTTCCCTAAATGCCTATCTCTCTCTAAAGTAAATAGCAAATCTCAAGAGCAAAAGACTGAGGCCAATGTTAGACAAAGAAAGTTGTGATAGATAACTGGAAGTAGTTGATCAGTAACAAGACACACAAAAAAAATCTCAACTCTCTGCTTCTTTGAAGAGGAAGGAAAAGGGAAAGAAATAAAGTGTGGGGTGGGTTTGTAGAGATACAGGAAAAAACAAGGGGCAGGAGATTGGAAAAAAGAGAAACCAACATGGATAGTGGAGCAGGGGAATCATGGGAGGTGTGAGCAATGCGGGGAAAGGGGGGAGGGATGATGGCAATAAATTGTGTGCATGAAGGTGTGGCTGAACCTGTGTGGCAAGGTTCAGCAATTCTGTCAGTTATCACAGCTTATATGCAATCTATTGAGGACAGTGTGGCATATTGCTACCTTATTTTGTGTATCATCTTGCAGGCAGATGTAAAGGACACAATAATATTGGGATGGGAGCCTGAACAAAATTGAGATGGGCCACCCCTCTCCTCTGGTTCTGAAGTGTCCATCCCAAGCCCTGCTGACTGGCCCTCTTTTCCAGCACTTCCCTTTCTACCTTTTTGCCTCCTTTCTCTCTCTTCCAACAGCTAGTCTACTGCTTCCCCTCCCTGTTTCTGCTTAGCTGTTTGGCTCTTGTACTGGCTATTTTGTTGGCTGAAAAGATGTAGTACTGTTTAACATGTTGCACTGGGGCTGCTGTGAGTTGTACATGGAAAGGGAGAGATGGTGGTAGGGTGCCTTCTGAAGTGCCAGTAGCCCTGTTGGTGGTGCAGTATTGAGGGGGGAGCAAGGATTCCGGCCATTTCATCTTCTTGCCTTTTTCTTTCTACCCTTTTGATTTGCTCTTTAATGCAGGTCTATGCAGCCCTATTCCACTTCCTTTTTGGTCCCTGGCTTTCTTTTTGTGGCAAATTAGAGGCAGGAGGAAGGGCATTCCTTTGAATAGCAAGGGATTCTTTCCTGTGCAGGTCCTTCAGACCAAACAATGTTGCCAGGGGTTGGAACTTTACAGCAGCTAAAAACACTAGCAGAATTAAGTGATACATAAGCAAAGGTGAAGTAAAAATTTGAGAGAGATAGAAAATAGGTCTGCAGCACTGGGGACATGTGTAAGAATGAGGCAGGGCCTGTTGACCAAAAAGGCCAAACATGTTATTGCAACTAGGGCCCTCATAGCAGCATCTGTTCCCTAGAGCTCAATGGATCATCGAGTCTGACTCCCTGCCAGTGGTAGGAAAAAGTGCTGGCATCATGTGATCCGAGCCAGGTGCTTGTCCAGTCTCTTCCTGAAGACCCCCAAGATTAGGTCTAAGATTAGGGCAGACCTTGGGTCAGAGAAATTCCCCAGCGACCTTGGCCCAGAGGACTCTAGGGAGCAGGCAGGACCAGGACCGCGAGAGAGCAAGACAGTGGAAGAGAGACCTGTGGGGGAAGAACCGGGGACCCTACCTAAGGAGGCCCTGTTAACCTTCCTGACAGAATGGGACCAGAGATGGGAATAGTGGCAGAGGCAGAATGCCACAGAAATGAACCAGCTGAGACACCAACTGAGGGAGCTACTCCTGAAGGGAGGAAGCATAATATCCATCCAGGAGCAGCCAGGGGCGGTAGAACCGGTAAAGGCAGGGGTGGCTGGAGAGAATGAACTGGTTTCCCCAGGGAGTAAGACCTCTTGCACTTTGCCTAGACGAGATGCAAGTGGCTAGGGGCCTAGTACAACAAAGGTCTAGGATACACCTGACGAGAAGGGAACCAGTGGAGCCCAGCAGAAGAAGGGGTGCCAAGGGGCAGGAGACAAAGCATAAAAAGCAATTACCAAAAGGGGAACCAGAGCAGGAGAAAAGACAGGAGATTTATGCAAACAACGTCCCCAGACAGGTCGGATGGCGGTCACTGAAGAATATCATTGAAGAGAAGGTGGGAGGGGTAGCCTATGTAAAAATCTATAAGGGACCCAGAGGAGAATCTACGGGACAGGGGAAGATAGAGTTCTGGAGGAAAGAGTATGCCCAGAGAGCATTAGACCAGCAGTGGGAGATCTGGGGAAGGATCCAGGATCTCCAGGGGGCTATAGAGAGGCAACAGACCCCACAACGGGTTCAGAGGAGAAAACTGGAATATACGGGGATGGAACAGAAACAGGCAAGAAGAGCGAGAGAAAGAAAACCCAAGGGGGTAGGCCGGGTCTCGATGGTCAGAGAAGGCAATCTACCAAGGTTGGCTAATGTGGGGGGGACTGTCTGCGGTGAGGCAAATCCCGGAAAATCCCACATGGTGCGCCTTGGGTAAAAGGCGGGTTGGAGGCGCCTTAAAACCTCTGCCGATGTGAGTTTGAGAGGACCAAAGAACAAGAACCCGGGCCTGAGAGACTGGCGACCGAACGTGACATGGATAAGACTGAAGACTCAGCCCGGTGAGTTTGAAACTTGAGGGGGGAGGTGTGTAGCAGGGCACTAAGGTGCCTGATACTTGAAAAGCAGCAGTATGGGCTCAGGTGCTGGTTGCTAGGGGCAACCAGGAGGAGCTAAGGGCCCACACCCAGTGAGTCAGCTGACCAAAGGGGGTGGGGCTGACTACTATAAAACACAGACTGGAGGCTGCGAGTGCTCTCTCTGCTGGCAGCCAGGAAGAAGGAGTACTGCTTGACTAAGGAAAAGAGCTCGGCCCTGAATCTACAAGCCGCTAGTTACACAGGTGAGAGCTGTGGTGTGGTTTGGAGGACATTTAGCCAGGAGGTTTAACATTGTGTTATAGCCCAGGAGCTTGTGTTATTGTTTGTTGTTGTTGTTACACCGGAGGACCGGGTGAGGCCATTAGGGGTTGGAGGAGGCCTCATAGGGGCTCCACGGTAGCATGGGGACCCCGGTGCCAGAGAAGGCACAACATTCAGGGGTGCATCGACCCCAGCCCAGAGTGGGCCGTTGCGAGAAGCCAAGGGAACGAAGGGCAGCCTCCCTACATAACTACGGAACATCAAAGACGTGGTGGGCAAGATTGTGAGGGTGCCTTAACACCGACTTGGCACAATAGGGGGCGCTAGGGGAGATCACGGCCACCCCTAGGACCTCACGCTGCTACACCTGGTCATAGAAAGAAACAAGGTTAGTCTGGCAGGATCTACCTGCTAAGAACCCATGCTGGTTGCCCTTCAACCTTATATAACCTGCTGGACTCCTACAAATGTGATCCTTGATAATTTTTTTCAAGGGTTTTTCCAAGGATAGATGTGAGACCAACCATTCTCCCTGCACCCCTGTCTTACTAAGCCACAGTTGTCTGCAACCCCAAGGTCTGGGAGGAGGGGAAGAAAACTATACTTTGTATATTTATAATCAGGAATCCTGGTTCTCTCTGATTTAAAAAAATCCCTAATTTTCAGTTAAAAAAGTAACCCCAAATCCACATTTTCCCATGAATTAAATGACACACCACTAATATATATATAGTGATGTTTTATTTTAATCATGGGAAAATGTGGATTTGGGGTTACTTTTTTTTTTTAACTGAAAATTCAGGATTTTTTTTAAATTGGGGAAAACCAGGATTTCTGTTTATATTTTATGTATTAATAAAGGGAAAAGGAGATTTTGGCAGATTTGAAATGGGAGAGTTGAGTAGGTGGGAAAGAGACCCTTTGGAAGAACATTATGTTATGAGCTGCAGAGAAGATAACTAAGAACATGTGAAGGGAGAAAGAGGATGTTTGATATAGCTGAAGAAGTGATGAGGGGAGTTGAGAGACACAAGGTGAAGAAGGCAGGCTGGAGGCAGTTCATACACAGTTGCAGAAACAACAAGGCTGTTTGTAATTGGAAAGTTTATAATGTAAAGTCTAGCAGGCACCACTGTAATTCATTATAGACATTAATTAAGTGAATATGATGTTTAATGGTTATGGTATGTTTGAGTAAAGAGGGTTACCTGTCTTTTTTTTAACTTTAAATATACATTTTACTAAATTACTTTCTCTCTATTAGTTTAAAATGCATATAAAATGATTACTCCAGAGTTACTTTTATCTTAATGGGTGTCATTCCATTTACCAACTTCCCTATTGGATAAAATGCTGAAGCCAAAATCTCATTCTGAATCTACAAGTGCCAGATTTACAGAAAGATTAATTTATAATAAAAAGCTCTTGCTACATTATGACAGACCCAAGCCAGGTGTGTGGTGTTCCATCTACACATTGTGAATATCACAAAAAGTTTTGAATACAAATGAGATTAATGGCATTTTGTTTCACAGGAGAAAGGAAAGGAGAGAAGTAGCTAGCTGTGTTAAGTCTTTAAGTCAGGCAGAAGGGAGAAAGGGATGGCACCTTAGGGACCCTCTCCACATGCAGGTAAAGATACGATGGGCTCTAATGTGTGATCCACACAATCACACCTTTTGCCATGCCACACATCCATAGTAGGAGGCACAATTGTGTGGACCACGCATTAGTTCCCGTCATGCCTCATTGCCTGTGTAGGGGGAGGCCCATCCTGGCAAGAAGAAAGCTCCCTTGGGTGGGAGCCCAGGTTGGAAGGTGGGGCTCCCAGCTGCAGGGGTGCCCCAGGAATCTCCACAGCAGGGAAGTTGTTGTAGTCTTCCAGCCTTAAGGGGACTTCATGTTCCCCTGAAGCTGGGAGACCACAGCTGCCATGCTCTCCCATCCAAGCGGGGGTGGGAGGAGTGGGGCTCCACATACTCCCACAGCTGGAAGAGTGCAGCTGCTGTAGTTTCCCAGCTGCAGGGGTGTGGGAGCCACATGAGCTGGGAGCTCCCAGACTGTGGGTTTTATCTCTGGGCCCCTCTGAACTGGGAGCTCCAGTCAGCTGGTGGGGGTCCCAGCTACAGGGACCCCTGACCGCAAGTTCAAATGTATATATATAAAGAGCGTAGTCCATCTGTCTGTGTGTCTGTCTGTAATGCTTTTGGGGGGGCATGGCTTCAGCCAGTACTGTATCAAGAATGCCCATCAAGAATGATGGATGGGGAGTAGCTACAGTGGAGCAGGCCAGGCAGAGCAAGCCAGATGGACGCAGGGGGAGGGAGGTGGGTGACAGGGCTGGGTGCAAGGTTGGGGTGGGTGGGATGGGACTGGATGTGGAGC
>NW_017728997.1:33771584-33781575 GCF_001723915.1 Gavialis gangeticus | reverse complement strand
TGCAAGGTTGGGGTGGGTGGGATGGGACTGGATGTGGAGCATGGGGGGGGTTGGTGTGGGGCTGGATGCTGAGCGGGGGGTTGGTGCGGGGCTGGACACAGAACGGGGAGGGATGGCACGTGGCAGGAAACAGAGCAGTGCCAGTGCGTGGTGGTGGGTGGCAGCGCTCTCTCTGCCCATTCCCCCCCCCGGGTCATTCTTGATGGGCAGTTCACTTAGTAGTGTGATAAGCTGATCTAACTTAGTTTATCTCCTCATGTAAACCATTTTGCCTCCCTGAACTTCTGTACAACCTAGGGTTAAGTTGATATAAGTGAATGTCTGCATGTACCCTAACTCATTCAGAAAGATACAAACTTTTGTAGGCAACAGTTTACCTCATCAGATGCATCCTTACAAAGTTGGCTGATACCTACAAAAGCTTGTGTCTTTCTGAATGAATTAATCACTGTGGTGCCACCCTGCCCTGCCTTCTGTCAATAAAAGGAAGGTAATTATTTTCCTGAAAACAGAGTTGGCTAAATACATGAGGGAAGAACCCTAACTTATTGAAGTATATGGGAGTTTATCCAGAGGCTTTACTGAGTTAAGATTCTGCCTGCGTCTTTTTTACAGTGCCCACCTAGTTAAATTTGAATTGTTCTTTTTAACCCAGAGGTAAAGACCAAATAGACCCTGTAGCATGTTGTTGTTCTGTGACCATACCATCAAATTTTAAAGAAAGTAAGGCAGACAAAACAGTTTTTGTATCCTATTTACTCTTTCCAGACTTGGATCCTGCCAGTAGTGTAATAACAGTAGATTAAAAGATGCTCAATTTTAAATTTAATGTTGTGGCTGTTGGATCATCTTCCCTAGTTTCATCCCATGTATACTTCACAGAGAGAGAGTCTCAAGTGAGGGCTACTTCCAACAGAAATTGTAATCACAAGGAATAGTCACTCCTTTGGAATCTGCAGATTTTTATTTCCATATGAGATGCAATTTAATCATTAAGGGAACTTTTGTAGTGCCAGGCTAGCGTGCCTTTATAGCAGGAAGTTGACCCCAATTTTGTAAGCGGGTGTTTATGAAGTCAAAGGTGCACTCTTAAACAGACTAAGAAGCTGGGCCAGCAGCAGAATGCCCAATCTGGCACACACAGGAGAAATTATCCACGATTAAAGAGTTTCTGATTAATATGACTTATGTGCCAAAACTGCACATGCAGCGTATGATCTCAATTAGAGTGAAACCTAATTCTTCAAGGCTAAGCTCCAGATTCATTCTGTAATTTCTCCTTTGTTTAACTTGGACATATTTCGACAACAGGATTTAAAAAAAGGCAAAAAAACACCATTATAAATTGCGCTTCTAAAGAAAATGTCTTTCTTATGGTGACGCTCTGAGTACCTTGACTATTTAATTTTTTGGGGGTTGTTGTGCATTCCTCTAAAGCACTAGCATTTAGTGTTGCTAATGGAGCTGTAACAGTTTTCAGGAAAGAATGAACACTCATGTGCAGGTTTTTTGCTTAAAAAGTAACTCTTGCCAAAAAAAACTGCTTGAAGGTGGAAAGGAATAAGTATATAATCACGCCACTGTCATTACCTCTGATATTAAGAAAGTAGGAAATGTCAAAGGCCTGCAAGAAAAATAAGTCCAGGTTTAATGAGTCCACTGGAGAGGAATTATCAACATTAATCATTTAGGCTAGTGGACTAACGTAGCTGGCATCAATAGAATAACTTTTTCCATCCTGTTTCAATATGCAGCAGTTGCTGTAGGCTTGTTTCTAAGACCTTTTTTTTAACCACTAATTCCAAAACATCCTGAAAACATAAGTACTAATGAAGTAGTATCATTGCATTTTAAGTGCTCTTCCAAACTAATATGGGTACTACTTAAAGAGAATTCAGCATGAAGGACGAAGTCCTAGCCTGGTTGGAAGAGTGAGGGATTCCAGGCTAAGCAGAACCAATGGACAGTGGCTTGTGAAAACTGGGCAATATGCTCAGTCCTTACTTGCTACCAAAGGTGATGATTCTAGATGCAGGTGGATCTTTGTGCACATACTGAGCAGCCTGAAGGAGTGGGCTCCAGGGCTGAGCCAGTGCCTTAGTAAACTATAGGTACTTCTCTTTTAGACAAGTTGCAAAGTTGAGGTCTGTTGCCACTGGTAGTCAAAGAAGCATTTGCACTGGTTGAAAAGAGCATTTGCATCTTTAAGAAAAGGAATATTAATGTCAGAACATTGGCCATGCTCCAGTCTTGTTCTGAATTACTAAATTAGCTTTTGCTTACTGTATCTGACTTTCTGCTATAATTTTGGTTGGATAAGGTGCTCTCCACTTTCCATTTCAAATTTCTTTTTGGCATTGTGGTAGTTCTGTCAAGTGGGTGCTGCCTTCAACACTTGAAATGTTGAAGCAATTTTTGTATATTTTGTGTTTTAAGGCTTTTTGGGGGTCTTCGGAGTGAAAGGTGAGTGTAACATCTTTATTCACTTATCCACAAGGGGGAGCTAGAAATCAGCTTGCTAGCAGACAGATTAATGAAAGGGCTTCTGACTGCATATTTAATTAGGGGGAGGGAGCTGTGAGAGAAGAACTCATGAGGATACAAATTCCATTGCTCCCAATCTGAAGGACCATATTTGTGTGTGTGTGTAAATAATTGGAATAAAGTTGTTCTCCATTTTCATTTGAGACTTGTTGTGTAAAGGGAAGGTATTGGAATCCCACAATTTTTATTTGGAATATTTCTGTGTAAAAAACCCCCAAAACAAAAACGCAACTTACCTTCCACCAGGGAAAAATAGTAAAATTATTACATTAATGATATGATAGTGGAAAGAATGCACTTTAGCAGGCCAGATCCCTAGAAGGTATAAGTTGGTATAGTTCCCTTGACTTTAGTGAAGTAACATCAGTTTTTACACACTTTAGAGCCTGTCCTTTTGTTAAAAATAAGTAGGTAGCCATTGGCACATTAGTAAATGACATTGTATAGTTTCTTAGTCCTCAATGGTAGCATTCTTTTCATTTAGACAAATTATTAAGATAAAAACAACAAAATAAAACCAACCCTTTAACAAAAACAATTAACTAGTGCCTACAGTCAAACTGTACCCAAAAGTATGTTTTTAAAATTTAATGGTTTCATGAATAAGGCCAGAATGCACTCTTGCCATCATGTGTTATCAATTTTACATTTTTTAAAAAAAGAGACATTTGGTCATTACAATAAGAGGGCCTTTGTACACACCACAAAATTGGCCTTTAAAGCAGCTTAAATGCTCTTTTGCACCACTTTAATGGTACGACTGTTTACACTGTTGGCAGTGTAATGCACTTTAATGGAGTGGCTGTTTACCCACTGTTGACAGCATATTGCATGTTAAATGACTTTAGGGTGCAGCAAAATAAAACACATCCGAGGTGTTTTAGTTTGCTACCTTACAGCTGTGGAGAGAAGCACTGGGTCTTGTGCAGCTCAGGAGCTGTGCAGGCAGCCCGTGCAGGCAGGTTCCACTGAAGGAAAAAAAAGCTGCGATTCTCATCTTTCTTTTGTTTTTTTTCCTCCCTGGAGCTGGCCTGCCTGCATGAGCTGCATGGGGGCCTGGTGCTTCCCTCTACAGCTCTGTGTGTGTGTGTGGGGGGGTGCTTCCTTCTGTGGCTGCAGTGCTCCCCAAGATCACCTGGGCCAGGTGCCTGTGGGCTGGTACTGCTGGGGGGGCACCCCCTCCCACCACCAGAGGGGCAGGTAAGGATCGGGCCCGACCCTTGTGTACCTGCCACGGGGGTTTACTTCGCCCTAAACTGAAGCACTATTTTTAAAAACCCATCGCTTCAATTTAAGGAGCATTAAACCCCTGTGGCATGTACAAGCAGCCAGACACACTAATGTGTAGCCAGTGTTCCTGAGAACCTTTTGCTATATGCCTAGCAATGTACTTGAGGTTTGTATGCATTTTTGCTTACTAATATATTCTGAAGGAGTACTACATGTTGATTGAATATTCAACAGAATGGCACAATTTCTGTCATATTATATTATATTATATTATATTATATTATATTATATTATATATCTAAGGAATAGACGTGCAGTGTTGCCTTCAATAGCAAGAAGAAAAATTGAATGCAGTTCTGAAATAAACCTGCTTCCCAAAATGACTCTACCTTGCCTCATATCTAATCCTGGTGACCACTGAAATCATTGGCAAGAGTCCCATTACTTTTAGTGAATATTTAACCACACTTGTTCCTTCCCCTAGCCTAGTATTGTATTGTGCTGGAAGGACAAATGCAATTGCATTCTGTGGTGACAGGATAAACCCAGGGCCTTCTTTCTGGCTTTTTTAGATATTTCCTGTGAAATGGAATCCACATGCAGGGATGACGACCCCCAATGAATTGCTGCTCTGAGCCCATCATTTCCATGTCACTCACTCACATTTTTAAATCTAAAATGTTTCCCAAATTAAGCATGTTTGAATGACAACATTCTGGTTTAATTATAGACATTGTCATTGATTAGGCTAGACTATCTAAATAACACTTAAGCCCCACTGGAATGATTTTGTGAATAGAATCAGTCAAATAAGAGGATTCAAATTTCTAATTTTAACTGTGGATGTTTCACAATAGCAGTAATGTCTGCTAGTTAGATCCTCTTCCTTCTAGCTAATTGTTGTTTTCAACATATAAAGCTTGATTGCTTAAGTAATTTACAGTTTAAATTCCCCAGTTTATGTAGCAGGCAGTACGACCAAGACAAACTCAGTTAGCCTACTCTGTGGGAGGGGAATATAGATTTAAAACTGTGGTAGAGGGATTGAACAACTTGCAGAGAAGTTTAAATATGTATGTACAGCTTTGTAAAATTGTCAGTGGGCATGTCTACACATGTAGTTAATTTGCAGCCATAAACTCGAGCACGTATCACTGCATTTACATGTGTGCCTGGGACTGCAGCACGTTGAGCTGGATTGGAGTGGTCCTAGCTGCTAGGGGCTTGAGGAGTCAGCCTGCTAGCCTGGGTCTGCTCCCCCCTGGCTCAACATGTTGCAGAGGGGCTGGCTGGGGCATAAGGGTGCTCCATTGTGGGGTGAGCTGGGCTGGCACCTTTATGCCCCAGTCAGCCCTGTCAGCATTTATAGATGTGTTGTTGCACACTTAAAAAAAACTCCACAACAGGATAGTATACTTGTATTTATAAGGACTAACCTTCTGCAGAGTTTATAGTGCCCAAGTGGTAGTTAGTGGAATGCTAGCTAGAAGAGTGACTCAAGACGGGAATCTAAGTCAAAGTCATTGGGTGTAACAATAAATGTAGAAATATTGGGTTGGAAGGGACCTCAAGGGTCATCTGGCCCAACCATGACCTAGTTGGTATATTCCGGGTCTGGAGCCATGAAAGATTGAGCACAACAATGTTCTGAGGTAACATATGAGGTGGAAGGTAGGCTTGTTGAAGGCCTCTGGATGAAGGTCAGTGGGAAGCTCAAACATCTTAGAGTAATGACAGAACAGGTTAGGAATTACTTAGAGAAACTATATACTTTCAAGTTATCAGGGCTGGATGGGTTGCACAATAGGATATGGAAGGAATTGGCTGAAGTAATTTCAGAGTCATTGGCTATCTCTTTGAGAACTTGTAGAGGTCAGTTGAAGTCCCAGATGATTGGAAAAGGGCAATCTTTAAGAAAGGGAAAAAGGAGGATCCAGGGACTTACAGACCAGTCAGTCTGGAACGATCATGGAGTAGGTCCTCAAGGAATCTATTGTGAAGCATCTAGAATAGAACACAGTGATCAAGAACAGGCAGCATAGATTCATTAAGAGCACGTCATGCCTGACCAATCTGACTTCCTTCTTTGATAAGGTGACAGGCTCTGTGAGTGTGGGGAGAGCAGTAGATGCGACATGGCTTGACTTTTTCAAGGTTTTTGACATTGTCTCCCATGACATTTTCATTAACAAGCTATGAAAATAGAGACTAAATGAAAGTACTGTAAGGTGGATGCTTAACTGGTTGGATCATAGTGGTCAGTGATCCCTAGGGGTCTATCCTGTGTCCAGTACCATTCAACAACCTCATTAATGATTTGGATAATGGGATTAAATACAGACTTAGCAAATTTGCCTCACTGAGTACTGCATCCAGTTTTGGCCCCCACACTTCAAGAAGGTAGTGGAAAGATAGGGAAAAGTCCAGCAGAAAGTGGGAAAAAATAATAAGAGGCCTGAAAAGCATGACTTAAGAGGAAAGGCTGAAAGAGGAGAGGAGAAGACTTAAAGTGGAATTTGAAGGGTGATTATAGAGAAGATGGAGATAGTCTATTTTCTCTGGATGTAGGGGACAAAAGGAGTGATTGCTTCAAACTGCTGCAGAGGAAAATTTAGGATGGAGATTAGGAGTAACTTTCTGGCTATGAGGGTGGTCAGGCATTGGAACAGGCTACTTATAGTAGCTGTGGGATCTCTATCATCGGAAGTTTTCAACAGCAGGTGGAACAGACACTTGGCTGGGATGGTTTAGTCAAGGATGACCCTGCTGTGAGCAGGGGGCTGGACTAGATGGCTTCGTTAAGTCCGTTCCAGCTTTACTTTCCTATGATCATATGAAGCAAGATGTAGCTGTGAGGGACTCTTGACATGAGAGATGAGGCAACTGAAAGAGTCACTATGGTAACCCTCGTAGATATGATCAATGAACTTGGAGAATCAAATGAATATAAAGAATAAAGAAAGTGTTGAGGAGGGAGATGCTGACTGTGAGTCAGGTTATGGGTAGATTTAGAAGCAGAGCATAGAGAAGTGTGTCTTGAATTTGGTTGGGAACATCTTTCTGAAATCTTAGATTCAGTAGAGGAGGTGTGGAATCTGGATTGGATGGGATTAGGAAGGAGGAGTAAAATATTCAAGACAAAGGTCATAGATTTTTACACTTGACCAAAAGGCAGATGGGAGGGGTGGCATTTATTAGCCAGAGGATAAAGGAACAGTTTCTTTAAAACAGGGTATAGTTCTGTGGATTTGAAGTTTAAAAAAAAAAAAAAACTGAGATGGGGAGGGATGGATGGACAGAAACCAAGGACAAAAGATGGGGAGAGGGAAAGTCATGAGCAGCGTTGCCCGAATAATTAAATATTTCTACAGACTATGTTAATTTCATTAGCTAGGTTCACATTTTGGGGTTTACTTTTTGCTGATAATTTAGCAAATCAGTTGACTGGCAACCAGTCTAACTGAAGCATAATCCTCATGCTAGGTGAAACTTGCAGGGTTCATTTAACACTTCATTTTTAGAGCACAAATGGCCAAATAATTTTTTACTTGTAAAGTGGTTCATGCACAATTTTAAAAAGTGAACATAACTAAATAAACTTATTTGGCAGGAATTATTTATTCCTTTGAGCGGTAACTGGAAAAGTAGGCTTTTCACCTGCCAGACTAGCAGAGTGCATCTACAGACTCCACGTGGAAACGTCTGTTATAAGCCCCACTTAGTGCTTGTGCACCATATTTCCATTAAGGGTCTGCACTGCCATAACTGCATCACTGTGGTTAAAAAGGTACAAAGCCCTTTCACAAACAGGGCCCAAAGGTGGAGCTGTGTGGAAAGTGAATTCTAACATAACATGCCGATGAATGGAAATCTCCTGTTACCAACCTCTAGACTCTGAAATTGAGGGATCCAATAAGAGTGTATCCAGAGATTGTATATGTTGTTTTAATCCAGGAAGAGAGGAGGTTCTTTACTGGTTAGGATTCTGAGTGGAGAGCTTTAAGATCGATTCTAATAATTCCAGCCTAAGTCTCAACTTGCTTATGCTAGTGTCAAAGTGGAGTATTTCCAGTAGAACTGGTGTGTGCAAGAAGAGGAAAACTTAGAATCAAGCACATTCAGCTACATAAAGTGATAAGTGGAAAATCGATGTTTTGTTCTACCTATGGCTAGGCCTGCTAAAACAGCCTAGCCATAGGTACAACATAACATGACATTCTGCAGCAACTGCAGCTTCTAGGGTAGCCCCCTGCAGAATATATCACCCCACTTTTCAGGCCAGATATTGCTACACTCTTGCTTAATATGTAACTCTGTAGGGCAATTACAGCACGGTTTAATTTACAAGTCATTACAGTGTTTAGCCATCACCCAGCACAAGGTAGTTAGGCTTACTTTGAGTAATTGAAGCATAATTATCATGCCATCTGAAACTTTCAGGCATCAGGTAACACTTTATTTTATAAGGCAAAAATAACCATTTATTTAAATTGTAAAATCTGTGTATTTACACAGTGGTTATTTTTGCTGTTCAGATTTCACAGCAATTACACTGAGAGTTATTTCTGAAAAACTGAGGTCTCACTTAAGTCGCAGGCAAGCACTTCCTATGTAGCTAGTTACTTGGATAATTGTACTCTGCAAAAGAAAGTGAACTATCTTCTAATGGCAACTAATAACTACAATAGTTTCTGCTAACCCAAGTAGACCAAAGGGTTACTTGGACCATGGTTGTCATGGGTGACTTCAATTACCCGGACATCTCATGGGAGGATGACTCAGCGAAATCCGAGCAGTCACAAAGCTTCCTCTCATGCGTGGATGACCTCTACCTGACTCAAGAAGTCTATGGGCCAATGAGAGGCAATGCTCTGCTCGACCTGGTACTGGCTGCAGGGGATGACCTAATCGGCAACCTAGTGATCGATGGGAAGTTGGGTGACAGCGACTATAAGCTGATCACCTTCACCATCCGCTGTAAAGCTGGCAAGTCAGTCAGCAACACGGAAGTCCTTGACTTCAGAAAAGCCGACTTTGACAAGCTCAGGAGCCTTGTCAATGAGGTCCTAAGAGACCATGACCCCAGGGAGAGAGGAGTTCAAGAAGAGTGGTTGCTCCTCAAGGGAGCGATCCTCAATTCACAAGCTAAGTCTGTTTCATCTCGGAGGAAAGGCAGCAAGAGGGCACAGCAGCCCTCCTGGCTCTCCAGGGACCTAGCAGACCTCCTAAGGCTAAAAAGAAAAGCCTACAAAGGATGGAGGACAGGATTCACCTCCAAGGAGGATTATTCTGCACTGGTCCAGTCCTGCAGGGAGCAAACCAGGAAAGCCAAGGCTGCAACTGAACTCCAGCTAGCTTTGAGCATCAAGGACAATAAAAAGTCTCTTCAGATATGTGGGGAGCCGGAGAAAAAGCAAGGGCAATATTAGACCCCTGCTGAACCAGATGGGGCAACTGGCAACTGATGCCCTCCATAAATGCTGACCTCGTGAAGGAACATTTTGAGAAGCTGGATACCTTCAAGTCAGCTGGTCCTGACAATCTACACCCCAGGGTACTCAAGGAGCTGGCGAGCATCATAGCCCAGCCTCTGCAACGGATCTTTGAAAACTCCTGGCACTCTGGTGAAGTGCCCGAAGACTGGAAGAAGGCCAATGTGGTGCCTATCTTCAAGAAAGGGAGGAAGGTGGATCTGGCTAACTATAGGCCCATCAGCCTGACTTCTATCCCGGGGAAGATCTTAGAAAAGTTTATTAAAGAGGCCATCCTTAATGGACTGGCCGACGCCAACATCCTAAGGGATAGCCAGCACGGGTTTGTTGCAGGTAGGTCTTGCTTGACCAATCTCATTTCCTTCTATGACCAAGTGACCTATCACCTGGACAAGGGAGAAGAGATTGATGTATATCTTGACTTCAAAAAAGCCTTCCATCAGGTATCCCATGATCACCTCTTGGCAAAACTGGCCAATTGTGGCCTTGGGTCCACCATGATCCACTGGCTGGGAAATTGACTCCATGGTCAAACCCAGAGGGTAGTAATTGATGGCAGTCACTCATCATGGTGTCCTGTGACCAGTGGGGTCCCCCAAGGCTCTGTCCTTGGACCCATATTGTTCAACATCTTCATTAATGATGTAGACATTGGAGTCAGGAGCGGACTGGCCAAGTTTGCCGATGACACCAGACTTTGGGGCAAAGCATCCACACCATAAGAC
>NW_017728997.1:33744777-33771309 GCF_001723915.1 Gavialis gangeticus | reverse complement strand
TTTACTGTCCGAGCCCCCAAGGTCTGGAACAGCCTGCCATCGGAGGTGGTTCAAGCACCTACATTGAACAGCTTCAAGAGCAAATTGGACGCTTATCTTGCTGGGATCTTATGACCACAGCTGACTTCCTGCCCTTTGGGCGGGGGGCTGGACTTGATGATCTTCTGAGGTCCCTTCCAGCCCAAATGTCTATGAATCTATAAACTTCAGCAGTAGTTGGGTTTGTACATAATAACTATGACCTGCTCCTAGCTTTGGAGCAAATTTCTCATGTACAAACTTTTAAGCCCTTTGTAACTCTGAGAAAAACGCCCCCAGATATTTTGCTCATGACTTGATCTGACTAAGAATGTCATACATGCACACAAAGCTGTTTCAGAGTGTGTGAGAGCAGATCTGTGTATACAGAGATTCCCATTAATGTGCCGTTTATATTTTTTGCCAATGCATCTTGGAGGATGAGATGGCAGACATACCTTTTCAGTACTCTAATTGCAGCTGGACAGAGTTTCCCTCGCTGTAACAGAATTTTGTATGCATGGTACCTCAGTCCAAAGCCACTGTTCTGTTGTGCTTCAGTCATACATTTAATGTTATGCTGTTGATTGAATCTTTTATTTGCACCCTGAGGAGATAAGGGTGCAGACCAACAGGAAATAAGCCATTTGCCTCTGTAGATGAGTGTGGAAATTATTGTAAAACTGAAATTACTGCAACACCCAGGACAGCTTTTCTGAGGAGAATCTGTTAAATGTTGTAGGATGTTTTCTATGAATATTTTAAATGTTGGCTTTGTGCAAGTGCCTTTTTGTGCATTTGAACTGGAGTTGCATAAATATAAGTAAACTCAGATATGGATGGACATAAACATCACCTCAATCTTTATTTGATGATTTTCAAGTGCTATCACATACCCAAATCCATGCATCATAGAAATATATACCGTTTTTACTCAAAAATAAGACAACGTTTTCCCCCTCAATCAGGATGGGGATGTTGGGGTGAGGGGGGAGAACTTATCTTACTTTTGCATATGAGGAAACTGCATTAAATACATTGTCATTCAACTGATGTCAAAAGCAGCGTAAATTCAGTAATGGAAACCAACTATGAAGGTGATTAAATGAAGCCAACACTGAGCATGAGTATAAAACACATGGCCCATATTTGTCAAACGTGCTGATAGGAACCATCCACAATGACAGGTTAGCAAAGGCCATCTGAATAAGATAAATAGTAGTGCCCATTGTGCTCAGTACTCCTCAGCACCAGTTCTTTTTTTCAAGTCATGGTGAGCCACTACATTAAATATATTTTGAGTTTTCCTAAAGCTGACCTGCTCCTTTCCCATTTCCAATGATTCCTATTTCTTCACTAACCTTGAATGCCTGGCAAACATCAGCAAACAGGGACCCAAACAGTTCACCTAGGATCCCTCTGTTGCCTCTCTCTCAGCCTGTCATATATGATAGTGTGACTCTGCCTTCCAGGAGGTGGAGCATGACCAGGTTGCCCTGTGCCTTAGCTGCATATACATTTTTGGAGGATCCCAGGACTTGTGACAAGAACACCCAGTTCTAGCCATAAGTGGGGGGGAAACTAGCACATGGATCCTTTGCGGGTGTATCTGGAGTGAGTGTACACACATACTGAGGAGTGCTGAGCTGTCGGGTTACCATGGCTTGAAACACTGTTGACTGTGCTGGGGCCCATATAATTTTTATTGTATATAAGTAGGTACAAGAGTGTTCCTTATAAGTATGTTTATGGAATACCTGTATTAAAACTTGTAACAGTTTCAAAATAGGCAAATTGCATCAGTTTTAGATGAGCTAAGTCTATGGGTACCCACAGTCATTTGCCTATATGCAAATTATTATGGGCATGTTTATTCCTAAAATCAGTGTGTGTGTCAACATGAGATGTTTACTGCAGAGTAGACTAACTAGCTCCGCAGTAAATGTCTTGTGTCTACACATGCGTTCCTATTAGGCCTCAGGAAACTAATTAACTCCACAGCAAGATAGCACCTGTAAATACAAGTACCATCTTGCTGTGGAGTTTTTTTTCCATGCACTGGCTCAACGTGTCATGGAGGGGCTGGCTAGGACACAGGGTTGCTCCAGCACAGGGCTAGCCAGCAGGCAGCCCCCAAGCATGAGAGTGCTTCAGTGTGGGGGCTGCCTGCTGGCTAGCCCTGTGCCGGAGCACCCCCGTGTCCTAGCCAGCCCCTCCGTGACATGTTAAGCCAGGTTAGAGAAGCCCTGGACTGACCCCCCGTGTCTCCTACCAGCTGAGGCTGCTCTGACCCAGCTCAATGTGCTGCATGGTCCAAGGTGCATCTTCAAATGGCACATCTAGGAGCAATAAACTGTGGTGCAATAAGTGCTGGAGTTTATTGTTGGATGCTAATAGGACTTGTAGACATGCCCATTGATTTCAAACTTGCCCCTCACTTCCATGTCCTCAGGGGATCAGGGTTTGACAGTAAGGGGTGAGGGAAGGGGGCTACAGGGGAAGAACTAGAGGGCAAGGGGGGCATCTGACTCCCCCTCCCTCCCTTGATTTTTTATTTTCTGTGTTGTAGCAGTGGTAGGGGGATACATTCAAGGCAAACATGCAATAATTTATAAGTTTTCCATATATAGAATCTAATTATTGTGGGGGTCCTCTTATATTAAATACTATAGTACTTTAATTAAAAAATAACCTGGAGGTGGGGGAGGAAATTATACTTGGCTATATAAGCCAAGCTGAAAATAGGTCTGTATGCCACCCTGTTTCTTTCAAAGCACTTCCTACTTTGTGCCGTGTTGCAAAGACAGAACTTTGTGTTTGTATAGTAGTGCAAGATCCCTATGCAAGAGATGTTAAGTACAATATTTTATAGACTAACAACTAAGTTCTTACACATGTAATTAGTGCATAAGTTTCTCCAACAAAACTGAATAAGTCACTCTCAATGACTTTTCTAACAGGGAAAGTTTTCTAGACACTTTTTTTTAGTCAGAATAGTTTGTTCCTTTGAGCTGAGAGCAGTTCTCCTATAAATACCTCAGCCTTGCAGTGGGAGCTGTGAACCTCTCTCTTTCTCCATCAGACTTCTACCTCACTGACATCCACACCCCAGCATGTACACTGAGTGCTGCCTGTGTACAGACCTGGACTTTGGAGACTCACAAAGTTTAATATAGTTTTATATAAATAGTTTCTCAGAAAAGCCCAGTTTTGCCACATAATATTAACAGACTGCAGCAGGTATTTAATTACAGTATTTCATTTATTTGCCCCAAATCACTTATCAAAGATACCTTAAGCCTCTTTGATTTGTACCTTATCTAGTAGGCAACAAAATATTTAGCTCTTGTTCTTTGTGCCTGGTAAATTTAGGTAATGGGACTTTGGCTGAGTACAGATAGTCAAAAAGCCTGAGACTGAATTGATTCAGTCTTCATAGGTTAGTCTAAGCTTTGTAGATTGAATCAATAAACAAGAGAACAGGCATTCAGTTTTGATACCAGAAATGCAACCACATGCCAGCAGTGGCCTAGGCCAGAAGGTGGGGGGTGCTGGAGCACACTTCCCTGCTCAGCTGGAGCAGACAGCTTGGACCAAGGTTAGCTTGCCAACCAGGGATGGGTGGGGTTGTGTGGGAGGTGCAAAGCATCCTGGGATACTGGGGGACTGTGAGTTAACTTGAATCTGGAGGGGATCTGGGACAGAAGTTCAATAAATCGATTTAACCTAAATCAGTTAAGTCTGATACTGCATCCATCCAGGTTTATCCTAAACCAGTTTGGGCCATTTTGAAAGTGGTTTATATGCACTGAACTTCTGTTGTGTTAGAGATTTCAGCCGATTTCTAATCACTTATACCAGTGTATGTGTAATTTATGTCCCTAGTCTTTGAGTTAGGAGACTTGCATTAATACTGTTCAGAGTTCATCACTTTCACCTTTCATCCACAGTTCAAACTGTTTGCCATTGCTGAGTTAACCCCCTCATTAGTGACATACCTCACAGGATGCACAAGCCATGAATGGGAAATAATGACTAATAATGTTTCCATTCTCCACACTGTTCTTGAGCCATGATCAGCTAGAAGGAAGGTCTGGCTATGATTGGCATGACAATTGCTTATTACATGCCAGACCAAAATTAGCGTGAAAATACTTGCATAGAGCTTAAATTGGTCTTCCTAAACCATTCTGCTTTTAGCCACAGAAATAGTACATACTAGTAAAAAATGAGTGAGCATACAGTATAAATAAACCCCCAGTGCAAGTTTTTTTTTTCATTCATTGTTCTTGCCTTTCTTATTGTGTTTTTCTTCTGCACAATATATCCCAACATGTATTATTACCATTTTAATCAATTCTAATTATTTTCTCTCATTCTGCCCCGAACCATTTTCCCTGGCTCTTCCTTTAGCTTTCTTCCTTTTCCTCCTTGCCACTCCTTTCCCCCCTTTTTTTCCTATTTCCCAGCTTCTGGTCCTCATTTCTCACTTTTTTTTTCCCCTTTAGCTCCCTGGGAAAGTCAAATGCTACAAAAACACTCTGTCAGGATATGTCTGAATAGCTGGAGACCATGTCAGTAGATGGTACTCAAGAATATGTAGCATTTATTGTACGGGTATGCTAAGTGGGCCCCATTCAATTTGGATTCAGCTCGGATTGGGGACAGTGATTCGATTCGTTGACTTGGGTCACTGTCCCAATTTAATTCGGCCAGATCTGAATCTGAAGATTCAATGCTGATTCAGAAAATCAGCAATTTGGACATAGACACAGCTTTAAAATTTTTTCTACGTACCTCGAGGTACCAGCGTGGCTTGTGAACATTGCGATGCTGGGGCAGATGGAGCATCCTACAAGAGTGTGGGGTGGGGCCCCTCCACATGCTCAGGGGCCCCTTTGTGCCCCACCAGCTTGGCGATCGTCCCCTGGGGGACCCCGGGTGCCGCCCCCCAGACCCAGGAGGCACCAGTTGCCAAGCCAGGGAGTGCAGCTGGGGGCCCCCCAGTGTACTTCCCAGCGGGCCTGGAAGTGCTTCTGGTCCACTTCTGGGTCTGCTTCTGAGCGCACTAGGGAGCCTTCTGCGCTTCTGTGGGACACTCCATGCAGCATTGCAGCATTCATGAGCTACCTGCTTCCTAGAGTTACATAGAAAAAAACATTTAAAGCTGTGTCTGTCCGAATGTCCAAATCTTTCCGAATCTATTCAGAAGGTTCCAGTTCGATTCAGAGAGATTAAAGGGTCCTCTGATTTGATTTGGAGATTCAGCCACCAAATTTGGCTGAATCTCCACCGAATCGAATCAGGGACTGAAGCTTCACACAGCCCTAATTTATTGCTTTTGTAGGACCAAAAATATTTATCTTCTAAGATGTATTTTCTTTCCTGATTATCAGTTACTTATTAACTTCATTGGGGAGGGCAACATATAAATTGAAGGAATGAATGAATGAATGCATAAGTTATGCGTGGGATGGATAGTGCTCTGTGGATAAACAAAGGTTGTGCAGTGCAGGAGGCTGCAGTCTGTAGCATCCTGCCTTATTTGCTGCAGAGTTTGGATGATGTATATTTTGTGGAAGCCCTGGTATGAAGAGCCCTAGGCTTGCAGATAAGTTCCTTAGTTCTGATAATACGATCAGGCATTGCTAAGTCAATGTCCTCTCCTGATATACTGCATTCATGTGTGATGGGTTTATGGACTCAGCTGGGTTAGTTTCTTTTTCAAAGCGTCTGAATGGGCTCTCCATGTTGCTTATAGGCCACACTTTATCTTCCTAGGCTGCACCCTTGCTTGCCCACTGGCTCTAGCATAAAGCATTAGGAAGTAGGAAGAGCCACGGGAGCTGTAGGAAGGCCCACATATGGCTAATGGTCTTGACACTGGAGATCAGCAAAACAGTAATTTAGGGGTGACTGCTGGGGAGGAGCAATGGGCAGGGGAGGTTCACTGCACATCTCAAGCATCTCTGAGAGGTCTTATCACAATTATGACATCTCATCCCAAATTAATTACACTGTTTAGATGTCAACATCATTCCATTCCATAATGGAACAGTCCAAATACCCTTGATATGGGTGAAAGTTTTTCCATTGCCGTGAATGACAGTAAGATCTCACTTCATGTCTGTATTACTTTTGGCTCTGAATATGTAGTTAGCTCCTTACGGCAAGGTTAGTTACTCTATTCTGCACACATGCTTTTTATAATGGAAATTTATTCAAGGAGGAATTCACTGTTGTTAATTCTTTCTTTGGAACTAATTCACTTTCTTTTTAAACAGCAAATGGAGTAAGGCTACCAAGGCCCAGGTCCACAAAGGTATTTAGACACCAAGTTACTGAAGTCAAAGACAATGTTATGTTCCAGCATCTGAAAATCCAGTCCCCTTCCAGACTCTTGTGGAATACTTTGAAAAATGAAACCAAGGAATTATTAGATAGTTACTGTGTTCCAAAACAGCAACAAACAGCTTTAATTATGGAATAAATTTGAACATTTTAATACCTCTGCTTCTGAACAGCAGTAAGATTTTTTTCAATGACAAAGTCTGGAATGTATCTTGAAGTAAAAAGGCTAACAGATAAAGAAAATTCCTTCTTCCATATTTGATTTATACTAGCCCTGATGGCTCTTCCAAAGCCGTTACAATGTTTTGCTCCAGGTGGGATCAGCAGCAGTTCAAGGGCTGCAACACCATTCTGCTGAAGATGGTGTCTGCACAGGCCTGAGTATTTATGCATATCATTTATCAAAAATGAAGGCTGGAAGTCACATCACTGCCTAGCGAATGTCTGGTAAATGTGCTTCCCCATTGTTTGTCTAGGGAGCTCCCTTTAATTAGATCCTGTGAAGAATTGTGGTGCTTTCTTCCCTGCTGCAAAATCGTCATTCATAGTCAGATTTTTAATCCATGCAGGTGGTGATTTGCCTTTCTGTTTCAAAGTTGGTGCAGAAAGAATTATTTTTCTGAGTGCCTGAATTTTGCTTTCCATACTATGTATAGTTGCAGGGCTCTGTGGATAGTTGCACTTCCTTGGGATTCTTGGGGTTGGGACAGATCTTATGTACTAGTTCTGGTCCAGGTTGAAAAAAAAATGCCAGTGTTTTATAGTCCTGCCGTTATGATGTTGGTGAAAAAACCCCCAAACCATACAGCTGTTTAGACATGAAGCCTCTTTCTGTCTCTCAGTATTCAGGACTTTAAGGACAGTAATTAAACGGAAACCCGTCTCACAGGAACAAACTTCGGAGACATGAGAATACTCACCATGCATCCCGTGTGGAAGCTGAGGAGTGCAGTATTATTTCAGTTTATCCATTGTTGTTAGGAATGAGAAAATCCTGGGACTAAGTCTAGTCAATTTCTGTATCTGGTGACTGTTACCCCTCAGCTGGAACACTTGATCCTGAGCCACAGTGAAGGAGAGAGTAGAGCAGCAGCAGCAAGGAAAATGCACATATTAACAAGTGTTAGTCCTTACTTGGCTTTCAAAGTCCTTGGCTTGTTTAGGCATGTCTGGTGTTACGAAGTAGAATTGTTGCACTCCCACCTACTTGAAAAGAATTACCAGTCTCATAGTCTGAATAGTACGTGTGTGTGGGCGGGGGTGTGCAGAAGATGTTTCCCAGTCATTCAGATGCTCAAGCAAATTTTAATTGAGTCGAGTCTCTGAAGTTTTGCACGCCCTTTTCTTAAAGCGTTTGAATAATTAAAATGAATGCTTTAGAAAAAATAAATAAAAATGTTTGAATAATCAAAACGAATGCTTTAGAAAAAAGGACATTTTTTGTAGTTGAAATGCTGGCATGTTTTCTGAAAGCAAATGTTAGGATTTTTTACATTTTATTGTTGGCTGTGTGCAGATAATACAGTGAAATGAGCTGTATAAACTGAGAATTGCATATATTTACAATCTAAGCACAGTACTTGAAATCCATGCGGTATGTAGCTTAACTAATATATACTGATCTGTAGGCTAAAAATATTCCCATGCTATATCCTCTCATAATTTCAAATACAGATTATATTTAAAAGTTAGCAGTCTGTTAAAGCAGTCTTTGAATGGGGAAAAAATAAAGCAAAATGTAATTGACTAATTTATTCATACATTCCTGATACTAAATTCCGCATGACCATGTGGCTTGCTCAGGCAGCTAAAATTAAGGACTTTTTAACTGTTTTAAAAATGAAATATCTATAAAATATGGAACAGTGCACAGTTAGGTTATAAAAAGACCCAGAGCTGCCAGATATCATCTGTACCTCCTTAAACCACAATTTTAACCTCAACTGCCTATGTCCCGTAACATGCACTAACTTCATTGACATCATTTCCTTTCATTTCTAAACCATATTAAATTAGTGTACTGCTTTGGCCCTTGACATTGAAGATTTCTTCTTAATCTCCACATGATTCACTTCATAAATAGCTCACTGTATATATATGCTATTTGAATGGATGTGAGAAAAACAATATAACAGTTGCAACTTAGAATGGAGGACTGTATGCCATACAAAGCATCACCCATAAATTCAATAGCTCAACTTTTTCATATAGAAACATAAAATTGAAGAATGTTTTTTTTTAAAGAGTTCTTACATTCTCATTATTGTGGTGATGGCTTCATTTCTTCCTTTTGATTTTTCCTACCTTGTTACTAGTGATATAAAATTAATGCTTAATTTCTGTCAGTAGCCTTTCAGGATCTCCTGGGACCAAATCTGAATGATCTGGAGGGTGCTAGTAGTTTGCACATACAGCTCAGAATGCACATGTGCAGATGAGAATTGCATGCATTAAATGCACATCTAAATCCTGTACTATTGAACTGGATACAGGTTTTGCCAGGATAATAATCTTTTCTGTTTTATCACTAGGCCTTAAGCTGTATTCATTTCTATGGTACGCAACATTTATCTTGATAGATTTGCAGAGATTTTGTTTTGTTGTTTTTATTTATTTTGTGGCATTTTTCTCCTGAAGACCAAATTTTGAGGCTACTTATGAAGCACCAAGTTGTCTCTACAGGACACTGAGTGGTTTCAGATAGGTCTGCAACCTTTAGTAATTTTGAATTATCTGATGCTTCTTGCCATGCAACAAAGGGAGTAAGGCACTTGTATATAAGGATAAGGTCCAGAAGCAAGATGTAGGAGTGCTATACAGCACTACAGGTATCTGAACTAGCCAGGGAGGTTTGCATTGGTTTGTTGAAGGGTACCAAATGAACAGAGAAATGTGTTACTACAAGCTTGCTACACTGTTAGCTTTTCAGGTAGTTTATGGCATTCACTTCAAGCGAAAAGCAATTCCTATCACAAATGGAAAAAAAATTAACAACGGAGGATTGTGTTTTATAGACAAGTTCCATATAGATCTGGATGAATACTATTCATTAACCTGATGATTTTTTTTCTCATTTTTACATAAGAGTAATGAACGATTATTTTGGCAATCAACCCAGATAGTTTAGTTACTGTGTGCGCATATTCCATGGTTTGTGGCTAGTTTAGAAACTGCTTGTGAAATAAATGAAGCCATAAATTAAGTACCAGAAATCAATGATTTCCATCTAGTTTGTAACTCTAATGTGTACATGCATAAAAACTGACAATTGGGAAAAAAAATCCCGTGTTGGTACAGCATAGAAAAATGTTTGCTGTAAGGGGAAATGAAAAGTATTTAGACTAAAGTCAAAGCAACAATTTAACATCCTTTTGTGTACACAAACACTCTTCTGAAAGTCACAAATCATAGAAGCTTGATGTTCGAAGTCATTATAAATGCTACTTACCTAAAGCCAGGAGATGAGAAACATGTGGCAGACCTTTCTTGCAAAAGTTCAGGGAAGGGAGGGGAAGGAGAGAGGATGTTTGCATCTGCAGAAGGAGGGCCTAAAAATACTCTAAAAGCTGACAGTTCACTTAAATCATTAATCCTATATTGAAGACATTTCCACATTTTAATGGACTGCAATTAAACTCAATATTTCTTAATACGAGTGTCAGGTGTTTTCAGCAGTGGTGCAAATGACTGCTTAGTGCTATAACTCTGAAGGGGAAGGCATTTAGTCCGGGCTCATTTGAACAGCCAGATATAAACAAGAGCACATAATTCCATCTGCTTTTTGGCAATTTGTTGTTCCTTTTAGGTTCTCTTTCCCCGTTTGTCTTGTGGACACAGTTTGCAGGAAATGTCAGCCTGTGTGATTGATAGCATGAGATTGGATGTACTGACTTCATGCTTTCATAAAGCAAGACAGCTGTTGGGAGAAACTTTCCTTCAGGAGCTGGAAAGGTTTAAATTTTCCATCTCTGACTATTTGGCCTGATGAAGGATTGGGTTTTACCAGACAAGTAAATAAAAAGATGGCTAAGATGTTGTAGAAGGTCATTCAAATGATCTTTAAATAGCAATTACAGGAAGAAAAAAACCCCTCTACATTCAGAATATCCTTTAGTGAGCTTTAAAAAAGTTTTCTCAACAAGCTTTCTTTTTTTTTAAACTACTTTGTAGAAATAGGCTATCTTTAATAGCATAATCTTACAATGTAAGCTCATCACATGTCAGTCAGCAGACAGTGAAAATGTAATTCCCCAGTTGTTAGTGGGTTTTTGTGGTTCTGAGAATTAGGCATTATTCCAAAGTTCATAGATGTGCATCAGCTTGCAATTTTTTTTCTACGTAAAATTAGTTATGTTGGTTCTATTCCAATTAGTTACATTTTTTGAGAAGTTAATTATTTCATAGTAGGTGTATTTATCTTTATGGTTTAAAAAACACAATGCATGTACCATTATTTTAGAATTCTATCTAGGTTTGAATCGCAGTGTGTTTTATTTTGGGGAGCATGAATTGCAAATTTGCAAATGTTTTGAGAATATTGTTGAGAGAGTGCATTTCAGAATAAATTTTCTCTTCAGGATTTTTTTAAGGATGATAATTTGATGGACTCAGCTTAGTTCCAGCTAGTCTTACCTACATTAACCCTGAAACAGTCTTAGCCAGATCTGTATTTCGACTGGAAATGGGCCAGAACCAAAATTCAGGCACTGAAGTCTAGTGAAGATTGGAACCAGATTGTGGTTTTACAGTTTGAGTCAGACTCCAAAAATTCCTGCTCAGTCTCATGTTTTATAGCCATGCCTCTCACTATGATATGTGACAGTTCCTGCTAAAAAGGTGTTAACAAGGTTTTCCAGGTTGAACTGGGCCTTACTGTATTTTAGACTATTTATCAAACTTTGCTTTCCTATAGTTATTAAGTATCATATATCAATAGCAAGTATCATAGCATGTTTTCTTAAAAAAAGGAAAAAAAAGAACAAAGTGGTGTAAAACATTGTCAGGGAAACTGCTAGCTAAACACTTGGCCAGCCGGCACCATATTTGTACACAATGCTGGCTAACCTGCTGTGAACTGTAATCTAGATGGGACTTCATTTATTAGCATAATATTTGGTATCCATCGGTGGTCTACATTAGTCCAAAGAGCATCCTCAAGACACGTGGCAGACTTCCCCCAAGGAGTGTAACATGTTGGCCTGTTTATACTTTCTGGTCCCAATTCCTGCACAAGCACCAGGTGACACTGATTGAGCAGGAAGGTGCCATGCCCACCCACAATCATTAGTGCTGCCCCACAGAATGCAGCCGTTTCCTACTCTCTGCTTCGTGCCTCTCAAGAGTCAGAAGTTCATGGCAAAGTACTCAGGGAGAGGGGAAATGTGTTTTATAAAGAAGTCATGATTATAAGAAAATGTGATATTCCAGCAAATCCTAAAAGACCTTGAATAACTTTTAAAATGGTTTAGGAACTAAACTGAAATAGAAGTAGTTATATAGGGCAGACAAAAGATGGCATTAACTGCTGTGTTGCAATACATTGGTAAGAGGTTCTCAAAGAACTATTTGGGTCATTTCATTTAGATCCAGTAAACATTTCTGGAATTACTAATCATCTGCACTGCTTAACTCTATCTGGATCCCAGAAACAGTCTGATCACTTACACAAACACACAGTCTCAACCTCTCCAGTTATCACGATTGTATGGAATTGGAAAAAAGCCAGTCTATATTATCCTCATACAGCCACCTTATTGTTGAGCATTGAAGGCCTTATCATTTGTTCATACCTAACTGGGAATTTTTCTTTGTGTTTAATGTACACTGAGATCCTGGGTTTCTTCTGTTTCTGGTGGGCTGTCTACACCCTCCTGTAATATAATTAGGGTTGGCAGGCTGGTCAATTGACTGGTCAAATTTTGTCAGTTGACTGGTCAATTGACTGTATATTTTCGACCAGTCAAAGATTATAGCAATTTTACAAGAAGATCTGAGAAGAGATCCTCATGTAGTTTTCTTGACAATATGACTTTTTATTGTTTTTTGAGACAGTTCTTAATGGAACATATATGCTTCTTCTATGTATTATTTGGACCTATTGACAATTTTTTAGAATTTTTGACCAATATTTAACTGGTCAATTGACCAAACTTTATTTGACTAGTCAAATACCCAACCCTAATTATAATTTAAATCAGTGGTTTTACTTAAGGCAGGAATTTGACCCATTGCATCACTTTGGTGCATGGCAATTACACTGCAATAAATGAGGTTTTGATAGGTAGCTACTTATTTCTAAACTACTGTTCTACTTCTTACACAAAACTCAGTTTGATCAACCATCTGCTGTTAAAAGTATTTATATTGAAGTATCCTGTAGAGACTGCAGATGAGTTTGGGGCTCTGTTGAGTTTGGTACTATACAACCACATAATAAAAAGCAATGCATGAAAAGTTTATACTATAAGTTGGGGGTGTCATAATTAAGCTGGTGGGCCATGCTCCATGCCAGCAGTCAAGGGATGAGGGGTGAGTCATCTAGCCCATGGGCCTTCTCACAAGCTGGATGACCCACCTCCAGATCTGGGCTTCTTCCCATGGCTGCTGGAACCACTGTGTTGGTATGACCAGTACCCAGGGGGAAAATGCCACTGCTGCTCACTTCTCTTTTTTATGCTGTGACTGAAAACCTGGAATTCAGCAGTAGGCCAGTGGGAATGGGAGGGGAATACATGGGGGCAAGTGGTGGTGATGTTAACCCCTTGTTTGCTGGCCCACGCTGATACAGCAGCTCCCATGGGCTGGATCCAGAGATTCATGGGTTGGATGACCCATCTCTCTGGGCTGGATTTGACCTGTGAGCCATATGTTTGACACCCTACTCTAAGTAGTAAGACAGACGAAAGGTATGAGGACAAATGTGCAAAAAGAAGGTAAGTGACTTCCCTGAGACTGCACAGCAAATTAGCAGCAAAGCAACCCCAGAATTGTATTCCAGTGACCTCAAGATTGGTAGAAGTTGCTTCTGAAGTTGTTACTCCCACTTAATGTGCTAACTTAAACCTGTTAGTATCTTTTCATTCACTGGATTAAGAAAACTACAATATTTTCACAGCAGTGGTACTCCATCCTTGGAAACCACAGTGCACATAAGTGCCAGGAGAGCCACAAGAAATATATTTATACTAGAGAAATGTAGTGCATTCATTTTAAGCATAGAATCATAGACAGAGTTGGAAGGGACCTCAGGAGGTCATCTAGTCAAACCGTCTGCTCAAACAAGGACCACCCCCAACCACTACCATTCTAGTGAGAAAGATTTTCCTAATATCTAACCTAAACTTCCCTTGTTGCAACTTGAGATCATTGCTCCTTCTTCTAACATCTGCCACCATCTTCTTTTGAACCTGCCTTCAGGTAGTTGAAGGCTGCTATTAAATCCCCTCTCAGTCTCCTCTTCTCTAGACTAAATAAGCCCAGTTCTTTCAGTCTTTCCTCATAAGTCATGTCCCCCAGCCCCCTCCCCATTTTTGTTGTCCTTCACTGGACTCTCCCCAATTTGTCCACATCCTTTCTGTAGTGGGGTGCCCAAAACTGGACACAGTACTCCAGATGTGGCCTCACCAGTGCTGAGTAGAGGGGAATTATAACTTCCCATGATCTGCTGGCAACATCCCTACCGATGCAGCTCACTATGCCATTAGCCTTCATGGCAACAAGGGCACATTGCTGGCTCATATTCAGCTTATTGTCCACTGTAACCCCTAGGTCCTTTTCTGCAGAGCTGCTGCCCAGCCAGTCAGCCCCCAGCCTGTACTGATGCATTGGATTATTCTGTCCTAAGTGCAGGACTCTGCACTTGTCCTTGTTGAACCCTCATGAGATTTCTTTTGGCCCAATCCTCCAATTTGTCTAAGTCACTCTGAATCCTAGCCCTACCTTCAGAGTATCTACTACTCCTCCCAGCTTGGTGTCATCTGCAGACTTGCTGAGGGTGCACTCTATGCCATCTTCCAGGCTGTTGATGAAGACATTGAACAGAATCGGCTCCAAGACTGACCCCTAGGTCACTGCACTTGATACCAGCTGTCAGCTAGACATCAAGACATTGATTACTACTCTCTGAGCCCACTACTCCAGCCAGTTTTCTATCCACTTTATAGTCCATTCATCCAGCCTGTACTTCCATGAGCTTGCCTCAAGAATGCTGTGGTCTCCCTGCAACCACAGAGCCAGTCCTCTCATCATAGAAGGAAGTCAGGTTGGTCAGGCATGACTTGCCTTGGTGAATCCATGCTGACTGTTCCTAATCACCTTCTTCTCCTCCTCAAAGTGCTTAAAAATGGATTCCTTGAGGATCTGCTCCATGATTTTTTCAGGGACGACATGAGGCTGACTAGTCTGTAGTTCCCTGGATCCTCCTTTTTCCCTTCCTTAAATATGGCCACTATGCTGCTTTTTTCCAGTCATCCAGGATCTCTTCTGATCACCATGAGTTTTCAGAGATGATGGCCAGTGGCTCTGCAATCTCAGCCAACTCCCTCAGCACCCTTGGGTGCACCCTGTTTGGCCCAATGGACTTGTATATGTCCAGCTTTTCTAAATAGTTCCTAACCTGTTCTCTTACCATGTTTGGCTGCTCACCTCTTCCCCAAACAGTACTGCCTGGTGCAGGAAGTAGTTTGGAAGCTGACCAGACTTGTGAAGACTGAGGCAAAGAGGTCATTGAGCACTTCAGCCTTTTCTGCATACTCTGTCACAAGATTGCTCCCCCCTGCATTGCTGTTATACTTCTTATTTATTTGTCCAAGTTTCTACTTCTTCCCTTTTGTGACTTAGTTTACTAAAGTGTTCCTTGCTAAGCCAAAATGGTTTTGTGCCATACTTGCTAGCCTTCCTATACATCAGGATGGTTTGTTCCTGCACTCTCAGTAAGGCTTCTTTCAAGTACAGCCAGATCTCCTGTGGTGGACTCGTCTCCCCCTCAGACTGGCTTCCCAGGGGATCCTGCCCATGAGTTCTCTGAGGGAGTCAAAGTCTGATTTTCTGAAGTCTAGGGTCCTTATTTTGCTGTTCTCCATCCTTCCTTTTCTCAGAATCCTGAACTCAATCATCACGTGGTCAGTGCTGTCTAAGTTGCCATCCACTAACTACCTTCCCCATCAATTCTTCCCAGTTTGAGCAGGAGGCCAAGAAGAGCATGGCCCCTTGTTGGCTTCTCCAGCATTTGCACCAGGAAGTTGTCCCCAACTCTCTCCAAAAAATTCCTGCATTGCTTGTGCACTGCTGTATTGCCCTCCCAGCAGATGTCAGGGCAATTGAAGTCCCCCATGAGAACCAGGACTTGTAACTGAGAAACTCCTGCTAGCTGTTTGAAAAAAAGCCTCATCCACCACTTCCTCCTGGTCCAGTGGTTTATAGCAGACACCCAGCACAACATCACCCCTGTTGCTTTCCCCTTTCACTTGAACTCAGAGACTTTCAACAGGCCTATCTCCAGGTTCATACTGGAGCTCTGAACAATCATATGGCTCTGTTACATAAAATGCAACTTCTCCTTTTTTCCCCTGCCTGTCCTTCCTGAACAGTTTGTACCCATCCATGATAGTGCTCCAGTCATGCAAGCTCCCACCAGGTCTCTGTTATTCCAATCATGTCATAATTCTGCGACTGTGCAAGGACTTTCAATCTTCTTGCTTGTTTCCCAGGCTCCATGCATTTGTTTACTTGTGTACAGACATCTAAGGTAACTATTTGATTACTCTGATTTCTCAGGAAGTATGAGAACACCTTCCCTGTTGTGTTCCCCCTCCCCCCCCATTTGCTCTTCCCTCAGGTCTCCCACTTCTCCATTTACCTCACGGCTTTGGTCTCCACCCCCAAGCAAACCTAGTTTAAAGCCCTCCTCACGAGATTAGTGAGCTTGTCCGCGAAGATGCCCTTCCCTCTCTTCATCATCTAAATCAAATTGGGAGACCAGTTAAAAGGTCCAAATCAAATCAGAAGCCTCTGAATAGATTTGGAAAAGATTTGTCGCCACTTTGGAGATTCGGCCATAGACTAAACAGGCAGCAGTCCTCACCACACTGGACACAGCTGCCTCCAGCTTGTAAGTCTGTTGTGGTGGGCAGAGGTGGAGGGAAGGGCATGTGGGGGGCAGATCAGTGCCCTTCACAGCAAGGGAGGGATTGGGGCTGGGGCTGTGACAAGCTGCCCAGCCAGGGTGGGGGTTGTAGGACTTGAGGAGGGGGGCGGGGGCAGGAGCACGATACAAGCCCGGGTGAGGGCAAGCATAGGCTCCATTTGCCCTCTGTTGGGCAAACAGGGACCATGCTCTGCTGCCACTTGCCCAGTCAGGGTAGGGGCAGAGGAGGCGCGATGTAGGCGCAGCTAGCTCTGGGCAGAAGGGGGCAAGAAGCAGCAGGGCATAGCTTCTGCTCCTGGCATTGCTGTGCCTGCATCCCATGCCCACTCCCCTCCCCCCCCACCCCTGGCTGGGCATAGGCCCCACTCCCAGTGCTGCTGCACCCACATCCTGCACCCCCTGACTCCCTCCCCAAGTCCCACGCCTCACTGCCCCAGCTGGGGACCTTGTCTCAGCCCCAATCCCTCCCTCACTGTGGGGGCATTGATCTGCTCGCCTCCATGCCCCTCCCCACCTCAGCCCTCCACAACAGACTTACCAGCTGGAGGCAGCTGTGTCCAGCATGGTGAGGACTGCTACCTATTTAGTCCATGGCTGAATCTCCGGAGCGGTGCCAAATCTTTGGATCCAATTCAGCCCACACCAGCTTGAGCCTGCAGAGCCCCCACTTCCTGCCCAGCCCCCACCTTCCTAAGGGCCTGACTGGGCTGGCTTGCCTGCAGCGCCTCCCCACACGCCACCCAGATCCTGTCCCAACTGCCCGGCCCCAGCACTCCTGCCCTCAGTGCTGCCCTGGGTGGGACAGGGCATCTGCCTGCCTGGGCAGCTCCCTCCAAGGGCCAGCTGGGCTGGAGGGTGCAGCCTGGGAGCAAGGAGTGGGGGCAGTGGAGCACAGACAGACTCCCTGCCTGTGTTCTTCTGGCTCCACCCTGGTGCCTGCCACGGCACTGGGACTTGTGGCTGCACAGCCCAGAGCAACAACTTAAACCCAAAAAAACAATTTCTTTGCATGCCTCCTGGCATGCCAGGAAAAATGTCTCTGCATGCCACTAATGGCACATGTGTCGGGTATTGCCGACCCCTGTAGTAGATGCTTTTAGTGTGCATACAGGGCATGTCTAGTTTAAACCATCTTTTGTCATGCCCTCCCTGGCATCAACCATCCTTGGTTTTGTTTAATAGCTATCAATAGAGTTGTCCTTGATTAATTTGTCAAATTCCTTTTTGAACCTGGTTATACTGTCTGACTCTACAACCCTGTAGTGTTGAGGGTGAGACCAGGACTGACCTCTGGCTATAATATAGTTATGGTTTCTATGGAATTCCATTGAGATTTGTTGTAACTTGTACATGCAGCTCCTGTACTCTGTATGACCCAGACTTAGGCTAAGGACTTTAGGCTTGGGTCATTGCCTGAGAAGGCTCTGGAAGTGCAGGGTCAGGTGCACATTTGTGTGTCATGTGCTACCTACTGGAGGAATGTGTGGAAAGGCTCTTTAAGAGACCCTGTGAGGGTGGGGCTCTTTTGGTGTGGGTGTGTGTGAGTGAGGAGAGAGAGAGGTAACAGGAAGGATATGAGAGAGAGAGTGAGTGAAAAGAGGACTGAGTATAGGACAGACTGAGAAATAGACTGAGAGAGAGAGTAATATGGGATGGCATGAAGTGAGTGACTGGGTGAAAGGTGGAACATGAGCAGGACCACAGTGTGGAGCTGAGATTCCTCTTGTTGGCGGGAGTCATCCATTGCTGAGGCTGCCTTGAGTCAGGAAGGAGTCGGCTACCTGACAATTCCCCATCAGATGCACGACGGTGCTATAGTAGCGGCTCCCCTGATTCCAGTGTAAATTTCACCCCTCCTAGGTGGGATTGGATACTGGCTATCACTGTCCTGAAACCCTGTAAGTGACCAGTAACCCACACAGAAGTAGGTAAGCTTTGGGTACTGGGTCGAAGGGGAGACAGCCAAACGCTGGCAGAGCCTTCAATAAATAAATCTCTGAATCCTTCTGGCCTTTGACAAAGTTCAGATTTATAGAATTTTCACTGTGTGTTTATATTTTGTAGTTAACTTTACAGTTTGTCCTAAAGTTTGTTAATTAACACATTTATTCAAGTACCTTAAGCAGTTCTCTTAGTGATTATTAATTTAAACCGCTGATAGATACAGACAGGGCAAAGACCCACCATAACTTTCTGGGGAAAGATCCAAGAGGAGGCAGCTGTTTGGGCCTGCTTTATAATTTGGTTTAAAAGAGTGATTTCCCCCCCCCCCCGCAACAGTAGCAGGTTGTCACTCAGCTTTTATTTTCCCTGGGGCAAATTCGTCCCCACAGGAAACAGCACCAATAATAAACAAGTATACAAACAATAAACAACTCAGAACCTGTAGTCCTTCCTTGTACCTGGAGAAGGCAAACCTGTCTCTGTGCTGCCTCCTCAGCACCACAGCCTGCCCTCTCCCCCTCAGCTCCCCTCCCTGGGACCTTTTAACTTTCTCTGTGCCATGCAATCACCCTCATCAGCTGTTCCTATGCCCCTGAATAGCCAGGCTACTCATTAACTCCCTGCAGATGGACTCCTGTGAGCCATGCACCCAGTTACAAACTTCTTGTAGCAAGTTCTACAAGTTAACTATGCACTATGTTTGTTGTGCCTCCTTTTGATTTCGGTGGGTCTCCCCTAGTTCTTGCTGTGTAACTGCTCTTTTGCTTCCTTCCTTGCTGTGCAACTTTATTCTGCCCCCCCAAAATTCTGAATTCTGCATTTGTGGATCCTTTGTTCCCTGGGGGGATGAGTGTCAATGTCAAGTAAGCAATATGAATTTATCATTGAGCCTTACAGACCCATTCAACAGCCAGGACCCTATTTAGCTAGGTAGAACAAAAAGACAGTCTTTCAAATCTACCAAAATAATCTTGTGGATATGAGTGCCCTCTAATGAGAGAAGGCGAGTAAGTTACCATCTAAAGATCTGTAGTGGGTGGAGCTCTAAAATCACACATGATTTAAATGATGAAAACAAGCTCTATTCTCTTAGTTTAACTACAAGTAAATTTGTCCCAACTTATAAACCTTTCTTGGCCAATATGCTCATTGAAGTTTAAAAGTCAGGTTCTGGTCTTTCAACTATGCAACTATAAATAAGTCCAGAGTAACAAAAGGTCAATAGTTGCTTTGGATTTATACTAACAGAGCACTTGGTCAGTAGGAGTTTTGTTTGAGCTGAGTACGTAAAGAAGAGTAAAATGTTCAAGATTTGGCTTGGTATGTTAGAAAAATCAACCCTTTTCCTGTTATGGACAGTGTGGGTTGGCAAGGCCGACAGCTGCAAAGGGTGGTATGTGTGCATGTTTTATCATGGCAGTTTTTAGAAAAAAAAATCAGACTAGAGGAGGCTAAACATCATAGAAAAAGTAGAATATTTTGGGTACAAAACATCCTTTATTGTTTATGTTAATGCATTGTATTTCAGAGGACTCCACAACTATTTCAAAGGTCATGTTATAGTATATAACTTTGCAGGGCTAGAAAAAATTTGGCCAATAAGAATAATCAGCAGCAGCAGAAGAACAACAACTTTTGTTTGGAAGCATATAGCAAGTTTTTAAAGCTTGTGTGGATTGATCTTTTCTTTTTACCAGTTGATGTCACATTACCTAGCTTTCTGACGTACGCTAGCCCAGTGGTTTCCAACCTTTGGTCCGCAGACCCTAGGGGTCCTCAGACTAATGGGTTCATGAAAGATGACTATGTGCAATCAAAAGTATGTGAATACCCACACTTACAGTTCAAAGGGGTCCATACCTCTATTCAAAATTTCCAAAGGGGTCTACACATTCATTCAAAATTTTTTAGGGGTCTGCAAATGAAAAAAGTTTGAAAGCCACTGGATTCTGAAAGTGCCAAAGGGAGCATCTATATGTGCAATTAGTGTGAAGGAGTATACTTTGGAGTTTATTGCTCCCCGGCGTGCCATTTGAACATGCATCAGGGATTGCATCTCACTGAGCTGGCTTGGAGCAGTCCTAGAGATGTAAAATTTCCAGAAATTTTCATAGAATCATAGAATGAATGAGTCAGAAGGGACCTAGACAGATCATCTAGTCTGACCCCCTGCCATGGGCAGGAAGGAGCACTGGGGGTAGGAGGGGTCATGAGACCCCAGCCAGGTGCCTATCCAGTCTCCTCTAAGAGACTTTTTTGAAGCCATGAAAAAAAAAGTTTTTTCCCACTTTTTTTGGAAAAAAAATGAATTTGGGGAAAAATTAAATATCTGCCGTACTTATTTTCTTAGCACCCTTTACAGATCTGAATTCACTTTGCTACTTTAAGAACATAAAATGTATGCTTTGCTCATAAAATTAGCATGTTTGGTATATTTATTAAATTTAAAAGTATAGTTTATTAAGACAATAATTACAAATGTACTAATTGATTTTACTTTAAAATGGTTTTAATTTTTGTTACAAATAGAGCTACAAGCTGCTGAACTCTAAGGAACCTAGCATCTTATAGTTTTTGCCAGTTTATGAGAAGCAGGCAAAATTTAAAGTTGAAAATAGAAGAAACCATCAACATTATAGTAAAACAAAGGAAGTTATTATGTATTCTGAACTTAGTCTCCTCCACAGTGTCAAACAGATAGAGAAAGCACTCATTTTTAGAAAAATAGCTGAGGAAAAAAAGGAAAAAAACCCCAAGACTCATTGAATACAAATTTTACTACATGAAACTTTGTCTAATCAGTCTCATTTTCTGAGCTACCACTATCAGCTCTTTCTGCTTCTTCTGCTTCTTCTGATCCTTCATTTTTACCATCTTCATGGACTAATGAAAACTGAAGCTTTGCCTGGATTGAGACAAGCTTTCACATGTTAGTTTATTTCTTGATTTGGTGCAAGTATTTCCAGACATAGACCAGTTTCTTTCACATGCTACAGAAGATGGAGGAATCTGAAGCACGTGAGAAGCAAAAGGAGTCAAAGGCTGTGTCGTGCAAAGGTCTTGCCATCATATTGCAGGAGGGATATGCTTGGCAGAGTCCCAGACTACATTCCTGGACCAAATACTTGAAGATGTTCTGTATTCTGCAACATTTGAAAGTACCTTTCCAACATCAAGTCCTAGGTGTGTTGCTTGTGTTGTAATCCAGTTAAATGCAGGATCCAGGAGACTTGCAGCAGCATGAATTGATTGGCAACAAAATTCTTTCTGTCTGTTAATAAAGTCTTTCACCTTTTTTTCTTCTGTGCTTGTAAGTGGAGATACACTTAGATTCTCAAAAATAGTTGATTTTATCTGGGCTATTTGGTAAGGAATGTCCGATAAAAGTGCAGTGTCTGACTTAGATGCAGTGATTGCTGAAGAAATTGGCTTTCAAATCTTCAGGGAGTTTTGCAGCTGAACCCAGAAGACATCTTCATCAAGTACAGTGCTCTTTACTCTTCTGCGTACTTTAAGATCCTGAATTATTACTGTTTCTTGAAAAGCTTATTTGTTTTTTAGTAAGCTTTCAAATGAGTTCACTACTCTATCCCATCTAGTTTTACTATAGAGTTTGAGTGTCACTATTTTATTCTTTGCATTCTATTCTTCCTGCTTCTTCTTAAAGACTGCAGCTACAATATGAGTAGCTTTTACATGTTTTATAACTTCTTTTGCTCTTCTGTAGATCTTTTGCAGAGTGTCCAACTTGATGATGTCATTAAGAAGCAAGTTTAGCCCATGGGATGTACATCCTATTTCAGTAATATGTGGATATTTATCCATTATGATCTCCCATGCTGTTTTCATGTTACTTGCATTGTCAGTCAGCAAAGCAAATACTTAACCACTCCCAATCTTCTGTAGGATTTCACATATTTTACTACTGATATACTCTGCAGTATACCTGTAGTATGCCTGTTCTCTCCTGTTTCAATGCTTCTGTAAAAAAAACTGGTTGAGGGGTTGTTACCACAAAGATTATGATTCCTTCTCCTCCCACATTTGTCCATTCATCTGTAAGTGCTGCAAGACATAGCGCTTTGTTGATTTTTCCTTGCACAGATTGCATTACACCAGGGGTGTCCAACCTTTTTGAATGTGGGGCCAGATCATGAACTTTTTATCACCCAGTGGGCTGGCGAGCCATATTCAAAGACCTCGCAGGAAGCGGTATCACATTAGGAAGTGATGTCACGTGACCTTTGATACCAATGAAGTTGCAGGAAGTGACAACAAAATGGGTCTAACCAGTTCAAAACTGTCCCTCTATAGCATCCACCTCTGCCACTGTTCAGAACAGATGGACTGAGCTACATGGACCATTGGGCTGACCAAACATGGCACTTTTTATGCTCTTATGTTCTTTGGCTGAGCTTCCAAACTATGACTGAGATTTGCAAAAAGGGTTAGATAGGCATGTTACAAAGTTGTCATAAAAGATTTGGAGCCCTTTAAATCCCATTCAGTGGAAGTTGGTCTTTTGACTCAGCTTTGAAAATTTCAGCCCAAGGTGCCAACCAAATAAGTCAAAATATATTTTGCGTTTTTATGCAGTGCATCTATGTGGGGCTTTCCAAGTATTTTACAAACATTGAATGAACCTTAGGATATCCCTGCTTTTCAAAAGAAATGTGGTGGTGAGGACATTCTGGGAACATCTCTCACTCTATGTGTGTGATCTGCTTCTACTGCCTTTGGACCACCCTAGAAGGGCCCTCACTGCCTCGTTTCCAGTTCAGAGCAGGTAAAGTGTAAGTGGGTAGGAAGGGCTTATTTTTTGGCAGCAGGTTTGAGTGGCTTGAAGCTAGTGAAGATGTACCCACAATTAGTCACTGACCAGAGTGGGAACACAGTTGTCCTCACTTATTAACATGGCTCCAAGGCCCTGCACTGTCTCTGTCTACATGTTGCTCTCATGTCCTCTTGCTTTCCTAAATCCCATGAGAGTAGAGGATTCCCATCATGCCTACTGGACTGCTGTCACTGGATAGCTGTCCTGGTTCTAAGGTTGTGCTTCTGACTCTTTCATGGCCTCTTTTAGGGTGCACACTTAGAACTCTGGCTTTTCCTTCCTGCCCATTTTGCTGAGTTGTGATTATTCCCACAGGGCATGAATTTAGTTCAGTGGCTGTGATTCTGCTTTCTCATACAGAGGCAATTACTCTCACAAAGTATGGCATATTTTAGTAGGATAAAAATATTTTGAAGGCCACACAGAAAGCAATAAGCAGTCTTTACTCACATGAGCTTACCAGGTATTCAGCCATCTACTACTTGGGTTCCTGGCAGGTACAGACACAAGTTTATTAGCACATTGTTCCAGAGTGAGTCTCTGTGCCATAGTCTACATCAGGTCTCAGATCTAGGGAGCCTGACCCCTCCCCAGCCATAGGCTTGTCATGTTATACCAATCTGCTGGCCGGTGCAGACCTAGCCAGGCTCCTCCCATCCCCAGCAGCATGGGGAAAGCCAGCTTCAGCTGCATATCACTTTTCCTGGCTGGTGCTGACCCAGCTGGGTCCGTCCCATCTGGAGCAGCATGCGGCTGAAGCTGGCTTCCCACGAGCTGCTGGGAACAGTAGGAGCCCGGCCGGGTCTGCACCAGCCAGCAGAAGCGGTGGTGGAGCTGTGTGCCACTTGGGATGGGACAAGCCCAGCTTGAGTGGCAGGGGCTGAGCTGCATTTTCCCCCTACCTGTGCTGGTCAGTCCCGAGAGGCACACGGCTCCACCAGTGCTTCTGATGGCTGGTGCCAACCCAGCTGGGCTTCTCCCATCCCCAGCACCACATGGGAATCTGGCTTCAGCTGCATACTGCTCCGGATGGGACAGACCAACCTGGGTTGGCACCAGCCAGCAGAAGTGGTGGCGGAGCTGTGTGCCGCTCGGGACTGACCAGCACAGGTAGGGGGAAAGTGCAGCTGAGCCCCTGCTGCTCCGGCTGGGCTTATCCCATCCCAAGTGGCACACAGCTACTCCTCTTCCCACAGGTTCTGCATTGGCAACATCAAGCTGACGCGGTGCATGTGGGAACCTTGTCCCTTCCTCAGCCCTTCAGCAGCCATTAGGAATCTGCTGAGGGGCTGGGGGAGGGATAAGGGGTGGGAATGAAAGTAAACAGTGTTTACTTTTGTTTCCCATCACAGCACCTCAGGCCTCAGAAAATGGCTTGGCAGGCCGCATGTTGGACAAGCCTGCATTACATGTTCCTATTCTGACTAAAAGGGGCTTGCTGAAGAATATCTGTTGGGCAAATGGTATGATGGTCTTAGTAATTTAAAAGCTTCCTGCTAGTATGCATTTTTAGTTATTGACAATGGCATCCCAGAAAAATATATTGCTCTTGCAAGAGCTTGGTCATTTTTTTCCCTGATCCTCAGGTGTCATCTTGTCTACAAATGAAAATGAAGCTATTGAGAGTCTTTTGTATACAGTTGGTTGCAATATTTAGTTGTTTGAGGTTGTTGACGGGGCAACCCTTTGTGATGCTGATGTTACAGAAGAAGCTGCAGCAGCAGCAGGAGTAGGAGGACTTCTGAATCGAGAACATTGGAAAGAGCTACTTGCACTTTCATCATCATGATCTACCTCCTCCTCATTTATACCCATGAAGGATTTTTAATGTCTTGCAGGACACTTCTTACATATAAGGATGTGTTTGGTCATCCTAGTAGCATTTGGAAATCCATATTTCATTTGACAGTATTTGCAAATCACATTTTTTCTTAGAATAACATGCAGTGTAGAAATGCTTCCATATGCTAGAAGTTGGTCGCAGCATTTTGCTGAGGGAGAAAAAAGAAAAATGTAATTTAGTGGCTAGTTTGCATATATAAACACTAAGCTACAGCTTGTACAAATTTAGTAATGGATGAAGAGAGGCCTTCTCAGAATTAACTGTGAACAACTTCCCTGTCCTGCAGGCCTCACTTCACTGCTAAGGTTGGGCGATTAGTCACAAGACATCAGATTAGTAGGAATTCAATTATAAATTACATAGGTTATAAAAATATAGTAATGCAGCTAAAATATAGTTTAATATACTGAATTCAGAGAAATTTAAACTCTTACCTTTCAAAAAAGAAGTATACTTTTTTTCAGCTCCTTTGCACTGCTTCTGTACTTCTGTGCATCTCAAGGTCACAGGGCCAGGAGGAGGCAGGTTCCTTCCAACTCCAAAACCTTTAGATTTGCTCTGTCTCCTCTCCTGATGCTTTTGAGCAAGCAGGGCAATAAGGTCCTTGTTTCTAATCTCTACAAGAATGAATAGATGCTGCTGCCAGTGTCCACTCCCAGTCCTTTGAGGCCTAGTCAGGAGGACAGGAGCAGATCTGCCAACCTCTAGATCAAAAGTCAACAATAGAGGAAGTCCACAAGCAAAGAAGGCACTGAATCCTTCTTCCTTCTCTTGTGAAAATGGCAGTGCCCTCTTGCATTAGAGACTTGTTACTGTACTGCTTGTCCTTGGTGTACAGGAATCATAATGATCTGATCTGGTACTGTAGATAGTCTTACATAAAAGTCTTCCTATTATATAGTTATTAGAAAACATTTTTGGGGAGTAAAGGTAGCACTATATGAACATCTCATTTTAAACATTTTATTTATCATTCTAAAAGAACATATTTCATAAGAGGTTTTTTTAAATTTTTCCAAAAATTTTCAATTTTTACAATTTTTTGGAAAAAAACCAAAAAAGTCCTTGGAAAAAAATGGGTTTTTTTCTGAATTTTTCTGGGCCTTCATATCTCTAAGCGGGTCTGGCTGGCAGGGGTCCCGGGGGTCAGCCTGCCAGCCTGGGGCTTCTCTCGTCAGCTCAGCATATTGTGGAGGGGCTGGCTGGGGCACCAGTGCTGTTGCCTGCACTGCCCATCCTGGCTTCTCTCGCAGCAGTAGCTGGAGATGGAGTGTTGGCTGGGCACCACTCCTCCTCCTGCCTCAGGCGGGGATAGACCAGGGTGGGGCAGGGGAGAGCGCTGCTGTGAGCACGGGCTGCTCGTGTGTGTGTGTGTGTGTGTGTGTGTGTGTGTGTGTG
>NW_017728997.1:33734718-33744705 GCF_001723915.1 Gavialis gangeticus | reverse complement strand
GTGTGTGTGTGTGTGTGTGTGGTGCCTCGCTGACCACGGTGCCCTGGGTGGTTGTCCACATTGCCCACCCCTATGGCCAGCTCTGGCTGTGAGTTTTGGATAACTTGTCCTACCCTAGTATTGGGCTTGGAGGACTAGATAACTGAACTCTTTCATACTAGTGAATTCCATCTTTGTTTCTACGTAAAACTCTCTTGTTCATGCAAGAAGTTTAGCCTTTCATTTCTGCATTGCCAGAGGAACTGGTAGGCTGTCACATAATGTAGTATGTTTTATAATATAGAAAGCCCCACCAAACCAGCATAAGGAGGAATTCACATGCTTTGTAAAAATTTTTCCACGTTTTAACTCAATGTTGATATTTCTCTCTTTTGAACCAATTACAATATGAATCAAACCCTGCAATCTTTAATTGACTACAGTTGGAACTTTTCCTGAGCAACAGCTGCATGATCAGTGGGCCCCGTATTGAGTTTAAGTTTCTATTCAGCAACAAGTTTTACTATTTGACGTTTGTATAATACAGTTTGTTTTAAAAGGAATACATTTATCAGGAGACCTTAGAAAGCTTGCAGAAGCTGTGATGGCTTTATAATCACTGGATGTCTAAAAAACATGTGCTGTCAAGGAACTATTGCCATGGTTTCCTCAGTATTGTATAGAAACCATATTTAAAATGCGGTTTATATTGTTTTATTCCTCTAAGAGTTAATACATTTTTCTTTCTGTGTAATGCAGACATAAGACAATGTTAGCCTTTCTGTATGGGTTGATCATTAGTAAATCACCACAGAGAATGTAAACAAGTAACAATTCAAACTCCTAAAAGAACGAATAATAGCATTTTAATTCAGGGCCAAGGTTACATAGAAATTGTATCTAATTGTGGCTTAGTTTTAACTCGTGTGTTTGTATTTTGAGAGCAATAGTGTTTTTAAATCAAATAGCAGTTCAAATGAAGTGCCCCTTTTTTTGCTATCAATATCATCAGAAAGAAAGGAAGAGCTGAGGTGTCTATTTCTCACCTACTTTTCATTCTGCTTGGGGTGGAGTAATACTACTGGAATATTGTAGTAGTAGTAGTAATAGTAGTTTATATACATCTTTCACCTAAAACAATACAATAAAATGAACAATAACATTATATATACCAATAAAATGTTAATAATTTATAATGTAGAATTTTTGCTAAAAGCATACCCTTCAGATCGTACATTCTACCAGTTTAAATAAAATAAGAACATAGTATCTGATGTTTCAAAAAAATGAATAAAGTAAAGCAGTGAACAATAAAATAAAACAGGAGAATTCTATTTGATTTTAACACTTGTTCAAGGAATAAGTAAAGCAAATAAACTTAGGGAACATAGGACAGTCTATAGCATTGTTAGGAAAAAGCCTATTTATTCTCTCCATTAGCTCAGTAAAGTGACCCCTAACAGAGAGATCCATTCTTTGTTCAGAGCAAACAAGACCGCTGATAGTGATTTAAGTCATCTATCTCATTCTTTCTGCAAGAACTTATTCTCTCTGAATATGGGGTCCAATACCACCTATCCATGACAAGTCCAGTTCTCATTACAGCGAGTATCACTCTAGTAATGGCCTCTTGTTGTTTTTAGGGTGCTTTATTAATCTCAGAAAAAGAGAAGTTTGAAAAAATCTCACAACATATTTGTCAGTTTGGTGGCATCTTTAATTCTTAAACTGATGTCTTTTTACTCTGGATACCTTTAAGAAATGCTTGGATGCTTATCTTGCTGGGGTGATCTGACCCCAGCTGACTTCCTGCTCCTTGGGCAGGGGGCTGTACCAGATGATCTTGTGAGGTCCTGTCCAGCCTAATGTCTATGAAATCTATGAAATATAGGGGAAATATTGGGTCAGTGACTCTCAATATGTTTTCCATGCCATTTGTCTGGAGAAGAATATAAAAGTTATTTAGTCATCCAGACAAGGGTTTCTGTGGTAAAGGAGGGTTTTCTAAAATGCATTTCTTAGGTTATCTGATAGGTGTAAAACATCTAATTTTCAACCAATAATTTAGAATCCATAACTGAGCTAAAGCGCTTACCTTAGGCCCATTTCAGAGCACCTACCTCCCCCCACCCCCCGCATCCTGCCATCACAGATTTTGGTAGAGGCAATAATTGTTTAAAAAAATAAATTAGAGGGTTGTTTTTACTTTAGAATGAACTTTGGAGTTCTGTACAATAAAATGGACTTCACCTTGGATCTATAGACCTTTAATGCTGCCAGTACCACTCTTATGCCTATCTTATATTTTCAATGTGCTTATTCCAGCTCATATTTTTCTTAAAGTAGTCTCTAAGGTATTTAAATGAAGACACCACCTCCTAATTTCTTTTCCTGTAAAAATCAAACTCATTTCCTCCTTTTATACCCTGAAACCAAAACCTTGGAACCAACAGTGTTTATTTCTGAGGCACATGAGGTTCAACAGGTACTCACATGAGTACTGTATCCAATTCTGGGCTCCACAATTTAAAAGGGATGTGGAGAAGCTTGAGAGTCCAGAGGAGAGCCTGATGGGCGTGATCAGAGGGCAGGAAAACAGACCTTATGATGAGAGGCTGAGAGCTATGGGACTCTTCAGCCTGGAAAAGTGCAGGCTCAGGGGGGACCTGGTGGCTACCTATAAGTATACAAGGGGTGTACATCAGGATCTGAGGGAACACCTGTTCACCAGAGCACCCCATGGGATGACAAGGTCAAATGGTCACAAACTCCTCCAAGACAGTTTCAGGCTAGACATAAAGGAAGAATTTCTTTACTGTTCAAGCCCCTAAGGTCTGGAGCAGACTGCCACCAGTGGTGGTGCGAGCACGTATTCTGGACTCCTTTAAAAGTCATAGGACATTTATCTTGTTGGGATCCAGTCACCTCAGCTGACTTCCAGCCCCTGTGGCAGGAGGCTGGACTTGATGATCTTTTCAGGTCCCTTCCAGCCCTAACGTCTATGAAATCTATGAAATATTGCTGAAAAACATCTAATAACATTTGGAGGCCTGTCTGGGGTTTTGACATTAATAATGTGTCATCTGCATAAAGCAAGAAAGAGATACAGAATCTTTCAATAGCATAAGTACATAGGACTGATTCCCTATTAGCATATTTTAAATCATTCAGTAATAGATTACAGAGTAGCGGACCAAGCAAACATCACTGCTGTAACCTTGTCTTAGTTGGAAAACTATTAGACCAATACCATAACATATCCTAGATGCTGCATTTAAATAGTAAGTACTGTGTTTACATAAATCTAAGATGATCCTTAACTTAAGATGACCCCCCCACCATAATGTAGGTTCTATACATAGAAAATTTATAAATGTATTATAATTTTTCATATAGAGAATCTAATTATTGGAGGATTATCTTATACTGATCCCTCTGCTACTGCAGGCAATGGGGGAACAGATGATAAGAGGACAAACAGTGCAGGGACAGAGGTAGGGCAGGCAGTGGAGGAGGCACTAAAGGAAAGGTGGTGGAGGGAGCAGTGGGGGACAGGCAGTAGGGGGGACAGGTGGTAGGGAGCAGGCAGTGTAGATGCTGTGAGGAAGGTATATAGCTTGTCCCCTGCCTACTGCCCACAGCCTCATGCCCCCACCCCCCTTCCCTCATCTTCCCCTTACCCTCACCATTCTGCTTCTGGCCTTCTGCAGCCTCAGGTCCCTGCTCCCTTTCCTCAATCTCAATGCCCCACCTGCCCCTCTAGCTACCTCTTACCTCTGCTACAGTGCCAGCAGGCTTTGTCCCTGATGGAGCCTGGGGCACCAAGCATGGCCCCAGCCTGGCCCCATAGCAGTGGTGTGGAGCTGGCATTGCTGGCAGAGCTATCCCTAGGGGCCCAGGGGAGGGGGGTATGGCGAGCAGCATAGGTGGAGGAAGAAAAAAAATTGGGGGGGGCTGAATGTGCATCCACACATATGCCCCCCGGAAAAGTCTGCAGGGGGAGGGGAAGGGTCTGCGGGGGAGTGGCATTGCCCGGTGCTGCACTGACCCCAGGTGCCTGCTGGCCTTGGCCACACCAGCCCCGGTCCCAGCTAGCTTCTGGTCCCAGCTGCCTCTCCACCCTGGCCCTAGCCACACACCACCCAGGGGGGTCCAGAGCAGGGCCAGCCTCAGCTACACTGCCGGGCCGGAGAGCTCTGCGCCTCCACGCCTCCCTGCTGCCACTGCTTTGAAAGCAGTGAGTACTACCATGTGCATCCCGCTGGTGGGTGGGCAGCAAGGTACATGGTGCCATGCAACTTTCAAAGTGAGGTGTGGAGGTGCAGAGCAGAGCTGTACACTTGTCCTGTACAAAGATTGGGGGCCACATCTTCCCCCCCCTTTGGCTGCCCAGTACTGCGCTTCTGGAGGGGCCCCCGGGCTCCAATTGTCCTGCAACCTGGCCTAGCTGTAGCCTGGTTCGCCATGACTGGAGCCCTAGTTGGGCCAGTCTTGGGACAATTGGAGCCCAGCAACTTGTCCAGGGGTGCAGCACAGGGCAGCTGCAAGCCCTTCCCCCCACTTGGCTTCCTGTGGTGCGCACAGCAGTGAGAGCTGCCTGCCCACACCCCTGCATGAGCTGTTGGGCTCTGACTGTCCCATGATCTGGCCTGGCTGGGGGCCCAGTCATGACGAATGGGGCCCCGGCTGGGCTGGGTCATGGGACAGCCCCATTGTGCAGCAGGGATGGGGCAGGGGTGAATGATTTGCCCTTCCCCTACCCCATTCTCCCCCACACTGTGGGAGTCTTGATCTGCCTCCCTGCTCCCTGACCCCACCCCAAGCCTAGGGTGATAAAGAAGATTAAAAGAAACTTACCTGCCTGCATGCGTCTGGGCCAGCTGCGGTGCTGGCTGAGAGTGCAGGGTAGCTGAGTGGACCCGCCCTTCCCCCCTGATGCAGCAGCCTTTGCATGGTCTAAGGCTATGCCTGTTGGTACCCTCCATTTGGAGGGGCTGAGCCCTGTTAGCTCCCCCATTTTGCTGCTGGCCAGAGCCAGCAGTGCTCTTGGTGGGGGCAGTGCGTGGCAGGGCCTGTATGGCACTGTCCGTGGGGCCCAGGGAGGTCACCCCAATTCATCCACTCTGGGGGTGGCCCTGTCTGCTGGGCTGAACTGGGGCTGTGCTCCATGCCTGGTGCTCTGTGCTCCAGGCTGCAGTGAGGACAGAGCCTACTGGCACCAGAGCAAAGGTAAGATGGAGTGTGGTGGGGAGTGGAGGGGAAGGGAGAAGTGGTACAGTGCAGAGACTGGGTTCAGCGGGGGCCTAAGGCAGAAGGGGAGAAGTGGTGGTGGGTGCAGAGGCAGTGGAGGGAAAAGCTGCAGCAGCCGCCTGCCTCCTGAAGCCTCATACTCAGTTCTAAGACAATGGTCCCACCCCCTAGCATATTAAGTGAGAGGAAAATATCATCTTTTAATCTAGTAAATATGGTAATGATTAATTGTAACAGTTTTATCCATTGAATATAGTTTCCACACTCAGGCACACATCAGTAGTGAAGGTAAGCCAAGAAGTATGTCACTTGCTTCTCCTGTGTGGCTGTATAGTGAAAATGACAATCTCATCTCTAAGGAATATAAAACTCTCCAGAAATATATTTATTTCTTTTAAATGGGTGAGCTGACATAAGGATAACATAAATATGCCTCAAAACCTGTGGACTGTGTATTTTAAAACACTTGATTTTCTTAAAGTTTTCTAAAACCACTTTAAAGGGATATAGCTATATTAATGGATTCCAGAAAGAGTGTGACAGAGAATGGATCATTCTAGACATATCCTATTCATATGTTCTTCATCCATATCATCAGCTCCTGCCACTCTCAGGGACAGAATACTGGTATAGATGGATCTTTGGTCTGGCTCGGTGTGGTACTGCTTATGCTCTTAGAACAAGGGTGGGCAATTATTTTGGGCAAAGGGCCAGTTACTTAACAAGGTTTGGTGAACTGTTTAGGGCTGCACAGGTAGCCCCACACCTTGATAGGTGGCCCCCTGGCCGCCATCTTGGGACTGGAAGTTGAACCCATGACCTTTGCCGCCAGAAGTCCCTCCCCTGATCCCCCGGAAATACTCCTTTTGGGAGGGTTGGGGAGGGTGTGCCATCTTAGAATCAAAAAAAAAAAAATCATACACTAAAAGTCAAACACCTACTATAACATATTTTAATTTTATTACAAAAAATATTTTTGTCATGTTTTGTGTTTGTGTAGACTATATAGAGGTGATTGCATAATAACTCAAAAATAATTTCTCAGTCTTATTTCATAGATTTCATAGATTTCTGGGGTCAGAAGGGACCTGGTAGATCATCGGGTCTGACCCCCTGCTCTAGGCAGGAAAGAGGGCTGGGGTTAAGTAACCCAAGCCAGATGCCTGTCTAATCTCTTCTTGAACACCTCCAAGGTAGGGGAAAGCACCACCTCCCTTGGAAGCCCATTCTATATTTTGGCAACCCTTACCGTAAAGAATTTCTTCCTTATGTCCAATCTAAATCTATTCTTCAGTTTGTGGCCATTATTTCTGGTAACCCCGAGGGGCACCCTGGTAAACAAAGTATCCCCTATTCTCTGCTGACCTCCCGATGAGTTTGTAGACAGCCACAAGATCGCCTCTCAGCCTTCTCTTGTGGACGCTGGAGAGATTCAGGTCCCTCAATCTGTCTTCATAGGGTCTTACCTGCAGGCCCTCAACCATACAAGTAGCCCTCCTTTGGACCCTCTCGAGGTTATCCACATACCTCTTGAAGTGTGGCGCCCAAAACTGAATGCAGTACTCCATCTGCAGCCTCACCAATCCTGCATAGAGGGGAATTATTACCTCCCTAGACCTGCTTATGATGCACCTGCTGATGCAACAAAGGGTGCGGTTAGCTTTGCTTATTACCTTGTCACACTGGTGACTCATGTTCATTTTTGTGTCAGCCAGGACTCTTGAGATCTCTTTCCACAGTTGTGGTGCTCAGAATGGTACCCCCCAGCCTATAGTTGTGTTGGAGATTCTTTCTCCCCAGGTGCAGCACCTTGCACTTATTCTTGTTAAATTGCATCTTATTCTGATCCACCCACTTCCCCAGTCTGTCCAAATCTGCCTGAATTCACTCCCTGCCCTCCACTGTCTTTACTATACCCCATAGTTTAGTGTCATCTGCAAATTTGCACAAGGTGCTTTCAACACCTTTATCCAAATCACTGATGAAGATATTAAACAGTACTGGTCCAAGGACAAAGACTTGGAGGACACCCCTGCCCACACCCCTCCAGGGAGAAACCGACCCATCCACCACCACTCTCAGGGTGTATCCCATAAGCCAGTTTTTCACCCCCCTTGCTGTGAAAAAATCCACATCACAGCTACTCAGTGTGCTTGTAAGAATTGGGTGTGACACTGTGTCAAAAGCCTTCTTAAAATCCAGGTAAATAATATCTACTTTCACTCCTGCATCTAAGCACTTTGTGACCTGGTCATAAAAAGAAACCAGGTTAGTCGAGCAGGATCTGCCTGCTATAAACCTATGTTGGTTGTCCCTTAACATTGTGTTACCCACTGGTCCCCTGCAAATGTGATCCTTTATGATTTTTTCTAAGGTCTTGCTGAGAATAGAGGTGAGGCTAACTGGCCTATAATTACCTGGGTCCTCCTTCCTCCCCTTCTTGAAAATAGGGACCACACTGGCCCTTTTCCAGTCCTCTGGGACCTGTTCCAAGTGCCATGAGTGCTCAAACAGTTGCGCCAGTGGTTCTGCTATGTAATCGGCCAATTCCTTTAGTACCGTTGGGTGAAGATCATCGGGGCCTGCTGAGTTAAATATGTCCGATCCTTCCAAGTGCCCCTTCATTAGGTCAGTGCTAACTGTTGGTGGATTGTTATTATTCTTACTCCAGACTAAAGACTCATTGGGAGTTGTATTTGTATCCATGTCCAGGAAAACAAAAGCAAAGAAATTATTTAAGAGCTCTGCTTTTTCCATCCTATCAGTTACAAGTTGCCCTAGTCCATTCTGTAGCAGCCCTATGTTACCCTATGCCTCCTTCCTCCTCTCTATGTACTTAAAGAAGGACTTTTTGTTATTCTTAATCTTTGTTGCCAACTTGAGTTCTGTATCTGCTTTGGCCTTCCTCACTGCTTCCCTGCAAGGACGAGCCAAGCAGGTATACTCCTCCTCGGTCACTGCCCCCTGCTTCCATAGCCTGTAGGCCTCTTTTTTTCCTCTGAAGGCTCTCATGGATTTTGCTGCTCAGCCAAGAATGTTTTCTGGCTCTTTTGCCTCCCTTTGCGTGTAATGGGATGGTACCCCCCTCTGCACCTGTAGGATCAGTCTCTTGAGGAACTCCCACCCTTCTTGGACTCCCATCTCATAGATGTGATTACTCCTTAGTCTCACCCTAACTAATCTCCTGAGTGCGTTGAAGTTAGCCTTCCAGAAGTCCAGCACTACTGCCCTACTAGTTGTCTTTCCCACCTTACGCCGGATAGCGAATCCTATCAACTGGTAGTCACTTACCCCTAGATTACCTTGTACTTGTAGATTCCCCACCAAATCCTCCCCTGTGGCTAGCACCAAGTCAAGTAAGGCATCTCCCCTAGTGGAATTGCATACCTCTTGTGTTAGATGCAGGTCCTGTATGCAGGTTAAGAGCCTACGTGAAGAGACAGACCTGGCCAACTGCTCCTCCCAGCAGATGTCTGGGTACTTTAGGTCACCCATGACAACTAGGTCTTTTGAGCGTACTGCCTTTGAGAGCTGTTTTGAGAATTCTAGGTCTAACTCTTCCTCCTGGTGTGAGGGTCTGTAATAGACCCCCACTACCAAGTCCCTATCACCCCTACCCCCTTGTAATCTGACCCATCGGACTTTGATTTGCCCTTCTTCTGTCCCCATCTTTATTACAGAAGATGTAGAACGTTCCCTAATTTTTATAGGAACCCCCCACACTTTTTCCCCAATCCATCCTGCCTGTTTATCCTATAGCCTTCAATGCCCACTGCCCAGTCATGGGTAGGGTCCCACAAGGTTTCTGTTAGACCAACCAGGTCGAGATCTTTGTCCGCAAACAGGAATGCAAGTTCCTTCTGCTTGTTTCCCATACTTCTAGCGTTAGTATAGAGACACCTAAGGCCCCTGATAGATGCTCTAGTATTCCCCTATCCTGATTCTTAGTGGGCCCCTTAATGCTAACCTGATCATTTCCAGCATGTGGTTCATGGCTTGTCTTACTCGATCTCGTCCTGAACTGCATCCCCATCCCCCAATGAAGCTAGCTGAAAGCTCTACATAGGAGGTCTGCCAACCTGTAAAAGAACAGACTCTTACCTGTTGGAGAGGCATGTAGACCGTCCTGACCCAGCAAGGTCTTGTCCTGGAAGTACGGATCATGGTCTAGAAAGCCAAACCCCACACGGTAGCACCAGCTCTGATGGCATGAGTTGACCTCCTCAATGCAGTTGCTGTGGTGCTGGCCATGGCTGCTGACCGGGAGGACTGATGAGAAGACTACTTGTGCCCCCAAGTCTCTAAGCCTGTCTCCCAGAGCCATGTAGTCAGCCATGACCTGTCCCAGACTACTCTGGGCCGCATCATTCATTCCAACATGGATGAGGACCATGAGGTAGTAGTCAGTGGGCCTGATTAGGTCTGGAAGCCTTGCTGTGACGTCCCAAATCCTAGCTCTGGATAGGCAGCATACCTCCCGTACTGTGGGATCTGGGCGGCAGATGGCTCCCTCCGTTCCTCTCATATTGGGTGTGGGGGTGTATGGTGGGGTGTGTGTGTAGTGGGTGTGTATGTATGTGGAATATGGGGGGAGTTTGAGGGTCTATGGCTGTGTGTGGGAGGGCATAAAATATGTTGGGTGCTGTGTGGTGTTTGTGGGGTGTGGGTGTGTGGCTCTGGAACACACTGTCCTCTCCTCCAGTCAATGTAGGCAACAATGGAGGGAGTGGTTTGTGGGTTGGAAGGGAGGGTGGGAGG
>NW_017728997.1:33731100-33734483 GCF_001723915.1 Gavialis gangeticus | reverse complement strand
AATGCAGCAGCAGGTGGGAGCACTGGTGCCTGGCTCTGGCCAGAGCTGCACATTGCAGCAAGGAGTGCAGCTCTTGCCAGGCTGTTTGTTTCCCCAGTGCTCACTGGGCACAGGAGGGAAGTCCCAGGTGCCGGAGGCGGTTGCTTTCCCCACCCCAGGCTGCTCCAGTTCCTGAGGCTTCCCTTCTGTACCCAGGGTTTCCCTCCTGTGCCTCACAAGTGCAGGGAGCCCTGGGGAAACAAACAGCCTGATGGGGGCTGCGCTTCTTGCGGCTCTGGCTGGAGCCAGGCACCAGCACTAAGCAGAGCACCCCTCCAAGCTGCTGTGACTGCCCCCCACTGCCTGCCAGGATTGCATACCATGGGGAGGAGTGTGGGAGGGATCCCCATAACTCTCTCCCCTCATATCCACACCCACACCCTGCCCACCTGAGCTCTGTGTTGCCTCCACCCCCCTGGGTGAGGGCTCCACCCTGCAGCCAGCCCCACGCTCCCACCCAGCTGCAGCCCCACCCCTTCTCCCAGCTTCACTACCTGCTACCCAGAGGGAATGGGACATGGGGAAGCCTACAGTAGCAGCTCCACCCCATGCTAGTGGGGTCAGCCCTTCAGCCCATGAGGGTGGGAGCCAGGCATAATAGGATATTTTGGGGGTGGGTGTAGGTGCCTTGCTCGCACCCTCGTGGGAGGAAAGGCTGGGCCGAGCACAATTCATTGGGGAGCGCTGCAGTCCAGATAAAATTGCCTGGGGGGCCATATCTGGCCTGTGGGCTGTATTTTGCCCACCCCTGTTTTAGAGGCAAAGCACCTGTAAGCTTATGGATTTTCACAAACTCTCTATATTTCTCTCAACTGAAAAGTCTGAAAATTTCTCACTTTTATAGTAAAAGTATTGCTACTGCAATACAAATGCAATACAAGTGCTACTGCACGTTTATAGTTACTCTTGTTTGTTTGTTTGTTTTTTAGTAAAGTTATATTCTCACTAGACTGTTGCATGGAATTTATCGGGGGAACCTTTTTTGTTCTGTCAGCCCATAATACACTGTTGAGTATTAAAAAATAATTAGACTGAGCTTTTTAAGGTATAATATTAACAGAATCACAAAAATGAATTGAGCATCTCTGAAGTGAGCATGGAAGATCCCAAATTGCACCAAAGTAGTGGGGGGTGCTTGTCTTTAGTCATACAGACTAGCAGGAAAGCAGTAGAAAAGTCTAATTCGGAAGGAATTTTTAAATATGGCGTGCCTAAAAATGAGGTGTAGGCAAGGGCAGATCCAGAGGGGGTGCTGTGGCATGACCACATTCCCTTTTCTGGCCACATGGCAAGAGCAGCAGCCTGGGACTTCAAGTTCTGAAGAAGGTGAGCATTACTGACCTCTTCCCCACGCCCCCCGCCCTGGCTCAGAATCACATCCCCTCGCATCCTCCCACGCTTGCCTGCTGCTGCCACTGTCGCAGGACTAAAGGTCCTGTTTTACTTCAGCCTGCCTGCACAGTGTCTGGGCTAAACCTGGGACACTGGTGGTGGTGGTAGGTGGGTGAGTTCCCCCTCCCTGCCTGCCTCCCCTGGGTATTCTCTGCCAGCTGGAAGCAGGCATGGGGAATGGAAGCCTGCTCACCTGCTGCTGCTGCCACCATCCTGGGCTAAGCCCAGCCCCTGTACAGCTTGGCTGGAGCAGGACAAGAGCTCTCCTCCCAACCCCAAAACACCAGGGACAATGTGGATACCAACAGTTGTACCTTGGGGAGGGGGCAGTGGGAAGGAAGGTGGGAGATGTGCTTCTGAGCATGAAAGGGAAGGAGTGGGAGAATGCTTACCTTCTAAAGTCCCCGACTGCTGCTCCTGGGGTGTGGTTTGTGTGACCCAGTGGGAGCGGGGGTAGAAGGCTCGGAGTGGGTGGTGCAGCCACCCCTCAAGTGTCTGTTGGTGCTCCTGTAGCCTCCCTCCCTTTATAAAATCCTGGATCTGCTTCTGCGGGTGGGTCTCTGCATTAAAATGAAATCTGAGGAGAAATCAAGTTGACCCATAGCAGTTGAGCTGGTGTCATGTCAGGCATTTTAGAAGTATTCAGACATTTCCCCAGTAAATTACTGAAAGTGAATGACACGAAATTACAGAATCCAGTGATTTGAATAGTAAGCCTTTCTTAATTTCAGGATATACAGATTTTCTAATCCATTCATAGTCTCACTTGTTAGAACACTAAAGAGCTAATCCTACCTACCCTTCTCACATGCATGGTCTCTTTGAAGTCATTGCAGCTACACAAGGGGGTAAAATGAGTATCATTTAGCATTCTTCCTTTGTATTTGCAACACATATAACACAGTAGGCTCCAATCCCAATTAATGCTTTTTGGGGTGCTACTGCAATACAAATAACTAATAGTAATGTTATAAATCCTGTGCATTTAGAGGAGCTGGAAAGGAATTGAGTGGTATTTTGCAACTCATTCAGTGAAAATAGAATATGTGTATAGTAGCTGAAAAAAATTTAAATTTACCAGTCTTAGTTCTTAATATATAAAGAGTGAGGCAAAGAGGATTCAGTATATCACTCTAGCTTAATATTAACATTCCCAAACTACTAAAAAAAACCATATTCTACAAATCTTGTGTTCACACTATTATAACATGATGGAGTTATTCATTTGCTTTGATATATTCTACATTTTGTAAGAATGAAAAAGCTGGATATGAGCTTAACTGGGATCATATATTTGCTTACAAACTAAGTTTCTCCATTTTTGTTTGGAGAGCTAGATATTACCTCATATTCTTTTCACTGTATGTGTCCATTATTGCTTAGTTGTGGCTTTTAATGACATTTGAGCCAAAATTAACTGGAAGAAAATCAATAAATTCAGTACTGCAGTACTTCTACTCCTGGGTGGATCTAGGACCTTGTAAAGGACGGTGCAGAAGCAGTCGCAAGCATTGGAGGGTTAGCTGCAACCTCTGTTCCCAGCTTTCTCCTTTCCCAACCCACCCCCACCTTGGCAGGCAGACACTGCAGTGACAGCAGCAATGGGGGACTTTTTTAAAGGTCCTCACCTAGATAAGAATCTTCCCTCCCCCCTCTAACTTCCCCCCCCGATAAGTGGCATGTCCCCTTCCCTCCATTCTTCCCTTCTCCCATGCACAACTGCCTCTGGCCCAACTATACATGGCTGTCCTGCAGGCAGAGTTGGGCAGGGGAGGGTGGCTCCAGAAATGCTCTGGCTTGGCTACATGGAGACCTGGGATTTGCTGGGGGCAGCAGTAGCAGTGAGTGGGTTCCCTTCCCCTGCACTTGCTACTAAACTGGCAGAGAACACCCAGGAGGACCAGGCAGAGAAGAAAACCCTACTTGCTGCCACCAGCTGCCCCCCCCCCCCC
>NW_017728997.1:33729829-33730498 GCF_001723915.1 Gavialis gangeticus | reverse complement strand
TTGAATTTACCCAAGGTAGGGGCGAGGACCACTTCCCTGGAAAGTTGGTTCCAGATTCTGGCCACCCTAACTGTAAAATACTGCCTTCTGATCTCTAATCTAAACCCATTCTCCATCAGCTTATTACCATTGTTCCTCATCACCCCAGGTGGTGCTGGGGAGAACAGGGCTCTTCCTATTTGCTGTTGATCTCCCCTGATGAGTTTGTAGGCAGGCACCAGATCCCCCCTCAGCCTCCTCTTGCTGAGGCTGAATAGATTCAGGTCCTTTAGTCCTCATAGGGCCTGTCCTGCTGCCCTCTCATCAAATAGGTGGCCCTCCTCTGAACGCTCTCCAGGCTGGCCACATCCTTTTTAACGTGCAGTGCCCAGAACTGGATGCAGTACTCCAATTGCAGCCTGACCGATGTTACATAGAGGGGTAGTATCACCTCTCTGGACCAGCTTGAGATGCACCTTTGGATGCATGACAAGGTATGGCTGGCCTTGCTGGCTGTGGTCTGGCATTGGCGGCTCATGTTCATCTTGGAGTCAGTAATGACTCCAAGATCCCTTTCCGCCTCTGTGCTTTCAAGAGGGGAACTCCCCAGCCTGTATGTATGCTCTGGATTCCTTCTCCCAAGGTGCAGCACCCTGCATTTGTCTACGTTGAACTCCATCCTATTCTCAT
>NW_017728997.1:33726126-33728787 GCF_001723915.1 Gavialis gangeticus | reverse complement strand
TAGCTCCTCCCTTCCACTGGTTGTACTCCACCCTTTTAGTCCTCAGGCATTCCTGAATGCCCTTGCTGAGCCAAGGGGGTTTCTGAGCACTCTTACCCCCCTTGCTTCTCTCAGGGACTGTTACTCTTTGGTCCTGGAGGATTGTCCCCTTAAGATATGACCATCCCTCATGGACTCCCATCTCCTCTACCTTCTGTGCCCTCAGTGCCTCCCCCACTAATCTCCAAAGCTCATTGAAGTTGGCCCTTCTGAAGTCAAGGTCTTTAGTCTTGCTGTAGGCCTTTGTCACCCTGCGCTGGATAGTGAATTCCAGCAGGTGATGATCGCTATTGCCCAGGTGGTCAAGGACCTGCAGTCCCCTCACCTGGTCATCCCTAGTGGCCAGGACCAGGTCCAGAAAGGCATTACCCCTAGCGGGGCTGTGCACTTCCTGGATAAGGTGAAGGTCCTGTAATACAGCATGGAACCTATGCGAGTGGTCAGACCTGGCTGTCTGCTCCTCTCAGCAAATGCCTGGGTAGTTTAGGTCACCCATGACAAAACATCCCTTGACCTAACTGCCTCCACAAGTTGACTGGAGAAGTCCCGGTCCAGCTCTTCCCCCTGGTTGGGTGGTCAGTAGTAGACACCCACCATAAGGTCCATTTTACCACGCCTCCTTGTAGTTTGACCCACAGTGTCTCCACCTGACTATCCTCTAACCCGAAGCTAATCCTTGATGTTGTGAGGTGCTTTTTGACATGGAGCGTGACCCCCACCACCACCTTTCCTCTCTGTCCTGTCATTTTATATAGGATGTATCCCTGAATGTCCACCGCTCAGTCGTGGGTGGGGTCCCACCAGGTTTATGTGAGTCCTACCAAGTCTGGATTCTTATTCGCAATCAGGAGGCACAGTTCCTCCTGCTTGTTCCCCGTACTATGAGCATTAGTGTAGAGGCACTTGAGGCCTCCTGAGGGTGCATGCGCCTCCCCACCACTCACAGGATAGTTGTGGCCCCCTACTCCCAGGACGTTGTTGCTTACCTGGGCATCCCTTTCTCTTGTCACCCTGCATGCTGGTGAAGCATCCCCTCCACTCGGAGCGGCCCCTTCCCTTGGTGAAGCTAGTTTAAAGGAAAAGTCCCCAACTACTGGGGTTGACTGAAAGGCAGGGGGCATCTTGCCACTATGTCCCCTCTGAATCTGCCTGGCCTGTACTATACAGTTAAGCCAGAGGTTAAAAGCTCAATAGGATGCAAGAGGTCTGAACAGTATTTTATGAAATAAGCCACCTTATTAATTGTCAATAATTATACTGGCCCTTCTTCTTTCTCTGGAAGTTGTACAGGCATTTTTGTCTATGTAAATTACATTGTTTGTGAATGAATTATACAGTATTTGGATGATTAGAATAGGCACAATAAATAATGGGGATTTTTTTGTTATAGTAAAACTGTGCGTTAGTACTAGAGTGTCTGCAATTTTGGGTGGTTCCTTCAAATCGTGGGGGATCAATACAATATATTGGACCAGTCCCTCTGGGTTTGACTTCCCAAACTCTTGCCTCTTCTTTATTTTTTAAGGGATCGCATTTTTGCGTATCAGTAGAGCAGATTCATTATTTAACAGCATTCCCTAGACCAAGTACAGTAGAAAACTTGCAAAGTTTGTATGCAAAAAAAAATGACATCATGTCTGTATGCAGAGGGCAGGTGTTTGTTACAGCATGCTAGTCTGGTTCCTTTGTCATGTATGACTAACATTCATATCTGAGTTTTGTGACTAAAGGAACTGAGGATACCACTGTGAACTGTGCACCTGAGAGTTTGGTACCTCTATAGCTATGCAGACAGCTGAGCACTTTAATTTTTTTAAAACTCTTTTGTGCAATAGAGTTCCATGGCTTTGATTTTTCTGTATTGTGTAGGTATAGAGTAGAAGGATGCCCAATTCTTAGATCTGTTATAAAACAGATCTAAGAATTGGGCATCACAACTTCATCATTAATGGTCTTGACAGCAAACTGTCCATGCACATAATACTGTTTTTTGTAAAGTAAATCAGATGGTATCCATGTCACCTTCAGAAATATTTCAGAAGAGGTTATCCCATTAATATTAGGTGGACAGGGTGGTATAAAAAAATCAGTGATATATAATTCTAATATCTGTTCATATGTTTGTACTGTTTTTATTGCAGTCTTAAATCAGTATAAACTGATAGCTATCCCCATAAGTAATTCTGACGTATAATTTAATGAATGCATCAAGACACAGTACATAAAGAATAGGTGATAAAATATTGCACCAACATTCAGTACATTAAAATACTGACTTTTTGAACAGCTGGCTTGGTCCTTTTTTTCTCTGCTGGAATACCTATTCATATTAAAAGATTAGCGTGACCAGCAACGAGTGTTAAATGACTTGACTTCTTTCCAGAAATGAAAGAACTTGGGACCTAACTTAGAATATCTTGCAGCTTAAGAGCTATATTTTCTAAAACTTTTTTCACAATATTATCATAATTAACACCCACACAGATGCACACATTATATATACTAGAAAAAAACCCCCAATAAAATGTTGAATTTAGAATCTTTTGAAACATGAGGTTATCGTGAATGTTTATGGTTTTATATAAATAGTTTTGTCATACCACATTTTAGACGTATCTTGTC
>NW_017728997.1:33715283-33721126 GCF_001723915.1 Gavialis gangeticus | reverse complement strand
CCACACAGATGCACACATTATATATACTAGAAAAAAACCCCCAATAAAATGTTGAATTTAGAATCTTTTGAAACATGAGGTTATCGTGAATGTTTATGGTTTTATATAAATAGTTTTGTCATACCACATTTTAGACGTATCTTGTCCTGATTTTTTACAATTTCATTATTATTTTCTTTATGATTTATAAATCATTGTTGTAATAGAAAAATATCCCATAAAAATTGGAGAAGAGCAATAGTAATCGGAAGCATCACAGATTCATCAAGAAAGCAAAAGATGGTTTAAAACATGTTCCAAACTCAAACTGGGTATCAGTGAAAAAAAAATTCTAAAATAACCATAAAGATAATACTGAAAAATATAGCCATCTATATTCCTAAAAAATGAAAGAACAAAGGGTAGTAGGAATGGCAGAGAACTGAACCATAGGAAAAGTTTAATACCAGAAATGGAGTTCATTGAAAAAGAAAAGTGAGGGAAAGATTGATAATGCATGCAACATTTGTGTTAGAACTGAGTGCTGTTGATAATTGATTTTGAGTTCACTTTAATCCAAAACCAAACTTGAACCTGGGTGAGAATTAGGAAGGGATGATAACTATACCCACAGAAGTCTTTATACGCTCAAAAAAAAAAAAAAAGGCTTGCTCATGTGCATATTCATTCACACAAGCCCAGATCCAGGTCTGAATCTGGACCAATTGCTATAGTTTAGGGTTTCATATTGAACAAAGCAGTACACCACCAAGGTTGGTTTAAATGTACTTATGGTGCAGCATAAAATCTTTAGTGTCACTGTTCATTAAAAAAAAGTCTTCTGAATCTGAGCGACAGACCAGGTGAGCAGTGCTGTTCACTACTTTTGGGGGAAATAGGAATTTTTTTTCTTAAACTTTCTGGAGAGGGCAACTTTACAGTGTTAAACATCCCTGAGCATGGGAGCCTAAGTTACATGCCAGAGAGTCTCCTAGCAGACTGTCTCTCTGGAGGACCCTGGGATATGCAAGATGAGAGGAAATTCCACTCCAGAAAACATATTTTCCTTTTTGTCATTTTTGTTTGTGCATAAATCCATGAACATCATACTCATCTAACTCCTCCTTCCAGATACAGAGCACATGTCACACAAACATGACTATAGCAGATATGCTGATGGATAACTTTAATTACAGACACCAAGGTATGCATGCTGAATTCTGTAACTATGCCAGCACCAGAAGTGGAAACATCCTCCACAGCGCCCCTTAGACAGGATTTTGCAGTGATACTTGGGAAGCATGTGGTGTGGTTTGTTCAATCAGACAAATATGCTCTTTTCCTTCTTCATGATAAAATGTAGATAATCACAAGAGCATTGTGATTTATAACTTGCAATTTTGAGGCCATTATTATTTTTAATTAAGACAATAAATATTAAATAATTAAATTAAGGCAAGTTGGAGAAAGAGGCCACTTCACTGCATCCACTCATTTGAAGATTATGTATGGCTACAAAGATTCAGGTGAATAAAACCATTCAGTAAGGGAATAAACAAAATACAAAGAGGAAGAAAAAAGTTCTGGCAGGTTGATTGTCATTAGGATTAGATTGTCATCTTTGCTGTCTCCCTTTCAAGCACTTTCTCCAGGTACAGAAATTTCAATAAGGCTAGTCAGCTATTAAGCATGTGCTTAAGTACTTTGCTGGACTGGAATCAAAATGATCAGTTCTTTGCCTTCAGCTAGTATTTTCAATTTGCTTGCTTTCTTTCTATGTGAAAATCTCAATGTGACTGAAAAATCAAATGATCTCCCAAAATAAGCCTATTCTCTCAATGAAAATGAAACAGCCTGTGGCAGCTTTTCTACATGGATTACTTTAGGGGTACATAGATATCAAGTCAAGTCAAGTCAGTCCCTAGGCTGCTGTGATCATGGGGGGACCTTAGATATTGTAACAATCCTCCTCCGCATCCGGGGCTCGACCAATCCGTATGAGGTTAGGTGAGTTGCTTTGCATCATTGGTGATTCTTTGGGCAAAGTGACCTAATGGCGCCCATCTCCTCTCCAGGTATAAATGGCTGTTGGCCCACAGGGAGCTCATCCACCCTTTGACAGGTCTTGTTTGTAGTTCTGCTGGGTGTTCCACACAGCCTCCTCGCCCAAGCTAGCCCAGGTGGGGGCACTGGTTTAGTCGCTTGACAACCTGACTGTGGAACAGGCTGTACTGGTTTACATAGTACCAGATAGCAGACCAAGAGTGTCATAGACATAGCTAATTCCATTTGTCCTGCTTTTCCTGTTTTGGGGTATCATTATCAGACAGACGTACTGTAACTATCTAGACATACTAACTCTTTTGGCAGTGGAGAATGGCCTGCACCATATTCTTTAAAAATTACTGGACCTACAGGCTTTTTCCGAGTTGTTGCGCAAAATAGATTAATGTGTCTTTGCAGCAGATTGCTGTAGTTAAACTACTACCAGAAGCTGCAGATTGTTGCCATGATTATATCTTTAGAGGACCTAAATGTGTGTAATGGGGAGATCTTGCTCCCTTCACTGCTACCTTTCTCTTTCACGGTGTCTGTTGAAAGCCTTTAAGACAGTTACAAATAAACCAATGATTAATTAAGAAAACACAAAGACATAGTTGTTGAAAAGTTCCTCAGAACCTTGGCCAGAGGTACGATGGCGTTCAGACCACACCCTTCCCAACCACTGCCATGCACTATGAGAATGCTTTAATTCTTGTTAACAATTGCAGTGAATGGGAATGTCTGGTAGAAAAGTATTGACTAAGTTTTAAGTGTAGCTAGAAAACTACCCTGTCAAGAATACTTGAATTTTAGAGCTTACATGGTTATTTACAAGTGTACAAAATATTTTTGATGAAACGCAAATAGTTAACTGTTGCAATTTTCATTGTCAGCTTGGCACTTTGTGCAGCATACTTCATAAAGGTGTGCATGGTTTTGAGCAAAAACTAACTCAACGTACAGTTAGGCATTATGTGTTCCCAAGCAAAAATCATACTCCCCACTTCATATGGAGCCAAGAAAATGAAATTTGAGAGGTTGCAAAATTACAGAAGAAAGGACAAGTTTCATGCAGAATTCTGTGAACTGTAAATATGTGAAGTTTATGCAGCTGCATTATCACTATATGTATAACTGAAGAACAGAGTCATAGCCCTGTGCCCGGGCTGTCATTTGTCACATGGTTTCTTTCTGTGTGTGTATAAATAAAGATACCAATGAAGATTCAAATTGTTTTTATGTCATAAAAGATTTTCCTTTTAAAAAATCGTTATTTGCTTATGACTTCTTACACTTCACTGGTTGGTATTTTGCAGTTCCCCATTGTGTGTGTATTTACCTTTACTCTATTCAGTCTGAAAAGAGCACAGCAAGTATAGCTGTTGAGACATATGTCCCATTTCCTCTAAATGGAAGGCATTTATTGTTAGTGCATCAAGATTATAAAGACTACTTGTTCACATAATGGATACAGCTGGTTGGTTGGGGGTAGGGGGTTCTCACAATAAAAAGGCATTCAATTGCTGCTGGGATCCTTGTCAGTAAGATACTCAAAGATGGTTAATTGGACATTAATGTGTCAGATTCTTAACAAAATAACAAAAAATTTGCCAAAAATGAAACTCAGAGGAAGCACGCCTCCAAATTTTACAACAAAGCTTTGTTTAAAATGGAAGTTAAAGCAGCTGAAGATTTATGACATGTTGACATAACTGATGGTAAAGGAGTTGGCTGAAGCAATGGGTGTGAAGGGCCAAATGAGAACATCTGCATTAAGAAGCTAATTCTCTTAAACATACTGATCAAAATATTAATGCTACATGTAAACACAAGTGCTTTATCTGACAGTGATTTACATTTGGAACGACCTAATCCAACTATGTACTGCATCTTTATTCATTACCAGCAGCCTTTACTTAACACTTCATGCCCGCTTGCACAGGTGGACAATCTACTCAGAGTGACTATTGTGTTTATGTTATTTTTTCATAAGCCGGGTTTGAAATTTGTCAAACTGCATCATTGTTTAACTATGTGCCAGTCAAAGGGAAATTGCCAGATGGAGCAGCTTTCCCCTAACCTTGCTCCAGGCAATGAAATTACACATAGGCCACAGTCTTATGTCAAGTCTTTAAAAAAAAAAAAATAGTCAGGCCATGAATAGGTATGACTATGTGCATTCACAAAACCTGGCTTTCTTATGCCACTAATTTTATATGAAAGCTCATGCCAATGGTAAATAAAACTTCATGTCCGTCATGTCACTCATTAACTAGGTGCTCATAATTTATGTATTTAAGGCTTGCTTGTCCGCCAAGCAATCAAACAGTAAACCATGTTTTATAGGTGTTAGTGTTTATAGAAACTGTAAATAAATGTCAAACAAAAAAAATCAGGTTTCAGAAAAATGATCAGGGTTAAGTCATTTATCATTGTTCCAACTGGAAAAATCTGAGAACCTGCTGGTGCCAAAGCAAATGTTTCCCCAACTTTTTCTAACTTGCAGTTTAAACTACTAGATTGGGGAATTCTATTAGTAGGATTTGATGAAATGGAAAACTTTCTAGATCATATGTTTTAAATGAATCACTTACTTAAAGAATAGAGAGGGCTGATTCTCCCCTAAAATGACCTTGATTATTATTATTATATTGCAATTTTGCTTAAATCTAAATACCATCTAAATCTAAATCTAGATATAACTTGGAGCTAGGATGGTCTAGGTAAAAGTTAAGCTTCTTCAGAAACATTTTCAGAGAGATTTATCGCAAGTAAAGGAAGGTATTTTTATTCCTGCAGCCATAACCTTGCTGTTGTGGGAGCTACCAGACTTTTCATGCTGTGCCAACTTTCAGAATTTTTCCTCCGACTCATGTAAAAGAAAGAAATGACACTACAGGACATATTGCTTGAGTAATGGTATGATATCATTGCTTTCCATGCAGAGCAGCTACTTTAGGCAGTCAGAAGTCCAATTTTTGTCATGCTTACAGGCATGCACACACTTTGGTTATGCTCATGTGAGCCACCAGATAACAAGTATTTTCAGAGTGTCTTGCCTGCATCCATAAATCTGTATGTTACACACTTTAGTAACACAGTCAGAGGTTTGTAAAGTACTTTGTAGCCAAATAAAAACTTCCTAAAAATATCTATAGCACAGTGGTTCTCAACCATTTTGGACTTGAAGCCCCCTTATTGGACTTGAGGCTCCCATCCATAACTTCTGTGAATTACCCAATTGCAAAAACTAGTTTATATATTACAGTGCTTACTTCCTTGAGAGTGGCCAGGCAGTGGGGGTGAGGAAGAAGCCAAGCAGGTTCAAACTTGAGCCTGCTCTGCTCATCTCCTCACACCTGGCTTGTGTCCTCGCACCTCATGGTACCCTTTAAAGCATCTGCTGGTGACCCTTGGTACTGTGGTACGCTGGTTGAGAATTAGTGCTGTAGGTCATTGGTGCTCAACCATTTTGCCTGATGGGCCAGATGCACAGTGTCTGGTCCAACCATGGGCTGAATGGTGTTTCCCGTTCAATGCCTGGGACCAGCGCAATGGTCACCATCCAACCATGTGGAGGGGTGCAGTCTAGCCTGAGCCCAGTCTTGCAGGGGAGAAAGGGGGCTCACCCAGCCCTGGGAGCAGATTGGGTAGGAGAAAAGGGTGAAACCAAAAGAGGGATGAAGGCGGAGTGAATGTTAATATGTATGAACCAAGGTGCATACAATGTGTAATGTTCAAAGCAGCTCCCCAGTTTGTTGTTTTTGAGAGGTAGTCTGAAGCTGCCTCCATTCTGAATAAAGTTGTTGCGAGTGATGTGT
>NW_017728997.1:33687458-33710283 GCF_001723915.1 Gavialis gangeticus | reverse complement strand
AGAATAGGGTGAGGGGAATCATGGCTCAGCCACAATGCAGCCTGAATCCGGCTCCCCAGGGAAAAGAGGGCATGGCCCAGCCATACAAGGGAGGAAAGGGGGCATGGCTGGCCTCAGCCAAGCCCCATGGGGGAAAAAGGGGCATGGCTTAGCCTTGTGGGGGAGAGGGGGCATGGCCTAACCCAAAACCAGCTACACAGGAAAAGGAAGCATGGCCCAGTCCTAACTTGGCCCTGTGGGGGTAAAAGGGGGCATGGCTCAGTGTGGCAGTGTGCTCTCTGGTTAGCTAGTTGATCTCCCACTTAGGTTCAACACTCCTATGTTCTTTGATTTCTTGCCTGCCATGACTTTGCTAGAACTGTTGTGGACAGAAAGAATGTCCACCCTGTGGGTTTTCCCTCTGCTAATCTTCATTGTCAATGTTCTCCATGGCTCCTTTCTTCCCCTACATCCTGTTCCATCACTCAGATGGTGTGCTTAGCAATTACAGATCTGAATGTTTGTTCTCTCAGCCTTCTTCACTTGATTGGTCTACAACTTACTCCTGGCTCTCCTTGGCTGAGGCCCAGTACTCTAATAGGTAGTTTCTGTTAAGATAAAAGTTAGTGATGCTGGACCCTCAGGATCCACTTAATGGCTTCTTTGTTCCACCGTAGGTTCAGGAAACATTAGGTTGCCTCTTGGTCCAACCTGCATTATTCATAATCCTTGTTCACTCACAGCATCTCAAGGCCTCCATTAGCAGAATCGACCCCAAACAGGTAAGCCCATCTTCTCTTAATTTCAACTCTCAGGTTACCAGGCTCTCATAATATAGTCCATACCTGGAGCCAACAGATATCTTCCAGAATTCCTGGTCAGTCTCCCGAGTTCTGGGTCATTGATTATACCCCCCTTTACAGTCTTTTAGCCAGCTCAGGGTGCTCAAGAATTATCCTCAGCACCATCACTGTAAGGAGAAATGGCAGACTTCCCACCTACCCAGCGAGACTCTTCTTAGTTTCTTTAATCAGTCCAGACTGGCCACCTTCCATGGACCACATCTTGTTCCCATCAGACATCTAATTAGTACACAACTATATGTCATTTCTCAACCCATCTCTTGTCCCACTCACTTCTCTCTATTTTCTGCTCTCAGGGCTGTACTTGCACTCCCGGACAGGAGCTGGATGGCTGGCTCCCTTCCTATGCTTCCTCCAGGGACTTGGTCAGCAGCTCAATCTATCAGTGGTTTGCCTGCAACTCCCTGCTGTCACCCAGTTAGTGCATTTTAATTCCCCTCTTCCAGGGTAGTCCATACTCTTGGAGGGTAGGGTCTGAGCTCCCAACCCCCCCCCCCTTTTCTACATAGGTTACCGCTTTCCTACTAGTCTGAAGTGGCAATCATATTTCCTTAGTGTTCCCTTCCCTGTGATGGTCGCAGCAAAGGCAGTCCTCTAGGCTTCTCAGTGATGATCAGCCCATGCTTCCATGCAGGTTCCAGATAGAGGAGAACTCTCCTCTTCTGCCTCCTGCAGTCCTTTCTTCTCCCGGTGGCCCCAAACTCCTAGGGTCCTCTGGGATTCTGCTTCCCCTCTGCCAAACTCAGAAACATCAGATTTAAAGGGCCTGAGTCTGCGGCCGTGACTCTTTACCACCGGACTTCCAAGTCAGGCTCACCAGCAGAGGCAATCGTAGTGGGGCCAGAACCCAGCTCCCTGCTACACTCAGCTTCGTGGGTAGGAGAAGGCACAGCCTAGCTCTGACTAAACATGTAGGACTTGCAGTTTGGGATTTTGGCAGGGGGGAAGGTAGCCATTTTAATGGCCACTGTTCCCCTGTTGTCAAATTTCCCAACCCATTGGGAGCCCTTTGCACCAGATCCAATGGCTTTGCGGGCTGCATTTGGCCTATGGGCTGGAGGTTGAGCATCCTTGCTGCAGTTGATACACACCTGTATTAAGGAGACTTCATATTTGTTCCCCAACTCAGTACAGAATCCACCTTAGAATGAGCAAATACAACTGTGGGATATTGAGTTATAAGCGTTTGAAAAATAACTTTTTTGTTTTTTAATTGTTCAGATGAATTTAAGCCTTTTCAAATCTGACTAGCACAGTTACCCAGACTGCAGGGTATGGATTGCTGCTTGCTAGCATTCCTCCTCTGTTTCTAGCTGGAGGAGGATTATGAGCTATGGGAGAGTAGGGGAGATGAAATGCAAAAGGCTGCTTTGTTCTTTTTGCAGAAGGCAAAAAAAAATGATAGCTGAGGGGATGGATGAACTTCTGCTAAATCGCTATTTTATGTAAGCAGTTGCTATTGTTGCCACAGAAATGTAATGTGTCTGAAAATGAGGGGGAAATGTTTTCTGCAGTTACTGGCATTAATGGAAGAGAGTGGTCAAAAAAATAATCTTTTGTAAAATGTGGCCCTCAATATGAAAAAATTTGAAGTTCCTTCCTTCTGCAAAGAAGTGTATGGAGTTGAAAAATGGGCTCCCTTCTAAATTATTTCAAACTCCTATAAAACTACTTGTAAAACTTCACATAAAATATTTTACTTATGAGCAGTACTAGTCATAGCTGTTTCTGTCATGTCTTGAAGCTCATCATTCAATGAAAAACGGCCTGATGACTCAATGGATTTGATGTCCTTGGATACTGGGAAATCTTTAGGGAGGCATATGCAGGAGAGACATGTCCATCTAGTTCAGGAAAGGAAATTTCCCTTCTGGGTTTCTGGCAAAACTTTAAATCATTTACCCAGTACTGCTCTTGTGTCAGTGTCCTTCATGCTGCTGTTCTGTATTTTCCCACTGACCTGATTGACTTCCTCTTTGTAAGTTGTTAGCAAATAACTTTTTTTACACAATATACAGTTTTATTGCATACATTTTTGGCATGTGCAATGAATCAGTGCATAAAAGAACTAGAAATGCAATGAAAAACCTTAACACGCACCATACATGTTTTGGCAGATAAATATATGCATACATTTATTCCCATAATACCAGTGTGATTTTTGCTTTAGCTGTGTGTAATGTATGTATATAAAATTTTGTACATTTTTATAGCTAAGATATTTTCTGTATATTTTACCATTGCACAATGACTTGACCAGATCCTTAGATGGTATAGGTTGGAGTAGCATTCTTAACATTAATCATGTGACATCTGTTTCCACAGGCTAAGAATATTAACCTGTCAGTCTAGTGTTTGGTACATAAAAGGCTAATATTTTAAGTTTAATATTTTTTATTTACTATTTTAGCAAAAATTGTATTGAGTTGAGAAACTGAAATTAAGGCAGTGGTTACATTTACTTGAAAAATGAAATAAGATGTATCATTTTCATTGTCTTTGTCTCGTGTGTAAATTCAGGATTGTCCATATTAATGCTTATGTGGAAAAATCACCTTTTGCACTGACATTTAAAAAAAATTAAATTATCTCTTATTCCCTTACTCTTTCTCTTACTTCCTTCTTTAAGTTTATTTTATAGAAACTTCATTTTGAGGTAAAAGTAATCTTAAATTTGTGTTTATGTAGGATTATAACTATTATGTACACATGCTATGAATAAAAATATGCTTTAACAATATACCAGCATGGTATAGTCCCTCACATATATTTTATGGGTTCTTTTTCCACAGTGCAGGGTAGGAACAGTATTTCTTTCATGCTGTTGTGTCCACGATGGATTAGCTTTACGTTGGTCCTGAGTTACCATATTTTCTCATATAAACATGCTCTGGAATAAAATATATATCTTGATTTTGAAAGGCAGAATGAAACAAAATCTTTCCTTGCAAGTAACTGAGTAGCAGCAGCTAGGGAGCCAAACCTACTTAATGTTTACATTTTTCTGTTGTGAATTATGGGCAAATTTTACTTTTGCCTTTGCCCAGTAACTGCAGAAACTGCTTTTACCATAATTCTCAGACATAGTGCGCATTACAATTTCCAACTGTTGGGGGAGGGGGTTGAGGGTGAGGGGGGAAGTGCATGTTGTATGTGAGAAAATACAGTATTTGAAACCTGCCCAAAAAATTAACCCAGTAATACACTGTACATTTTATAGATATGGTAATACATGGTATTGAATGTCATGCTATTTCCAGTGCATTTTGAAGTCATGTTATTTCCTCTTCTTAGAGCCAACTCCTAAATTCAGAGTCTGTAGTGTAGATTGATCCAAAAATCCATTAAAGGCCACAGTATAGACTCCAGGGTATTTCAACAAACTCCTAGCCCACAAATACATATATTTAATAAGTATAAACATGCCTATTTTTAAGATGCTGTCACGCCAAAACTGGATTTTTTGCATATTATCTGCATTGCACATTTTCCTTGCCTTTTTGAAGATAGCCCTTGATACCATAGGTCTTTTTTTATAATACAGGCAATAAATGCCTTCAAATAGCTAGGGACATAATTCATGCCCTGTAATACATGTTTAAAAATCGAGCTCTTTTCTGGCTCATTACCCAGCCTGTAGACTTGATTTTTTTAATTAATGTAAGAACACCTCTTTTATGGCATGTTCATGTTTGTTCAAAAGTCACATCATTTTTCAAATTATACAAGGTGTCAGTACCAAGTATAATGATATTTATTGCTAGCTTACCAAAATGAGCACTGCATTTTTTGCTAAATCAATCTAAAAAAACAATAAAAAGTTTTGATAGTGTTTGTGTACTTATGCATGTTATAAACAAACACACATAGAACAGCTTAGAGAGATAATATAGTCAGATTCTGTGTGGTTCATCTTAAGATAGATAAGTGCCAGCAATCAACATGCAACAGTTCCCAACATTTCTTTCTGTATACTGTATGCAGACTTTACACTGATGCAGAGCTATATGTATGTTTCTGCAGACAAATTGCCTAGCATTTTTAGGATTCTTTTGGGGGGATTTGTAGAACAAAAAAGGGACATCTACACATGCGCTTTACTGAAGCATTGACTAATTAGCTCTGCAGTAAAGCGTCACTTCCTAAATGTGCAGCACTATTAGACCAGAGAAAGTTAGTTAATTCCACAATAGGATAGTACTGCCCAACACAAATACTATCCTGTGGTGGAGTTATTTGCATGTAGTTGGTGACTGAGGCTGGCTGGGTCATGAAGGTGCTACAGTGTGGGGGCTGCCTACCAGCTAGCCTCGCTTATGCCCAAGTCTGCCCCTCTGCAGCATGTTGAGCTGGGGCAGAGCAGGTTCAGACTGGCAGGCTGACCCCTGCTAGCTAGGGCTGCACTGCTCTGGTTGAACGTACTCCATTCCTGGGAGCACATGTAAACATTGTGCCTGTGAACAATACATTCTGGTATGACCTGCACCAGAGTTTATTCAGGCATACTCATTTCATGTGTAGATGTGCCCAAAATGGATCAAATTTATCTCCAGCATAAGTGGACCCAAGTTCCCATTGATTTACAGGACTCTGAAAACCTCATTGCTTGACATTAATAATATGAAAATAGGCAGGATACTGAACTTAGACCATCAGTGGGTATAAACTGCCATTTATATCAGCTCAGGATCTGACCCACCAACTTCTATAGCTAGTTACAGGAAATTTGTCCATCCTGATAACTTTGCCATAGCAAGAAAAGTAGGATCTTCTTTTTTTCTTCCCTGGTAGAGGCATGAAGGCCAGGACACCAAGAAAGGGCTTTTAAAAAAATATTAAGTAGGTGGAGAGTATGTCTGTGTTCTTTGTTTCTAAAGTGCCTGTCACAAGATGCTACTGCAATAAAAATAAATTAGAATAATGAGAGAGAGTCACAGTTATCTCAGCAGTTGGACACTGTAGGCATCCTTTGGGTGTTACTACAGAGTTCCCGCCTTCAGAGGCTTCCCAGAGCCTGTACCCTCAGGCTCCCAGCCCTGTCTCACTTTTACATGTAGCCCGGGTACACCCAGAGGGGTGTGCCCTGTCCTCCAATGACAGTGGTGGGGGTCAGGCAGGGTGCTGATGGAGGGGCCAGCTACTAGAACAGTTCCCTCTCCTCTCTACAGGCCGAGACCAAGTGCTTAACTGTATACAATTTATTGCTATAATAAATACGTAAGATAAAACATGAAATATTTACAATAAAGCTTAGCATATGACACTACATATAATATCCCACAATTCACATAAACCATATAATTTAACACATATATAATAATTAATACACTGAGCAAGATAGTTTAGGTTCCCAGGGCCAGCTCTTCATGTGCCGATCTTTACACCTGCTGCCCAGCTGCTTGCTAGGTTCGTAGGCTCAAGCTGCCTCGAGCTGCTCCTAGAGTTTGATCCCAATGCACCAATTTGCGCACTGCTGAAGCTCAAGTGGGGTCCTGACAATGGCTGTCTCTGGAGCTCCTCTCTCCTCACTCTCCCTAGCGTGCTGAGCACATTTCTCTTTTATACTCTTCAGGGGCTCCACCCCCAAAGTTCTCCAGACCTGACTGGTGCAGTTCTGATTCAGGTCCAGCTGCTCTTTGCCCCCTCCCTTTGGAAAAGGGCTGGGCATTACTTCTCTTGTGCTGCCTCCAGATTGGTGGGTGGGCTCCACCAATCAAACAGCAGACCTTTGATCCTGGGAGTCAACCCAAGCTCTGAAAAGGTAAGCCTGCTACATACTTTAGCTGAGCCTTCTAGCTTGGGGCCTACTATCCAGGGCCTGTCTTCAGCTTTGTTCAAGCTTTGTGACTCCCAGGTCCCAAAACTCATGATATTCACCATGTCATACTCTAATAGTCCCAAATTGTACCCCAGTCTTCATGCTCTGCCTGCTCAGCTGAGCTTCAATTTCAGGGTGTCCCCAGTTAACTCACTTCCATGGTCTCTGCCTCCCCTTCAGTTTCAACTCAGTGCTCCAAGAAACAAAACATGAAAATCACCCAAAATGCCAATGCCCATCCCTGGGCACAGCAATGTCCCACAGGGGTTTACCTCACCCCTGTGTGGCATGCTACACATAGGAAGAAAACAAAACAGAAAAGTGTACAAAGTACTTAGCTCAATTTCTGTGCAAGTCTCCAACCTCTCTTCCTCTAAGCTCCCTCTGCCACCATCTGTGCTTCTGCCCTTGGCAGCTCCTCCAGGCAGACTGCCCCTCTCTGGCCTAAGGCTTGAGCCTGCACCAGGCTCTGGGTCACATGACTCTTCACTTCTGCCTCCTGGGTCATCCAGCTATGTCTACACCTGCACTCAGCAGCTGTCTTGCTTCTCATCCTCAGCTTGTGTGTAAACTGTGGCAGCACCCAGAGACCCACCAACTCAGACCACACTGTAAAATAAAGGCAAGAAGTGCATGGATGTACAGGGAGAGAGATGGAGGTGAAAATGAGGAATAGTGGGGGGGAAGGTACCAGTGAGACCCTAAATCATAAACCACCCAATCTCCCTAGTAACATGGTAGGGGCCCCATTACAGACATTAATAGGGTTTTATTTCAAAGTTGAAGAATTGTTCTTTTAAAGAATTTTAATTTATCAAGTTTTTAACGTTGTGTCACGATATAAAAAGTGGATTGTGGTTTCGGATATGTTATGCATCACTGATTTCAGTGGTTCTTAAAGGATGGCATTTGGCTACTACTTCCAGTGTTTGGTGGTGGTAGCGTCAATAGTTGCCAAATTTGGAGAACGAATGTCTTTCCTAACAATGTATGGCTTCCCTACTTCTTTTTCAAGCAGTTTTTTTCTATCTTTGGCAATCATTTAACAGTGCTAATTTAAGCTCTATTTTTTAAGGTGTTTGGCACTTCCTGTGAAATGTTTGCACAGTATACACAGCATAATCAAGCAGTACCATGAGAGAGAGAGAGAGAGTGTGTGTGTGTGTGTGTGTGTGTGTGTGTGTGTGTGTGTATGTATTGACAAAAAAGTGATTATATCTTGCAGATCCTCCTGGGTGTGGAGAATAGATTAAAATGAATGTCCTGGGGGCAAGGCATAGTCTGGTGGAGAAGGAAAGCAACATGGTGTCCCAGGGTAGGTGACCAGGCAGGCACTGTAGCTGACCTGTTTGCTTGTCATAGCATGCCACTTGTCCTCTGCCTGCAATGCACCCAGAAATCCTGTATTTCCAACTGGGATGGATATTCACTCTAGTGGGCATCCTAAGTAATTTATGCTGGTGTGGTAGAACACCTTTGGTGCCTGCCACTTTAAGGGCTGAGAGCAGGCAGCAGGGCAGCCAGCAGGTACAGGCCATACTTGATGATGTAGCCACATGACTGCAGGAGGGAATTGTGATAGGGGGATAGGGCTGAGCAGCCTCCGTTTTAGCTCAGGCCCTCAGGGGAGCCAGCAGTCTGCTGACTGCAGCCACAGAGAGAACACCACCGGGCTAGAGAGGGGCTAGTGACTGAGTTCAGCCCAGTGGCTGGCAGACACGTTGAGTAGGGTCTGTGTGATGGTGGCTTGAAGGGCTGCATGTGGTCTGGCCGAAGAATCAGTAGGAAAGCCTGAAGAGTCATATAGAGTCATCGAGTAGGGTGGGTTGAGAGTGGCTCAGTGAGGGGTAGTATGAAAGAGACCCTGTGAGAGGGGGTGGTATGAAAAAGACCCTGTGAAGGGCAGAGTGGTTGAGCTAAATGTTAGAGCAGGGGCGGGCAATTATTTTGAGCAGAGAGCTGCTTACTGAGTTCTGGCAAGCCATCAAGGGCCGCATGACAGGCAGCCCAGGGCAGATAAATATTAATTTTCTAAATTTTTTAGGGGCCCCGTGGGCTGGATAGAATGGCCTGGCAGGCTGCATCTGGCCCCTGGGCCGCATTTTGCCCACCCCTGTGTTAGAGGCCCTACACGGGGCAGAGTTTGGCCTGGCCCCAGGCCAGTGATATAACTCACTTATGATGCCATCTGCACGGCATAGGACACGGTATAAGAAAGGTTGGAGCTATGTGTAATGCCCTAGCCATTGGGGCTCTAAATGGGCAGCACCCGGCATTTTACATCAGTTATTTATTCATCAAGTCATGGCAAGCAGGGCAGGGCAGACTGCCCCTAGACAGGTGGGTGGGCTGAAGATGAGACTCTGTTCTGAGGGGCCCTTTGCCACAGCTGGTATCTCTTGATAATAGGTTCTTCACAACAGGAAGTAATTGAATTACTTATTTCCTTTGCGGTTTAAAATCTCATAGATTAAGATCAAAGTATAGGTGTCCACAGTGTTGGAACAGCATGTTGAGGAACAAATCTGGCTTTCCTGCTTTCCTGCCCTTCATCCTGACTTATTGACTCTGAGAAGGGTTTTAAAGAAACTCATTCTATTACCAGTGATTGGATATGGATCCATGACTTCCCAGGCTGTCAAAGGAAGTAGGAAGATACTGGCTCTTTGCTTACTGATGCCTTTACTGGGCTTTTTGCTCTTGTCTAATAAGCTGCCATTTCTTTTCTGGTCATTTATTGGCCTGCTTAAAGTATTTTTGTTGGTTGTGGTAAAACAATGGAGCCCAGCAGCCTTAGACTTCCTTGACTTGTCAGTCTAGATTCAGACTTAGGTACAGTTCTGTGTTTGTCATATTTCTTGACCTGGATATGGAAATTACTCTTCTTATACTTAAAGCTTTCTCTTTTCTGCTATCGGTGTACCATCAGATTGCAATTTTTTGACCGTTCATATAAGCTGCTTTCTTTCCCAGTAGCTCTAGCTGCACCTAGAGATTAATAATACTGTACTATAATGTTAATATTATGCCAAACAAATAAGGGAAGTTGAAAGAATGGAAATGGCAATATAGGACTTTTTTGGTAAAAATTCCACAGTTTGCTGTGGAAATATGGATCTGACTATATGAGCAGGCCCTTTCCTTTTTGTGATATTTCCCCAGTTTTCCCTCTTCTGTTTGTTAGACTTCAGACTGAATTTAGCTATATTCTAAATTCTTCTTTTTTATAAGAATTCCCAATTAAGGAAAAAATGGTTTAATTCAGTGTTTTTAGTTTCCCTTTGGTGAGTAAATCACACAGATCCTCAGTTTCTGTTTTTCCTTGGTACATTTTCACCTGTCGCGGTACCTTTGATTTGCTCACTGTTGTCAGACGCAGACGTTTTAATCAAGGAATGATTAATACTATAGTTAAAAACTTTTTGTAGGGGACAGCCTACCTTGTCAGATGCTATGAATGCCATTAACGCTTCAATTCTAGTATTCTACTGCAGTTGCACTGGAGAGAAAAATACGTAAGTATTTAATTGCAAGATACATTCATTCTTATGCAACTGGAAAATCATATAATATCAGTCTGTTCATGGCATCTAAGTAGGCTGTCACTTACAAAAGCTTATGCCTCTCAGAATGAGAGAGTCTGTGAGGTGCCACCCCGCCCTGCCTTCTGCCTGACCTTGGACTAACACTGTTAACTCTCTCTACTGTCAAAAAGAGCATTAGTGGTGTATGAAATAATACAAGTTTATTCCTCAAGAGGTGCTAGCATTCCTCTAGCTTTCAAACTCAATCAGTTTGCTACTGTTTATACAAATCCTATTGCTGGGCTTATTCTTCCCATGAAGTTCCATGTAATTAATTAAGCATAGCCATGTCTTGATTCTGCACAATTCTGATGGAACTTTTACTAGTATGAGTCACACTGGAAAGTTAAGGTTAATTAAATTATTCATATTAATGACAGATAAGTTTTTGGTTAGTTCCAAGGCATCAGTACTGTCCATGTACTTCATTCTCATGTTGTCATGGTGCTGAGCAGGCTGTACTTCAGACCATATTGCTGTTTCTTCAGAAATGTTTCAGAAGGCTGCATGACCTAAATATTGTTCAGAGACTCTTGTAAGTTGCTTACTTCTGTCTGAGTTAATTGGAAGGTTTACAATGCCAACTCCAGGCCTTGTTTTTCTTTAGGGAACAGGTATTTCAGTGCTGTAAGCACAAAGCCCAAGCAGTGGGACAGAAAGTAGCAGAAAAATTAACATTTGAATTCACTCTGGTTACTGGTTGCTTTTGCTGTGATCTTGTTTGGGTAATATCAGCTTTTATCCCTATTTGCCATCATTTTATTGAAGTTTTGCTCTGCTGCTTAACTTGTCCTTGTTTGCTTTTTTTTGTCCTATAGTCTTAGTAGATGGCTCTTCATGGTCTATGGACTGAATTCGGGTATCAAAGGGCACTTCATAATAAGAGTCAAGCTTATGATGAAGTATGGGGAAATCGCTGAACAGAAGTTGACATACAAGCTGACGTGTCTGAATGTTTCCTTTTTGAACAAGATTTTCCATCTTGTTTAACAGATGTGAAAAGTAAAATATGTTTGTATTTTTTTTCTCCAGCACATCTTGTATAGCGGTGATATGATACAATTGAGGTACCTCTTCAGGATGTTCTTCTGCAGAAAGAATGTTACTTGAAGGACTGATAGATCTGGTAAGAACAGTTCTGCAGCAATCTTTGTGAACATACTAAGGGAAGTCCTGTGGATACCCAGCATGTCCATAGAGCATGATTAGCAGATCTGTGCTGCTTACTCCAGGGAGACTACTGAACTGCTTAGCAGCCAAATCACCCTGGAACTCATAAACGGGGCCCCAGGGGCCACAGCTAGGTATAGGGAAAAGTGGCAAGCAGGCACATTTGAGCCAGGAAGCTGAAGACAGGTGATAGAAGGAAATCCTGAAGAATCAGTGCGAGGTTCAAGGTATGCAAGTTAGCTGTAGGAACTTGGCAGAGGGGACAAGATTAAGGACTAGAGAGAGGAGCCTCAGGGGAAACAGGGCCAAAGTAGGGACAGATTAGTTGTATCTACATGAGAAACTTTACCGTGCATTAGACTAATCTAATGCATAGTGAAGTGTCATTGTCTACATGTAAGTGTCAATTACTGCACATTAAATTAGTTTACTGGACTGTTTGCTAGTACCAGTACAAACAAGTACTAGAAAAATGGCACATTTAGTTAATGTGTCGAAGCACATGTTTAGACCCTGGCCATGAGCAATTTGCTCTGGGTCAGTTCAGGCAGCAGGTAGCTACAAATGCTCCCTGGCTAAGCCCCATTCTCCATAGGGTGGGAGGAGCTGCCCTGGATCCGGGACAGCTCCCCCTTGTCACAGGCCAGCTGGGCACTGTGAGTGTATCAATTCTATTGCAGGCCAACTGGGCGCTGCGAGGGTATCAGCCACTGGGCTGTTTGGTTCAGTTTCGGATCGAGGAGGCAAAGTTGGGAGTGAAGCAAAGGCAAATTTATTAAAGCTTACACACACAACAGTTAACAGAAAGATAAATGCGATAAGCAGATAATGCAGTATTAAAGAGCTAATAGTAAATAATAACAACAGATAATAGCAACAGATAGATGGATCTATTCAGTTGCAGGCCAACTGGGCACTGCGAGGGTATCAGGCACTGGGCTGTTCAAAACAACAGATAGACAGACGTGTTTGGCAACTTATTGATAGTCCCTTGATGCCAGGTGTGCGCCAAGTGATTCCAGTGAAGTCAGGCATCCCCAATCGACACTGTCGGAGGGATTCCGGGGAAGGTCCCTTGATCAGGATCCGATCCTCACTCACACCAGGAGTCTGGGCTGGAACAGCAATGACCGTTCTATTCCCTCCTTCCTGCTGGTCACCTGACACACGTGCTTTTTATACCTAGTCTTATGCTAATCTGTTGGCTTTATAGCCACTCACAATCTTGCCCTATAGCTGTTACCCTAGTTCCATGAACAGTTAGTTTTATCATTTTGGTTAAATGTATGACAGACAAGTTATATTTGCGGGTTACAGACTTAAAAGCTTTATATGAGGCAAAAATTCCAAATACCTCCAAGAAGCACATATTTATTGCTTATTAATCCCTCTGGTTCTTGCCATCACAATCCACCCCTTGCTTCTTTGGAGCATTTGGTAAGGCTTACAAATATGATTTCTGCCAGGTGGTGTATACATGGTTGGCAGAAGCAACAACATTTACTTTGGCATGAGTATTAAACTTCATTTTATAACAACAACGTTTAAAGATTATATTGAATAATAATATTCCTATGACTAAACTTAGTACTCCTACAAACCAAGGAAAAGCAGCACCTTTAGTAAAGGTATACATTTGCACAGTACAGACCACTTCACACCACTTACGCAGCGGGGGAATATTAGTAGCGCATTTAATAATTCGCCCTCCCTCTTGAGCTATGAGGGCAAGTTGTTTTCCTTTTGGGGCATCTTCGAACAAACCTTTTATGTGGGCCACTACTTTACCCCATTCCTTTAGCTGGGGCATGTCTACATCTTTAACCCAGGATTTTGGAAGGCTTAGGTTAAGGGTGACGCTTTCTAATTGGGTTTTCGGCCACATTAAGGTGGCTTCCTGGTCTTGGACGTATAGGGTAGCTGATTCCCCTGGGAAATCTTGAGCTTCTGCACAACAGCTGGTGCAGGAGGTCCAAAACGTGCTGTTAGGATGATATAAGCGGACAGGACCTTTCCAGCAAACTCGCTGGGCTAGGGTAATATAGGGAGTTGCTGGTAGGGGTGTTACACAAACCATGTTAGGGCGACTATTAGGCCACCCTCTCCATAAAGTTCCCAAGCCTATTAGAATGCCATTTACAGGGTAAACTGGGGATTGGGCTAAATACTTGGGACAGTCGGGGGTTACAATTTCCCAAATGGGATGCTGTAAGTCCCCGTCCCACATGCACCCACCCCCTAGTCCTGTTGTCAAGAGATGGGTGGTGGACCATGTGCCATTTGCTACCCTGTGTACGATGAAAAAGCATTTTGTCTTGCTACACCCCTCCCAGCATGTGCTCCATGTGTCTCGGTAAACTAACCATTGAGCTAAAGCTGGGGGTAGTCCATGGTGCGCTAAACCAAAAGGCCATTCTTTGTGTCTGAGATCACCCATCACCTGGGAAAAATGAAGGTTAAGTGAAAGCTGCACTTGAGCACAAGCAGTGCTCCAGGTTTGATTAACATTGGCTTGGAAGGCTGCATGCATCAAAAGGTAACTTATTTGTGCTGCTTTTTGGCCAATGGTTGCCACTAACTCAGTGTATTCTAAGGCCATGTTATCAATCATACCTCCCTTAGTGAGAAAACCTATGGCTTGCCATATATCCATGATTCCTTGGGTGTTTTTCTGGGATTTATCTATGTTCCAAACTCCCATGGCTGAATTGAGCCCATTCCACACATGGTCTAAGGTATCTCTTTTTTTCTGGGTGATTGGAGGCTGAGCTGTGGGTTGGAAAACAGTTGGCCAGGTCCAGTGCAACATATGTTCTGTCAACCAAGTGCTGGCAGAGGAGTTAGGAAATGCTATTCTGACAAACCATTGCTTGGAGTTAAATGTGATACAGGCATTGAACAAGGAGGCATTAAGGAGAACCGGAGCCCTTGTTTGGAACCTCCACCAGGGAGTGATGTTAAATAAGTGAGGTAGCGGGTACACCTGTAGTGGCTCCTTCTGGATTAACAACGTACATCCCTGCTTAATGCAAAAAATGGAAAGGGGTTCTCCTGTTCGGGTGTTTAAACATATTTCTTGTTCCCTTTGGGATTGGTAAATCTCCCAGTTGGATTGGTCGAAGGAGTATATTCGCTCGGGTGTGTCCCCATCTGTGTACTTAAATGCACACTGCCCAGGTCTATGGCTTTGGGATCTTGCAGAAATGATTCTGGCACGGTGCCCCCCATGGGCTTGGCCAGTTGTTCTGTGTTGACCAGGGTTGTGCCCTGCAGATTTTCCCAGGGTGATTGGTGATATGCAGCTATTGTGTATTCAATTCCATGAGCATGACCCCCTCATCCATATGGCGGAACCACAAAATATCCAGAATATGGGGCGTGTTGGCCTCCCATTCTGTGGACCACCACTTGACAGCATACGAGCCATTTTTAAACCAGCACAGTACCTTGCTGTACTTGGAGGACTGGTGTATTTGGTGAGCTGTACACTGTTGTGCTAAAGTGTCATCAGGCAGGGGAACTGCTGGAACTATCATCTCCCATGGAGGTGGAGTTGGAGGGTTTGGTCGCCTCCTTGGGCTCCGGGTGGTTATAGAATTTTGAGCTGCAGGTGGGGTTGCAGCAGTGGTCACATTGGGACCCAGGGTGGGCAGCGTACCTGCTGGCAGAATATAATAGCACCAGGGCCGTTGGAAGAAAACACAACAATCTTCCCGTCCCACACTCATTTTTCCCGATCCTGGCATATGGGAGGAAACCGAGCAACCACCCTGTCCCACAGTAACATTGACAGATTCCTCCTTGCCAGTCCACAATCCACCGCTGGCGACTGAAAGGCCAGTTTCGCACTTCTTTGATTGCAGCTGGGTGCTCCCAGTATTCTAGTGGGTCTGAGGCCCTGGCAGTGGGTGCGATCTGGGGTGTGGGAGCATGGGAATGCTCCACATTAGTCAAACAATAGCAAACGACTAGCAGTCCCATCATGATGGCATTCCACCCCTTCATTGCTGGATGAGGGTGGCAATGTTGCTCTGGAGCAGGATGATGACTCCAGAGAACCCTGAGGCCTCTATGGCTGTGCCCGTGGATGGACCCAATCTGCAGGAACAAGGAAAAATGGAGTGTGACTCTCATTAGATGGCATGAGTAATGTGTGTTATATGTGTCCCGTGCCATTAACACCCCTTCCCCTTTGTCCCCCTGCAGATGCCTAACTACTACCTGGTCTCCTGCCTGGAGTTTCCCCCAGCCACCCCTTGACTGTTCCACTGCTGGCTCGCGGGGCCCGCTTTGACCAAAGGCTTGCTTCATGGGGCTTCCTCCATGTAACAGGGAGCCTTCTTGGGGCCAATTTCCCTGTGGCCCGCCTACCTGTTTCTGGGCTAACCGCCTGCCTTCTTGCCTGGCACGCCTTGTTGAAATAAATTGGTTAATGGATGTTAATAAGCGGGAGGCTGCCCATTTCCTTCCCCGATGCCAGGGGGCACTGTCTGTGGCTCCATTCCTTCCCTACACCGCAGCCCAAGCCTTGCAGATGGCATCTAGCTGTTCTCATCATCACTGGCCCCCCCAAACTGGGCCACAGAATTCTCCTAACTGAACCCCACCTGGATTCCTCTCCTCAGACAGTCTATTCCACCTTCATACCAGGCAGCATAGCTCCCTGAACTGCTTCCCCTTTGGGTGTGGTTCCCCCCTGGGACCTTCGGCTCACTATTCCTGGCCCACCTCCAGGCCAGCTGGAACCCCAGGCGCACAGCTCTTGGGCATTCCTCGTGGTGTGCCCCTGGCCCTTTGACCATTCCAGTCCTGGCCCCAGCATTGACCAGTCAGGGGAAGTCCAGACAGGCGTGAGTCTATGGCCTTTTCTCTCTCTCCACGGGTCCACCAAGCCCTCCAAACAAGGGGTAACCCACCCGGTTGTGGGGGCTAAGGGCTAAGGCGCCCCGACCCGCCTTTCACCGGGCTGGTAACTGGTGTGGCATTTTCTGGGAGCTTCTGTGGCACTGGGAGCCCCACCAGGCCCCCGACTCTCGGCAGGGTGCAGTTTTAGGTTGTACCCAGGACCAGGAGCCTCCTTACTATTCCCTACAGCTCCTCCCTTACCTCCAGATGATAGCAGGAGCCCTCCAGCCAGGCGGTGTTGTTGCCTGGCCTCCAGCAGCAGAACTGCCCTGTTTATATGGGCAGCCCCAGATTCAAAATGGCTACCCTCATCAGGCATCTGCCAGCTCCAGGCCCTTAAAGTGGCAGACACAAACAGTGCCCTGCCACACTCCAGCGTGGGGCTGATTGTTGGCCCGGTTAACTGAGCGATCCAGGTGCAGGTCGCAGTCCTTGAGGGCCGAACTAGCAGCCATTCACAGGTTACACTTTAAGATACTGTTGGCTCGTTCTACCAGTCCATTAGATTGCAGGTGATAAGGAATGTGATAGGTCCACAGCACATGATGTTTCGCGGCCCACTCATAGACAAGACGGTTGCAAAAATGTGAACTGTTGTCACTTTGCAGCTCCACGGGAGGTGGGTAGGTGGCTAACAGGTTTTCCAGTGCTGCACAGGTGTCCTCTGCAGTGGCCTTGGTGGAGGCGCGGGCAAACATCATTCCGGTGACTGCTTTCACTGCTACAAATACATACTGTCAATTTTTGGGGGTGTGGGGAAGTGGGCCTATAAAGTCGCATTGCCAAACTTGCCATATTATCTTTCCGTCACGTAACGACAAAGGGGTAGTCGAGGCAGGGGTTAGTCGGGCCTTGACTTCCTGGCAGGTGATGCAGAAGTTGACCAATTCCTGTGCTTCCCTTTTAGTTAGGTGAATGCCCCAGGTGGCCGCTAGGTGAGCAGTGCCATTGTGGCCAGGGTGCCCATGCTGCCACTGCAGCCATTTTGTGGCTAGCACTCCAGGGGTCTGCTGGAGGGAGGGGCCGGGCACATTCTCTGGGGGTGGCTGAGCCTCTGCTTCAGCAACAAGGGCTTCTGTGCTGTCTTTGGTTAGCCCATCTACTTGCCTGTTCCACTTTGCTTCAGGCCCTTCAGCTTTTTTGCTCCCATGTGCTGCACTAACATGTCATATATGTAAGGGAAGGCCTCCCACTCATCACAGCTCCATATGTCTCTGCCTCGCCTTTTGAAGTTTTCCTTTTTCCACAGGGGTAGCCACTTGGTGCAACCCTCTTCTACCATCCAAGAATCACAGTAGATATAAATGGGTTTTGTATAGCCTGACCCTAGTAACAGTTCATACTTGGCTACGTTGACTACAGCGGCCAGTTCGGCATACTGCGCACTTTGGCCTTTTCCCCACATCTTAAGCTGCTTACCATCTCGAACCCCTATGGCAGCACTCCTCCAGGTGCGACCTTCGGCTTGGCCATCGGTAAACCAGACCTCTACGTCTTCTGATGTTTCCATGTCGGGTGAGAAGGGAGGTGCTTCCTTGATGGGAGATGGCTCATCAGAGCTGGCTGTGTCTGGGTATAGGTTAACTATGTTTCCTTTGACTTTTTCTACTAGTGCTGCTTTGGGGTTACCCACTGAGCCTGACTTAAAATACATTAGATCCATTTTTGCACTGTTGTTTCTTGGGCCCTTCCTCCAGGTAGGAGGTGTTGGTCAGACAACGCCGTTCCCAGGGTGGGGACCAGGATGGTTATGACAGTGGGTAACTCCCCTCTCAGGGCCTCTAAATCTCTGGCTGCTGCACACAGCATTTGTTCTAGTAGGGCGTACCGGGCTTCAGCCCCTTTCCAGCCTTGGCTCCAAAACCCTAGGGGCTTTCCCTCTGCCTTAGGTGTATCCCTTTGCCATAAGCTCCAATGGGGCCCCCCATTGGACACCTTTACATGGAGCCAGAGCTCCCCTTCTGGGCATCGTGCTGCTAGGGAGGCGTGGGTGGTTACCACCTCCTTGAGGGCCTGCATGGCATGTTGGTGCTTGGGGCACCATTCCCACTGTGCCTTTTTCTTGCACAAATTATACAGAGGCTGGACCAACATGCTAAACTTGGGAACATACAGGCGCCAGAAGTTAAGCGCTCCCAGCAGGCCTTGCAGTTCTTTTACATTGTTGGGGGCAGGGGTATCTAGCAGGCTCTGCATCTCTTTAGCCGGTTTGGTGGGTCCACCTTGTTGCCATTGGATTCCCAGGAATTCACTGGTGCCTCACTTCTTGGATCTTTTTGCTGGACAGCGTGAACCCAAATGCCTGCACCTTCTCCTTTAGGGACTCAGAAGCACAAATGGTTAATTCCCGTACCTGGCCTCCCACCATGACATCGTCGACATACTGCCACACCTTCGGGTGGCTTAATTGGACTTCATGGACCACTGCAGCTAGCACTCTGTGGGCCAAGGTGGGGCTGTGCACCCAACTTTGGGGTAGGACTGTGTAGGTGTACTGCTGTCCCAGCCATATGAAGGCAAACAAAGGCCAGTGATCTTTATGGATGGGGATAGCAAAGAACAAGTCCATGGATCCCATCCACTGGGGTCCATAACACCTAATGTTTTCTGTTAATGCAGGCATGGATGGGACCGTGGCTGTCAGATGGTCGGTGTTGGCATTCAAAGCCCTAAAGTCAATAGTCAATCGCCAATCCCCATTTGGTTTATGTTCCGGCCACACCAGATTGTTGTATGAAGAATGAGTTTGAATGATGGTTCCATCCTCCAGCTGCCAACTGATGTCCTGGATGGGTTCCGTTGCCTCAGGGGGTGTGCGGTATTGAGGTTGGTGTACCCCACGGCTGGCAGGGCAAGCGGGGTCATGGAACATCGGGCTACTGCCGTCATTACGTCCTTCTGCTTGCCTTCCTGAACCGTGGCACATCCAAACTGCCAGGTTTCCTTAGGATAAACCGCTGCCCCTGCAATGCATTTAGTTCCAGTAGGTTCAGCCCTCCCTGGAATATGACAGTGGCTGCTATTACTATGGAGCTGTTAGGCAAGGTGAAAATGGGCTGGACCAAATGTCCTAGTCCTCCAGCGCCTCCAACTCCTGCTACCTGGTAGGGAGTTCCCTGTGCCCCTTTCCATCCAAAATTCATAGCTGGGCATCAGTGTCTAGTAGCATGTTAATTGACTTCTTCCTTCCATTCAAACAAATTGTATAGGCACTTGGATTAAGGGGCCAATATTATTCTGTGTTACTGGTCCCCAATCCTCTACTGCCCCCACGATGGCCCCTTGCTTGGGGGGTTGGGTCAGCCAGGACTCCTACTGCTGGGGGTTGAGGGGTGCCAAGGGTTCTGTCTTCTTCCCCTTCCTGCCCTCGCAGTGTTTGACCCATAACGCTTGCAGGACCGTGGTGGGCAGCCTGTCAATTTTCTCTTTACTAAACCCTGCCACCAGTAACTCTCTCCACATTTGTGCCCACAGGGTTTTAGATCTTTCATTTCCCACTTTCCTGGACTTGGGGGGCCCTGCTGGGTCATCTTTCTCAGGGGTCACTACCATGGCCTTGGCAGTTTTTATTAGTTTGGGAAGCCCCGGCTTCTGCAAGATGGGCAGAAGCTGTACCAACCACCACATCGCATTTCTTCCCGGGTGAATTACTAACTCTTGTTGTAAGGCCAGTAGGGCTGAGGTGCATTCCGTTGGTGCTCGCCAGCAGAACTTCCTCCATGTGGCTTCTGTCACTAGTTCTTCATCTAGAGTGTGCCTCCAGTTTTCTGCTTGAGTGATTTCAGTTACGGCTAGCTGATACAGACAGCGGATAGTTTCCTCTAAGTTAGTTCATGCCCATGGGGGAGGGTTAAGCTCTTCTTCCATGTTACCGTAACCTGTGGCGGCCGCCTGTATTGCAGCAGAAAACAGAGTAATGTTGTGGTCCTGCCCGACCCACTGACCCAACTGGATTTCAGGGCGGAAAAACAATTGTGTTGCCTTGGTGCAACTCACAGATACTGCCGAGGCTCCTTCACCATACATTCAAACTAACCAGTCTATTATTGGCTCCCCCAGTTTGGCCTTATGTTGTTGTTGTAATTCTCTGATTTCTGTGTGAGTAAAGGTACATGCCTCCATCTGGAGATTTCCCCCTTGCAGCCACGCACGGGAAGGGTTTGGGCTAACTCTCCTCCTAAATTCTCTTGGGCTGGTGGGGCATAAGGAGGTGGGATCTTGCAGGCTTCTTCTGCAAGCCTCACATACTCATCATCTCCTGGCTTAGTTTCTGCCATTTCACCATACAGACCCTCACTCTCTGGGTCATCCCACAGCTCAGGTTTTGGAATTCCACCATAAAGACACTGCCGGACCTTTTCACGGGAAGGTTCTACTGATCGTGCCACTTGCACCTTCTGCTCAAGGGAGGTGATTGTCTATGTGACTAGTATCTTTCCCTCCCAATGCTTTAGTATCTCTAGTCGGTCTTGTGCTGCTCTGACTGCTGCACAAGCACTACTAGAATCCTTTTCTTCCCTTAATTCACTTTCAGTCTGGGTTACTGAACCCTCTAGTGATTGGATCTTTTGATGGAGCTGAGTGGCTTCCTCTGCCCTCAGACTTAGGCAGGTTGCCAGCAGCCAGGACAGGCATCCTTTCCTTGGTCTGTCTTTCTGTACGGCAGTGAATGCAGCCCACTGACAGAGAACTGTGGAGGGATCACTCCAGGTGGGTCTCAACCTTTCTTTATCCCACCCCAGATTCTTAACACCGTAACCTCTTCTATTAAAGCAATCAGTGGGGCCCACCTCTCTGCCCCCTCTGCACCATTCTTCCCCTCCAAACTCTCCATCCTCAATCCTGTTCATCGCGCCATTGTCACAGGCCAGCTGGGTACTGTGAGTGTATCAATTCTATTGCAGGCCAACTGGGTGCTGCGAGGGTATCAGCCACTGGGCCATTTGGTTCGGTTTCAGATCGAGGAGGCAAAGTTGGGGGTGAAGCAAAGGCAAATTTATTAAAGCTTATACACACAACAGTTAACAGAAAGATAAATGCGATAATGGTATTAGCGCAGTATGCCGAACTGGCCGCTGTAGTCAACGTAGCCAAGTATGAACTGTTACTAGGGTCAGGCTATACAAAACCCATTTATATCTACTGTGATTCTTGGATGGTAGAAGAGGGTTGCACCAAGTGGCTACCCCTGTGGAAAAAGGAAAACTTCAAAAGGCGAGGCAGAGACATATGGAGCTGTGATGAGTGGGAGGCCTTCCCTTACATATATGACATGTTAGTGCAGCACATGGGAGCAAAAAAGCTGAAGGGCCTGAAGCAAAGTGGAACAGGCAAGTAGATGGGCTAACCAAAGACAGCACAGAAGCCCTTGTTGCTGAAGCAGAGGCTCAGCCACCCCCAGAGAATGTGCCCGGCCCCTCCCTCCAGCAGACCCCTGGAGTGCTAGCCACAAAATGGCTGCAGTGGCAGCATGGGCACCCTGGCCACAATGGCACTGCTCACCTAGCGGCCACCTGGGGCATTCACCTAACTAAAAGGGAAGCGATAAGCAGATAATGGCAGTATTACAGAGCTAATAGTAAATAATAACAACAGATAATAGCAACAGATAGATGGATCTATTCAGTCATAGGCCAACTGGGCACTGCAAGGATATCAGCCACTGGGCTGTTCAAAACAACAGATAGACAGACATGGGTTGGCAATTTATTGATAGTCCCTCAATGCCAAGTGCACGCCAAGTGATTCCAGTGAAGTCAGGCATCCCCAATCTACGCTGTCGGAGGGATTACCGTGGAAGGTCCCTTGATCAGGATCTGATCCTCACTCACACCGGGAATCTGGAGTCTAGGCTGGAACAGCAGTGACCATTCTGTTCCCTCCTTCCTACTGGTCACCTGACTCGAACATTTTTATACCTAGTCTTATGCTAATCTGTTGGCTTTATAGCCACTCACAATGTTGCCCTATAGCTGTTACCCTATGGGATTGAAAGGTGTTTAAAAGTATCATAAAAGGTTACTGCCTAGACTCAGGTTCATCCAATAAGCAAATTACAATGCAGCACCTTTAGGTTTGAAATTGATATTACTCCGCCTAAGCCCAACCCCTTTTAGGTTTCTCTCAGTATGCTTTCTTGGGATGTGCTTTCCTGGAAAAGTGAGGGCGCAGGCTGTGAGACAAGCCAGAGAGCACCAGTGGGGGCACAGGCTGCGAGACAAGCCCGAGAGCGCCCGTGGGGTGCAGGCTGCGAGACAAGCCCAAGACAAACAGGGAAATCGACCAAACAACGTCCGGTACATCTGTGAGGTTTGGGGGGTAGTACACGGGTGGTTGGAGCCATGCATAGCCCATAAGGCTGGGGTGCACCGAGTCAGACAATACAGAACAGGGGCCAGGATACACCAGAGCACCGTGTCCAAGTGGACAAAAGGCAGCCTCCCTTATAAAATACATAACATCAAAGACATGGAGGGCATGAACGAGGGTGCTGTATCGCGAACTTG
>NW_017728997.1:33682148-33682458 GCF_001723915.1 Gavialis gangeticus | reverse complement strand
ATGGAGGGCATGAACGAGGGTGCTGTATCGCGAACTTGGCATGCTAGGGAGCATTAGGAGAGATCACAGCCACTCCTAGGACCCCGTGCTGTGACAAATTGGTGCATTGGCTGGGAACCCAGCTGTGCACGGGGGAGGAGCCCGTGTCCCTAAAAAGGGAAACGAACCCAGGGGCTAGAGTAGGGGGACAGATTTTTTTTAGGAAGGCAGTCTTACCACAGCTCGCTAGGTTGGGCTGAGGAAGCATACCCATTGCCCGGAATTTCTGGAGCAAGACTGAGGCCCCGACCCAGGAAGACAAGGTCAGGGT
>NW_017728997.1:33616022-33679749 GCF_001723915.1 Gavialis gangeticus | reverse complement strand
GGCGGGCGGTCGGACTTGAAGATCTACAAGGTCCCTTCCCACTCTACTTCTATGATTCTATGATTCTATGAGCAGTTTCTATGGGTGAGAGAGGGAGAAACTGTCACGGACTTGAATGTGGTTATAGCCGGATGGTTTGAATTTATGTTGTAGCCAAGAGGCTAGAGTTTCTGTTTATTGGTTAAAACCAGAGGACCAGGTGAGGCTATTAGGGGATGGAGGAGGCCTCATCAGCATGGGGACCCCGGTGCCAGAGAGGGCACAACATTCAGGGGTGCACTGACCCCAGCCCTGAAAAGGGGAGCAGAGGATTGGGAGGGGGCCAGGTAAGGTTGAGGCTGCCTGAGCCCTAAGTGCAAGAAGCCCCAGAGCGGGCAGTTGCGGGAAGCCCCAGGGCGGGCAGATGTAAGACAAGCCAGAGAGTGCCAGTGGGGGCACAGGCTGCGAGACAAGCCTGAGAGCGCCCATGGGGCGCAGGCTGTGAGACAAGCCCGAGAGCGCCCATGGGGCGCGAACAGGGAAATCAATCAAACAACGTCCGGTACATCTGCAAGGCTTGGGGTGTGGTACACAGGTGGTTGGAGCCATGGATAGCTCATAAGGCTAGGGTGCACCGAATCAAACAATACAGAACAGGGGCCAGGATACACCAAAGCACCATGTCCAAGTGGACAAAAGGCAGCCTCCCTTATAAAATACATAACATCAAAGACGTGGCGGGCAAGAACGAGGGTGCTTTATTGCGAAATTGGCACAGTAGGGGGCGTTAGGAGAGATCATGGCCACTCCTAGGAACCCGCGCCGTGACAAGAAGCACATATTTATTGCTATTAATCCTTCTGGTTCTGGCTATCACACCCTCTGTCCCCTGAAGCCCTGGCTGTGCCCCCTGCCAACCACGGGCTGGCACCCCAGGGGAGCCAGCAGTTCCCCGTGGCTGCTACAGAGGGGCAGAGCAGGGCAGCAGCAGCTCTGGACTGAACTCCTGTCAGAAGCAAATTTGCTACTGACAGGATACACATTCAGATGCGTGCTTGGGTGCAGTTTAATGTACCTGAATTCTCTGTGTAGAAAATGCAAGTGCATTAATTGCATGTGTAGATGTGCCCTTTTGGTAGCCAGGCAAGGATTGAGATCAAGCTGCACCTTAGGCAGACAGGAGCAGGAGTCTGGGAGGGAATTCTGAGGATGGCTATGGGAAGATGGGCACTAGTCTAGGGAGATGGATGGGAATCTTGAGGGAGAACTGGATGAGGAATGGTCTAACAGTGGCTTTTGACATGTTCCTGAACCTCATTGTTCTCACTATTTGAGGGAGCCCCAGCTCCCAGCCTGACACCAGAAAGTGGAGGGCCCTAGCAATCTAGCTAGGCTGGCTCACTGTAAGAACCATGCAGATGTACCTGATCATGTTCACAGAGCTTGCTGCAGGGCCATGCCTGCCAACTCCATCAGACTTTTAAGGAGCTGTCTGACTGCGTCTGTGTGAAGGAGTGAGACAAAACTCATAACATGGAGGGTCAGCAGGGCTGCAGCTGGAGACCGGAAAAGAAGGAAAATATCAAACCAACTTCTGGAGCAGCCTCTCACTCAACATTGGAGGAGGAAGGATGCCCAAAGGTATTTCTGGCCCTGGAGAGGGGCAGAGAGGGGCCAGTTCCCTGCAGGCCACAGGGAGAGAGGAGTGGCTGAGCATCTCAGCTGGCAGAAACTGCTGAACATGCCTGAGGTACACTGTGGGAGTGACCCTGAGGCAGGTGGTGGCCTGCATACACGTGGCTGGTGGTAATCTCCGGAGCAGAGCGGAGCTGCAGCTGAGGATCCAGAACTAGGGAGTCCACAAGGCCTGAGAGAATCTCCGGAGTGGAGTTTTTCAACAGAGGATCCAGAGGAGGGCCTGAGGGAAAAAACTACAGCCACAGGTAGAGCCTTCTTGCACATGGGGGAGACCCCAAAGAGACTGTGAACGTTCATAGGGGTGCAGGGCAGGCTAGCACATAGCAAAGAATGGGCTAAGGGGTTTTTTTTGTTTGTTTGGATTATGGTGATTGGGATGTTGAGCACCTGATCATGAGTAAAAGGGATATTGCCGGAGCCTGACAAGAAGGCTGGGAAGCAGCCGGGATTTTCTTTGGTGTTTTGCTGTTTCTTTTGATTTCTTGAGCACAGGCCAAGACTGGCCCCTGGAAAGATGTACCCAAAAGAGGCCCAAGGACACCCTGGGGTAGGGTACCAAAATAAGACCACAACAGGCAGCACTGTGACCTGACTGCAGAAGAATACTGTGAACACCATCTGGAGAGGCTAGGCTGGGGTAAAGGGGAGGTTTTAGAGCCCCACAGAAGAAACAGGGATCAAGACCAGGCAGGATCACCGTGGGCAGTGCCTCCCAGGAATATATATGTCATTAAAGTCGTGGCAGGAGAGAAAGCATAAGATCTACTTCCTGGCAGATCCACTTCCCGGTAGACCAAGTGATCCAGAGCCAAGTGTTGCCACCTGTAGGCAGATGAGCTCAGGGCAGTGGTAGCAAGCGTTATAATACCTACATTCATCACAGTCTGCTTCCAGCAATACTGCCTCACAGTGGACTCAATGCGCTATCTGTGCAGCCTGTTGAAGCACAACATGGAGCCTTCCACCTGTGAGCGAGTCATATGCTTTTGCCTTGGAACCATGCTGAGTTATTTAGATCACAAGGTATCCCCTTACACTCGCCTGCCATGCTTTGATGGAATTCATGTCTAGGAGGATGGATGTTTCAGCTTGCGTGTCTGTCTGATCTTGTCACAGATCTTCTCCAGGGCTCCAACCTTCCCTATACCTTGCCCCTTTCCTCTCAGGTGGGTGTTCACTGTTCACCGTGGGTGATGAGCAGAGGCAATCCTGGCCTCTCTCTCTCCCAGGCCCTCAGTTTGTGGTAGTTCATCCTAGTTTCTCCTCAGCTCTGTTGCTCTATGCATTTTCTTCTCAAATCAAAGAGCATTATCTCTCTGAGATACCTTGGAGTTTTTCCCTCATAGACTCTGCCTCAGTCCTCTTCAGTTATCCTCTTTGGGGCTTGTAGGTTCCTTCTCCCTTTTCTTTAACTCAAATCAAATTAATGGACTAAGAATTCTTCCCCTCTCCTTTTCTTGCTATTATTTCTCCTTAGTGCAGAGGGATTTAAATTAAAGGTAGGGCCTCTAACTGGGTCCTTTCTTATTCTATTCTTTTTCAACTCAAAATTAACCAGTACCTCCTCCAGGTCTCTTCTCCTCCCTTCTGGGTCTATTCTGCCATTGGCAGCATTTCCCTGCTTGGTTCTTTGCTTGCTGGCAAGATGCCTATGCTCTATTTCTTACACAGGCAGCCTCAGGATCACCTCTGTCCCTGCTTGCCAAAGCAAACCAGTCCGCTTTTGTTCACTCCCTTTCCCTCCTTCCTCGGTGGGCTGGCCCAACTGCTTTCCACAGAGATTCTTCCCCTAGATGACCAGCCTGGGCTTCTGTGAGGACTTGGTCTCTGTCCTTCCCCTTTTCCCCGGTTCCTTATCCCTCTCAGGCAAAAGGATCAATCTCTCTTCTCTGGGCTTGTTTCATTCTCCACAGCTCCTGAGGGTCCAGTGTGCTGGGCTGCTCTTCCAGGTTCCTTCCCCTTCCTGCTGCCTCTGGTCAGGTTTCTTCCTGGGGATGCCGAACTTCCTTCGGCATCCTCCCTTTACACTTCCCGCCATCTGCCATGGGCTAGTCAGGGCTGGTTCTCCAGAGCACAGGTTCTCACACTCCTGGGATTGCCAGCAGCTGTGCTACCCTGGGTGTCTGAGCCTTGCCATGCATCTGGACCTGGACAGGTGAGTTCTCCTGCCCACAGAGCTGTTTCCGTGGAAGTGTGGCAGGAGCCAGAACTATGTCCCTGCCACCCCACCCCACTAACTTTGACTTAACCAGCACCTAACAAGGACAGCACAGTACTAGCTGGCCCTGAGCATAGCTCAGTAGGTTGCAGGCTGGACTATGAGCATGAGTCAGTCCATGGCCTCATACTTCTTGACTTGCCTCATCCTGCACAGCCCAGACTTCTCTCCTGCACACCCCAGTATTTGGTGCTGCACCATGCAGGGGTTCTTTGAGATCACTAACAACCCACACATGCTGGGTGGTCTGGGTGGAAACTTTGTCCCTATGTCTTGAACATGCTGGTGGTCAACACTGCCTGACTAGAGTTCACTGAGTTCATCAGGACCTGGCTGATGGCCTCTGCCTGAAGTGTGGGTCCCAGGTGGCATCACCCTTATTAGGATGAGCATGGGGTGAGCAACTGAGGGTGCCACACAGAGTTTGGATGTCATTGCCATTACATGTTTGTCCCCAGAGCTGGGTGCACTAGAGAGATGCCTTCTTGGTGCCCTCAGTTTTTTTTAGGGAGGGTTCATTGCCCCTCTCTGTGCCATGGACACCCTTGATCGTGATGCTGCCTGGGCATCAACTTGTGCTGTGGGGTGATGGCAGATCAAGACCTGGGAGGTACAGACAAAACTGTCTGATGGTTGTTGACACTGGATTTGGACCCAGCCCCTATACCTTTTTTCCAGGTAAGCACAACCCTCAGACCAACCACAACACCTGCCAGTTGATAATAGGTGAGTTTATTGATATAGAGTAATAACAAAAAAAAACAAACTATACAAACAATGAAACAGTTCTATATCTACCGATCCTAGGTCTGTTGTCAAAGTACATCTGGTCAGGATGCAGGCACCACTCTGAGGCTCTTTCTCTTAGGTGTCAGCAGTCTGGAGGTGGAATGCCAAGGCTGACAGCCCCCCTCCAGTGGGGTGATGAGACAGGCTGCTAATGTGTGCCCTCTGTCCATGGCAGCCTAGGGGACCCTTCTTGGGCAATGGAGATGGGGACAGGGATGGGGACCCTTCTCATGGAGAGAAAGGAGGGATGGGAGGGATAGGGAGGAAAAGAAGGAGGGACAGGGGGATGGAGAAAGGGACAGGGAAGGATGAGAAGGAACAGGGAGGGACCCTTTGTTAAACTCAAGTCTCTGCTTTTGTATTCTCCTTCCCCCTTGATGAATCCTGATGACACTTCAACCATGACTATCTCTGGTTGGTTGTCTTTCTGTGGTCACCTGTCCACATAGCCTTCTGGGCCTTCTCCTAATTTGGTCTGTTCCCCCAGAACTGGGACTTGGGCCCTGCTTCTGCTCTGGGGCCTTGTAGCTGGTGTCACTTATCTTGTGTTATGGGACAGAATGGTATATACTTCCTCAGTTCCCAAGCTTTGTGTCCTTGTTGTGCTAGACAGCCCATCTCCTTCCAGGGCTATATGGAACTCTGTGTGAAACCCAGGCTCTTTAGAAACCAGTTAATCCCTGCTGTCCATCTTGACCCCTTACAATGCATATAGCTATATCTATAAGTCAGTTCCCCCAAAACAGGCCTTTAAATACCATTTCTAAGCCAACAATGGTGAGACCATGTTTCTTAGGATGACTGGATGCCTGGTTCATGACTGGGACAGTACAGCTCCCCAAGGATCTCTCTTTTAATAGGTGCTGTGGCTGCTGTGGGAGCACGGGTAGTGAGGGGTAGGGATCCTTTGGGACTGCCATGGAGCCCAGCAGATATATCACCCCAGGGGCTCCATAGGTTCCTCCAAGTCTGCCACATTTTTCTGGAGGATGTTGGAGACAGCTCCCCCCCCCACACACACACAATGCAGAGTGGCTCCTCCTGGCCCAGATATGATGGGGGAAGGCCTGGAGGGCCTGTGGATGGTGGCTCTAGCTGTGGAGGTGCTCCAGTGAGGAAAAGTGCCAGAGACATGAATGACTGCTGGTAATGGGGGCCACAGTGAGGCCTGTAGGGACTCCCTCTACAGATAGTAGTTAGACTTTAACTACCACTGATAGCAACCTCACTGCATTGCTTCCTGTAGGCTTTTGGCCCTGTCAGGCATGTATGGCCCTTAGCATTTCCAAGGGTATGCTCCTTATACCTGCCGGTCTGGCTACCTGCCAAGAGGAAGAAGGAGTCTTTCATGTACTCTAGGGTAGGAATGAAAGGGACCACTTCCATTATGAAGGTGGCAAGATTTATTGGTCATGGTGTTCTTTTGAAGGAACCAGAGTGAGAATGAGGATATTGTGGCTTATGTTGGGAAATTGCCCACTTTCCTCCCTGTCCTCCCTGCCAGTGTCCTGCAGCCTCTCTCTCCCCGGCAGTGGCTACATTCTTCCTACCCTTCTTTACAGGTGATCACATGGTATCCCAGTGTTTATTTTAAGCTACTGTCTGAGAGGGGTGCAACAGTGGGCCTGCAGCCCCATACTTCAAGCCAAGCATGCAACCTGCCTGCTGTGATGCTATGGTCAGAGTGGTGGGGGTCTCCCACCTAGTGCAGGAAGGTGTCCAGTTGTCCTTGTGTGGCATACTGTGCACTGGAGCTGATGTTTCTGTGCAGCTTTCAGTTGCAGCTTCCAGCAGGTCAAGGGAGCTGCCTGAGAGAGAGCCCTTTGCTCTGGCAGTGCAGTACTGCGTGGGGCTGCCTCAGGAGCATCTAATTGTCAGGTATGTTCCTTTCAGTAGGTGGTGGGAGCAGGTATGTGCTTTGTGCAGCCTGCCTAAGTGGCGGGCAGCTGAGCACAGAGGCATCCAGAGGGAGTATGCTGTCCTCTGACTATCTTTCTGGGAGGACAGACTTGGAACAAAATCATCCTCTGGAGGATCTGTACTTTTCACAGGGGCATGTATACACCCCAGGGGCGACAGTAGAATAGACTTACTCAAACTAAAACCTGTGCGTGCCCACTCTTTGTATGCCTTTGTGTTTCTGATATCAGTACATCTCTTTAAACTGAAAGGCCTGCTGATTGATTTTTTGGCTTGCACATATCATTTCACATATTTCAGTCAGCTGATCCTGGGTTGGGGCTAATACTGTGGTGCTTGATCTTTGGACTCTGCAGGCAAGATGAGTGCAGGGCTGGTTTGTGAGTTAGACAGGGCCCCAGTGCCAGGATTGGGACTGTGTTACCTCTGCCCTGCCTGCATGTATGGATCAGGCCCTGGAGCTCTGCCCAGCCTTTGTGCATTGGATGGGGTCCCGTGCCATCTCTGCGTAGCCCCTGTGCACTGGGATTAGACCATGGGGCCCTGCACTGCTGCTGTATGCCAGGGTCAGAACCCAAAGCCTTGCGCTGGCCCCATTCACCAGGATCAGGTCTCAGGGCCCTTTCTGCCTTTGTGTGGCCCCTGTGCACCAGAATCATGCCCCTCACCCACCTTGTGCCCCGGGCGATACTCTCTGGCTTGTGGAATTCCCCCTGGGTCTGGAAATTTGATAACACCACTCCCCTGTTGCCAGATTTTCAAACCTATGAGGAGGATGACACAGCGCTGGGGCTGGGGCTGGGGCTGGGGCTGGCGCTGGTGCTGGCCTGCGGGCTGGGGGTTGAGCACCTCGGGCTAATATGTATCATGGAGCTGTATCCATGTGTCATGAAGCACTAAGCACAATGACAGACATAATTTGGTCACAAGGTGAAGAGAATGTCCATTTTTTCCTCAGCAATTGGTTTCTTTTTGTTCAGAATATAAAAATGCCTGTGCTGTTCACTTGATATCTCAGCACTTTGGTGAAGATCTGATTTTGAGTGCACATTTATGTTGTTGGCCAGGGCACAAACAGTGGTAACACTGCTAAGGAGGAAACTGTAATTTAATTTCGTTGCTGTTCCCAATGCTATTCTACATTTTACTCTAGACTATATTGATAAATTCTGGGAAAGCCATTAATGAAAGAAATATTCCCTCATCCTTGAAGTCATGAGACAGGTGGACCTCATGACTTATAAAACAACTATTAATTTAGGTAAGCTAGGAACAGGCATTGCATTTGTCTGTGGGCAAGTTGTACCTGTGTTTGTTCCAGAACAAAAATATCCTGGGATTTGCATGTACATACATCACCTTTCTAATCAGGGATTAGTGAGCAGTGCTGTTTTCTGCCATTGATTCAGTAATGCAATCCTGCAATAAGTTTACAGATGTACTTTGCAATACATCTGGTTTATCCCAGGATAAATGGAATGTCTGTTTTCAAATTCTCTTTACTAGCTGTCTTGGAATCATACAATTCCCAGTATCAAGGCAAAGTGCTGTTCTCAAGTTGCGCTTTGGGGATGTTCTGCAGTTTCCATTGCTTGGGAGTTGCTCAAATCCAGAGTCTCCAACATAAAATCTGGGGTGGAGATAGATGGGGAGGAAGGAAGGTTCTCCATTACAGGAAACATTTGCTGTATGAAAGGTTTGAAATGTCTGTGTACCTGAGGAAGAAAAAAAGCAAATTTTGTATTAAATTTCAATTGGCATGTGAATATTTTGAGTCTGATTTTCTCCTCGCACCAGTATAACTTAGTTTCCTTCAGTATCATTACACTTGGTTTTCTACCATGAAAGGAAGAAAAGAGATTTTTTTCTTTAAATGCTATGATTTCCAAAGTTCTCTTAAAGAAAATGACTAGCACAGTAAGAAAGGCTTACTTTCAGGAACTATGAATGAGGCAACAGAATGTGAAAATGACCTTTACATGTAATTACATTATTTACTTTAAATGAACTCCCAATTCAGTTAATGAGACAAAATGTAGGGAATATTATTTTCTTTCCTTAACTTTTATTTAGCATAATTTTATTTAATTCATAGCTTTTTGACTTATTTTCTAGTAGGTCTTTTCTTTTTGCATTGCAATTCAGTTAATCAGCATGTGCATAAGTTCATCCTTCTTCAGTGGTTCAAGTGGCTGAGTTTCAAAGAAGTCAATGAAATTTAAACTTGTTTTGAAGTGCTCTGCTAAATCTGGATGTGATGTCTAAAATAAAAGGTTTGATTTTCCACTTTTGAATAATGGAACTATGATTTTTTCATTTAACTTAAGAACAGTGAATGCCCAGGTTGTCTGAATTTCTTCTCAATTACACTTAATCTTTTCTTGGTCAAATTAAAAATAAAGCAAGAAGGGTAAGTCAGCCTTGAAATTACATGTCTTGTTATTGACCAGATTTGATAGTTATGTAGCCTTTTTTATATTCAGTTTACACTATTTTGGGGAACTTTATTTAAATTTAGTTGCTGGAGGGGGATATAGTCTAAACTATGGATAATGTCTACTGTAGAATGTCTACAGTAGACATTCTGAGACAGTGTCACTGTCTAAGGCCCATTTAAAAACTGATTTCTTTAAATGAGCTCCTTGACTATTGCTTTAAAATCATGTTTAAATTGTTTATTCCTTGTTTGTTGATTTGTATACATAAAGCTCTGTAGGAAAATTTCTGATTGACATATTATAAAATAAAGCTTATGATTATTTATGAAAAATAATATTGTACAGCTACAACACAAAATATGGAATACATTTCAGGTCATGATTTATGGTCTGAATCTACAAATTACACATTAGGTGTGGATTAAGTCAGAAGATAGTATTACCCTTAATGATAGTGTTGAGGTTTACATAGTTTTTCAAGTTAAAAATCTTCTGGATTTAAGAATTATCAGATTCTTATTTCTACTTTCATTAGAATGATATATATTTGCCATCATACTCAAGTATTTATTTTCTAAAATTGTTCTCTTAAAACCAAAAGTTTCTCTCTCAAATTCATCTACTCCAGTTTCCTGGAAACATTGTATAGACTATGTACATAGTTTCATAGATTTAGGGTCGGAAGGGACCTAGTAGATCTTCTAGCCCGACCCCCCGCAAGGGCGGGAGAACAACAAAACCCCAAAACAAGAAACGGGACTCAAATGAGTCCAGCCAGGTAGGCATCCAGCCTCTTCTTAAAGACCCCCAGGGTAGGGGCCAGCACCACTTCCCTTGCAAGTTGGTTCCAGCTCCTAGCCGCCCTAACAATCATTTGCATGACTAAAGGCTACATGGTTTAGCTTGGTTTAGCTTTTATGGCACTAGCTTGTAGCTTCAGTAACTCTATATTGACTTGTATTCAGGTTTATAAAAACACTGGATTGTGACTTTTTTTTTCTTTCCCCTACCAAGGTTACTAGAACGGGAGGCAGAAAGTTATCTTTCTTAGCTCAGAATTGCCAGTTGAGGCAAGTGTGCCTTTTAAAATGCTTTCTGAAGTGCTACTTGCATATTCTGATTTTGTTGTAGCACTACCACTGGTGTATTTTACAAGTTTTCTCTGTGTATAGCAGTAGAAAGGGGACTGCATTGCAACAGAGTCAGTACAGGCTAGTGGGCATGAACAAGCAGAAAACTGGTACCATGCAGAGACATAATGGAATCAATTGCTATTCTTGTGCCTTCCTTCAGTTGGTGCCCCATTTCCTCCCCCAATAAGTAATGCCACTGGTATCATGCTGCATTATTTTATATGCACTTTTTATGGATTGGTTGATAAAGCTCAAGAGCAACTGATTTTGAATTTAATAAATAAGTTACCTCAATAGTAATGAGAGATTTTTGTCAAATAAAATGAAGTCTTGAAAGAAACTTCTATTATTTTCATAACCTCCTGTGTTAAGATATACCTCCAAAGTATATTTAACTGTTTTGAGTACAGTTGAACTCCACTTTTGTAAAATTCTGCTGCCTTAGGTTGATAATAGCTGCTAATAAACTATTCAACTAGTAACTTATTTTTCAGTTGAATAAATACTGATGCTAACATTGGGAGTGTCTACACATTCACTTTCAGGTGCAGTAGCCTATTTTACTGCTTGTTAAAGTGTCATGTAAAAGACCATGTATTATGCTAATGCACAGTAAAATAGACTACTACGCATTAAGCATCACTTAAAATGTGTGCTTTCAGTACTGTACGTTTAGGCAGCTTAATGCACATTTAGTTAGTACCTTAGTGCCTCACATTAGAGGTACTAAATTTAATGCATAGTAGTAAAAGCTCATTAATGCATGTGTAGATGTGCCCATTGTAATATAGCCATGAACTCTTCAAAGCACAAGGTAGATCTTTCCATATCAGGCTATTACAGATGTTGACCTACCATTTTGGTATTTCAGTGGATGGAGTTAACTTTTTCTTAACATCTAAGATTCTCTTGAGTGTTCTGATCTGCTATTTCTACTCAGAGGGTCAATACAGCTCCAATGTTTCATGCTTTGAGCTGAAGAGTGATGTATAGCAGGTGCTTTCCAAATCTCCCAGCACCTTCCAGAAACATTAGAGTGGATTTTTAACTTCCTTTTCAGCTTTTCAAACAGAGAGTCAGGCCAGTCTTTGGATTAGAGAACTCCATAAATTCGCTAACCTATTATATAGGCATCCAGCTAGCATCTACTATTTTCATGGTTTGTGATACTCCATTCTGCTGACCTACACCAAAATTGGTAGAATTTAACAAGCAGATCTACAGATCAATTTTAAATTACAAGCAGAGAAAATATCACTTCTCTGATGTTTGTATATAAAATTTGGGTCTTAAATTGCTTTTTCCCTTAATCATCCTTTGTTTGAGTTACGCTGTTGGTGGCCGTCTTCTAAGATGGGAAGTTCAGTGTTGTAAATAAAGTCCAGCAGGATGCAAGGTGCTGAAAAGAGTGACTTCACTGGCTCTATTGCTCCACTGCTGCAGTGAAATGAATGATTGTTGATTTGTATTTAATGCTCAATTTCCTCTCCATTACTACAGACCATGCAAGGCAGACCTCGTTTCAGGCTATTCATGTGAGAGCTCGATCTATCCGGTTTCACATCTGCTAAAAGCCCCCGTGTCATGCTAATTACATTCTCCCCAGGAACAAAGTTTTTAAGGCCAAAGAGAGATTTATTTACAACTGATGTTCTAGTCCATAAAATTTGCTGTTTAAAAGTTAGAACCTATAAAAATGCAATCAGAAAAAGGAAGAAAGAATAAAAATTGTAAATGTAGGAAACAAGTGTAATGCTCTGGGGTTAGTCATGTATTTTCTATGTCCTCTTTACATACAAAAGTACACTGAATGTAACATACATGAGAGCAATGCCTCTGCTTTCATGTCCCATAGCATAACAATTGCTTCTTCATGCCCCTTTGGCAATGCGCCATCACTGAGCATACAGGTTACACTCACACTGTTACTGCCTCAGAGGAGCTGAAAAATAATCCTCTGGAGAATCAGATGAATGCATATTGTGACAAGGAAATGTGTCTGGGACCCTTATTTGCCTTTGTTTCTGCTCCTGTGTCTCTCACTTTTATCTATTTTCCTCTTTTTACATTAAAGATTTGGTTCATAGCAGCCAATTCATTCATTTTCTCCCATGCTCATTCTACCAGCTCGCATTATGCTGAGCCTATTTCTCCCTTTTGGTGTTCCCATCGCTAATGTCAGATTCCTTAGTCCTTCTCATCTTGCACCAAAGAGAAAGAAAACAAAAAAAGAAGTAAATGATTCCTCCTCCTCTAACTTTTTTCATAGAAGTTCAAACCACAATCATGGCTCTGTTAGTAACATAGGACTGGAAGAGATCCTCTGGATTATCAGGTTTGGTTCCCCGTGGTCACAGGCAATCGTGCCATATAATTCTTTCATAAACTGATCAAGCTCCATTGTAGAGCTGTATGTCTGCCACTTCTACCAGAAGGTTGTTCCTGATGCCTAGAAATCTTCTAATTTCTAACCTAAATTTATTCGTGGCCAAGTTAGACCTATTTGTTCTTGTGCTAATATATATTTTTTTTATCTTTAACTTTCCTGGTGTTACTCCTCATAGTTTTCCAGAGGGTAACTACATCTTCCCTCAGCCTTTGTCTATGCCAGTGATGTTCAGTCTTCTGGACTTGTGGGCCAGGTGAGTGGTGTGGTTCTGGTCTGTGGACCGGATGGACCCCACACTGCTTCTGCCTGCCCCTGCAGCCCCAGATTGGGCCCCACATACTGGGATCAGGCCCCAGGGCTAGCACCATCCCAGGGCACTAGGATTTGGACATGGGCTTTCACATCAGCCCTGTGCAGCAGGACGTCTTCCCACTCATAAGACTCAGTCTGCACAATATTGTTTCTTCTGTGATTGGTGTGCCACTGCAGTAAGGTAATACAGGAGGGGAGACACAACTCACATGGCCTAGGTTAATTAAGAGCAACTCTTTGTGTTGATCCAATGAGCATTTTAGACTTACCCTAAAAAAGCTTAGACCATAGGTGCTCAGCTCCTGGCCCGTGGGACAGATCTGACCCCAGCACTGGTCATCCAAAGCATGGGGATTCATGGACCTGAAAATTTGGCAGCAGGACCCATGGGGCGCCCCATGGGCAGGAGAGCATGGCCCTACACCAGGGGTGGGCAAAATGGTGGATCCAGCTGCAGCTGCGCTGTGATAGCACAAGGCTGGTGATGCCATGGAGACTGGCTCCAGCTGTGCTGGCAGGGCAGGAAGTCGGGCAGGACAGGGGGCTGCTCCGGAGCCACTGGGATCTTACAGCAGGGACAGCTTGATCAGGGCCAGCAGGGATGCACAGGCAGTGGATCACGGCTCTGCCCCTGCTCTGGACCAGGCTGTCACCTCTGCAAGGGGCCTGGGCAGAGTTGCAATCTGCAGCCTGCACGCCCCTGCCAAGAATGTTTAGGTTGCAGTTCATGGCTGTACCCTGGCCCCAACCAAACTTCCCCCACAGCAAGATCCCAGCAGCTCTAGAGGAGCCCCCTGCCCTGCCCTGCCAAGCTCCCTGCTAGCATGGCTGGAGCCAGTCTCCATGGCACCCCCAGCCTTGCACTATCACAGGGCAGCTGTGGCTGGGGTCTTCATGGGGACCAGCCCCCGCCATGTGGGCAGAGGATGCTGGGAGATGGAATCCAGCTGCAGGCCAGATCCACCACGTTGCCCACCCCTAGTGTAGGGCCACACTCCCCTGCCCGTGGGGCTCCCCATGGGTCCTGCTGCCCAATTTTCAGGCCCATGTGAACCCCATGGTTTGGCTGACCCAGTGCTGGGGGTCAGATCTGTCCCAGGGGCCATAAGTTGAGCACCTCTGGTCTAAGCTTTTTTAGGATAACTCTAAAATGCTCATTGGATCAACACAAAGAGTTGCTCTTAATTAGCCTAGGGCATGTGATTTGTGTCTTCCCTCCTGCATTACCTTGCTGCAGTGGCACACCAAACATAGATGGAGAGACAGTATTGTGCAGACCAAGTCTTAGAGGTAGGAAGATGTCTAAGTGTTCAAGTAATGTTGTAATCTTGATAGTACAGGAAATGTGTGAGAGGCAAGAATTTTTGTGGATAATATATTGAACTGGACCAACTGTATGGTTGGGACAGAGTTAGGCAAGTTTTGGGGTATCACAATATACTTCAACAGGTCTCTGGGAGAGAATCAAACACTGGTGTGATACCTGAAGGTTTGTTTCAGTCTGTCCCAACCATGCAACTGGTCCAATAAAAGTATCACCCACAAAAATTCTTGTGTCTTGCAAGTCTTCTAGGAATCAGTCTACCAATCACAGACATCGCTGTCTTTCTCTGTGTGTGCTTGGTTCTGATAATATACAGTAAAGACAAGAATTGGGGTACAGAAAACCTGGGAGTCATATGCTGGCAGACTTCCTGTACTTATGAGCTGAAAGAGCTTTGAAGATGCAACAGGTGAGTTGGCAAGGGGAAAGCTTGACCTTGGGCTTTGAAGACAAGGAGAACTCCAGAGTTAGACTGTACTGTTGCTGGACAAGCTAGGGGGTTTTTAGTGTGGATGCTTGGCAGGTTTGGGCTAGAGGGTAGGCCTGTGAGCAGCCCTAAGTACCAGTACAGGTGTACTCTCTGTCTCCTCTTGTATGATAGTCTTTTCATTCCCCTGACTACCTTAGTAGCCCTTCCCTGTACTTCTTCTAGTTTATCTTTCTTAAACATGGTTATAATGTATATAGTGTTAACAGTTTCATTTGAGAGGTGTTTTATATTTTATATTCTATGGACATTTTTGTTATTGTTGAATAGCTGAAACTTGCAAATAAATAACATATTTTTGGCTTGTAAATTAGTGCTGTATATAGGATGGCACCAATAAAGCAACCGTTTGTCTAATTTGCATTGACTATGTTCTGTATGCAGTCAACTTTACTGTGTCTCCTGTAGAGCTGGTAATTTTTCCCAATTGTATTTGAGAGTTTTCTTATGCATGTAGATGTGAGTGCAGACACATACATATATTTGGAATACCAGAAAAATTAGCACACAAGGAGTGCTGACAGACGTGCAGCTCCCCAGTCTAACACATGGTGCTTCCCAGAAAGCACCATGAGTTAGACTAGCCCTCCTGACCCAATAGGATTTCACTGTTGATTCAGGAGGGTGGAGGACTGAGCTCTGCTTTGAAGCCGATCAAGTGAGAGAGGCTGCATGTCTGCAACCTCTTCCCCTATCCCTCCCTCCCCTCTCCCAGCTCCAGTGCTGTTTCAGGATGAGAGAGGGAAAAGGCAGGGGAGGGAGCTCCTTTCTGGGATTTGCGCAGCCAACGCTGGAGTAGAGGGGTGGCAGGCTGAGCAACCCCCAGATGGAACTCCCTCCCTTTCCTTCCCTGCCTCCCATCCTGAAGACAGTACTAGGGACAGGATTGAGCTGCTTCAGCCCAGTCTTGCTCCCAGTGCACAGTAACAGAATTTAGTGAAGGCACTCCCCTTTGGAGCACCTTCATCTGAATCCTCATGTAATGAGGGTTCATTTATCATTCTATCAGGCACTTTTTAAAATGCTCTGCAGCCATGCAGTTCTGTCCATTCCCAGCTGTAGAGCACTTTCAGTGGCCAATCATGACAAAAAGTCACTTCTGTCAGACCAAGTATATGGGCACTGTATCTGAAACTGTAGTGAACCTGTCTGAAACAGATTGATGGTGTATTTATAAACCTCTTTCATTTTAAAAAAAGTATTGTACCAAATTGCTACATGAAGTTCAGAAAAGTAGATAATTCTCAGTTATGGTCCCCTAGAATTTGGGCACTCTCAAATCATGTACATTATAGGCATATTAGGCCAGTTTTTAAGTGCCCTCAAAAAATCTAATTTTAAGTTTCATGACATAATGCAGTGCATCATTTTTCCTGTATATGGTTCAGCTACAGCAAATTATTCAATATAAGAAAGACATTTTTTAACTCCCACATGGTCTTTGCCTGTGAAATCCATATTACATTTAGCACTTGTTTATATTATATGAAGTGATCCCTGTAGATGGCCTACATTAACAGTTCCTTACTGTTAGAGACAGGAATGGAAAAAATGTACCTCATCAACAAATCTGTTGAATTAGTTGTGTCCTCACAACCACATGGCAAATGAGAGACAAAAGATCAATAGTGCCATGTGTAGGTATAAAACACTAATTGTGGGCCCTGGAATCCCTGGTATTTAATCTACCGGGCAAGGGCTGAAGGATTGTGTCTTTGGTCTTTTCAGTGTTGTCAGGTTGGCTGTTGAAGGGGTTGTAAAATATCTGTTCTCTTCTTTTGGGGAAAGTGTTGGCTTGTCATTGTTTCAAACTATCTAAATTGTTCCCTTAGGCATTTTTGTACTACAAATATATTAAATGATGCTAGTGATATGTCTTCTGTATGAGATTCGGATGACCATACTGTTTTCTGAATCAGTGTTTTCTTAAAAGACTGTAAGTATATTCACATCACACAAGGGTGATGGCAACAGTAATCTGAACTGAACTAGGACTGAATTATAAATCAGGATGTATGCCACTCATTCTAAATGTCTTGACATCCAGTATTGCCTATGGTAGGCTATCTTCCTTCTTTTCTAGTTGAATATCCCCTTTTTCTTAGAGGCTGGAATTTATAAGGTATACCAAGGAGCCTCCACATCTACTGTCTTACTGACTCATAATTGATCACCATGACTGCATCACATGTGAAGCAGTATTTCATGGAAGGAGACCATGAGGGCTGAGCAATTCTGTGTGCATTTTGAACATACTGGGAGTGTCTACACGAGACACTTTACTGAGCAGTAGAACTAATTACTGCATAGTAAGCATCACTGTCTACACATGTTGACCCTTACTGCACAGTAATTTCCTCTATTTGGCAGTTAATTTGCTACCTGCAAATGCAAGTAGCAGATTAACTGCCAAGTAATTACTGCACCATATGGCAGGTGTATACAGCCGACCAGGTACAAATTTGCTCCCAGTTAACCAGACAGTGGCACTAGAGCTCCGCCTGGCTGCTGCAGGGGGCTGCTGCAGGGACAGAGGGGGCAGGAGCAGACTGTTGCCAGGAGCAGCAAATCTGTTCCCGCATCCCGGAACATGTTTTTGCCTGCCAGGGGTGGGTTTACTCTAGAGTAATTTACTCCAAAGTAAACCCGTTCAGCAGCATTTGCACATGTAGACACACCCACTGCAGGCAAAAACAGGTAAGGCATGTTTGTTTTGTGTACCATCTTTGTGTCCCATAACACAGCTTATACTAGGAAACCCCTTTCAGAATAGTAGAGAAAGCTCATTTTAATCATCTAAAAAAGACACATGCTTTAAATCAGGAAGCTATAACTTTTCATGAGACAAATGGCTAGAAACAACAGTATGCTTTGTGTTCAAGAGGCAGTATAATAATCTAATAACCTGTATCAGCTCACATCCTTGATCACATGGATTGTTGCATCATTGATACTTTAAATATATTCCACCCCCTGGGTTTTGCTGTCTTATGTGCTGACCCAAACATTTGCATCTGTCTCCACAGACAGTATTTTAAAAAGAAGAAACATCATAAAGCTGTTTGTCAAGGAATTATGGGCTAAGTTTTTTCAGCTCTAAGAGGCAGTTAACAAAAAATTTCTAATAAAAATATTGTACCTTAGTAATGATTATGAAGCATGAAAATATATTTACAAAAAATAGTCTGTTTGCATGAAGTTATTATTGCTGTGCACAAAAATCAGGAAAATAGGCATACACATGGCTAGGCAAATGCCTACATGTCTACCTTTTGGATTGTTTTACCTCATTTTATGTATATATAGTCATGATGATTACCTGTGCAAATTTAAGTACAACAAAAACATTTTCTCTTCAATCAAGTAGGGCCTATGCCTTCCATATAATTTGCCCTGTGATGTGGAAATGTAGTCAAAATGTTGACCTCTGATACTATGGAAATTTGCAGATGTCGTGATTTTTCAGTGGGTTGATTGTCTGATTAATTCCTATGAGTTCTGCACCATTGCATTTTAAACTTTTGAATTCTTTGTTGTTGATGCAATCTTCTGCAAGAATCAGCTTACAATTATCAAAGCTGAATCTGTCATATAGATGTAGCAGGTTCACCTTTCTGAGCTTGGGTTGAGTCCCAGGCTTGAGATCCTGCTGTTTTGATTGGTGGAACACATCCACCAATCAGGAGGCAGCAGGAGAAATAAAGTCACACTGCTTTTCCTGAGGGGAGGGGGAGAAGAGCTTCCCCGGACCTGATTGAAGACTCTGAACTGTCAGGTCTGGAAGACTTCAGGGGCGGAGCCCTGGAGTGTATAAAAGGAGCTGTGTGCCCCACATGAGGGGCAGATGCAGTGTGGGACTCAAGAAGAGTGGAGTCAAGAAAAGCTGGGGAGCTCTCCCCCTGCGGGCAGTAGGCCCAAGGCTCCTGAAGCTACCACTGGAGGGAGCAGCCTTGGGAGCTGTGCGAGACTGCTCGGGCTGTTGACCGGTTGGGCACAGGGATGGTGCGCAGAGACCCGGCCCTGGGAGCAGTGTGAGACTGCTCGGGTCTCTCACAGTGCACAGTTCAGTGCATGGAGCCCAGGCTTTGGGAGCCGCAAGTGGCGGCTTGAGCTTGCAACCCCGGCAGGGCATTGGGGGCCGCAGTGAGGCAGCTCAGGCCCCATCTCCCAGCAAGTGGCCAGGTCCCACAGTGTACAGGGCGATGCACGGACCCAAGACTTGGGAGCCAGGGAGCAGCGGAGGCTGCTTGGGTTAACTACACAGCATGAGGACGGCTGGCCAGAGCCTGAAGGGCCCAGCCTGTGCTAAGAGAGCCCTCAATGCTAAGCCAGGGCATGGGGAAATGGTAGTTCTGCACCGTGAGGCCCAGGATCCAGCAGCTGAGAGGAGCTGAGCCCTCAGTGTTCAGAGTGGGGCACAGCGTGGGGAGGAACCCAATGGCATGGGAGAGGCCTGGAGAGGTGCTCCAGCAGAGGAAACCCCATCGAGCTGCGCCCTGACCCCTGCCACCTGAGGGAGCGTGAGTCATTGGGCCCTTGGGTCCCACAGGGGAAAGACATTTGGGGAGGGCTAACCCAGGGAAGAGGCTGGGTAAGCAGCCCCCCCGCCTAGTCAAGGCCCTAAGGGGAGGGGCCTCTGGTGCTTCCTGGACCCCAATAGACCCCATTGGAAGGAGGAGTATCTCTTGCCATGGGTCAGGGACTATATTAAGGGATAAATGTTATTAAGAATGTTCATGTTTGCGCCTTATATTTTGTGATTGAAATGTTGTATTGTGATGTTGTAATAGTATTATTTAGGGTTTGACCTTGGTTATTGGTTAATGTTCACTGTAAATATATGCATATGATATTTAGTTTTATGTTTATGTATATTATAACTCAATAAATTGTATATAATTAAGAACTTTGGGCTTGGGCTAACTCTATAGAGGAAAGAGGGATCTGCTTGAAATTCTGGCATCCCTCTCACAGCACCCCCTCCTGCCTACCCATCCCATTCAATTGAGAATAGGGCACACCCTTGGGTGTACCCAGGTTACATAGGCAAACAGGTAGGAATATGCTGTACAGTAGAAAATGCCGTAAGTTCCTTTGTGGTTCTCAGAAAAGAAAAAAATTGATACCAGTGGTGGCCATTTTCTGCTCTCTGTTTAGTCTTATTGACTATAACACCTTGTTGGTACATAAATAATTCTGTTACATTGTCAAAATCACTGTGGAAGGCTTTGAATTCCTAACAGGGGCTGAGAAGCTGAGGGCAGATTAAGTTTAGTTATCCCGCAGTTGTCTAAATCTGAGAAGTCAATTTCAATCAGTGTGCCCTGGTTCTTGCTGTCTTACTCTTCCATGTCTGTCTTAGGTGCTTTTCGGCTCATCTCCATTACTGTAGTATTCAAGTGTCACATATTCCTTAACATGATGTATTTTCACAAAAGCCCAGAGGAGCTGGAAAGTATTGTCATGCTACCACCATTTCAGAACGGGAAATGAGGCAAGAGGAAACTAGAGCATTTGCCTACATTTGTCCAAGAAGTCAGTGATGGAACAAGGTTTCCCATTTCTCTAGGTAGCACACTAACTATTGGACTGTCCATCCAAATGCTAATAGAAGTGCAGAAAAATCTATTCAGCTGTATCTGTTATCAAGTTGAATGAAATTGGGTCTCACCTTATCTTCAGAATTATACTCATGAAACAAGGGAAACCTCCTGTGCTACCCCCAGAAACCATAGTTTTTCTGCACCAGTTCTATAAAACTTCTTGCATGTATTAAGTATTTAAATCATGTAATTTTTCACATTTATGATAGTGAAAGACTTTGTATTTTTAATTCTTAGGTCCCCTCTACACATTACAGTTATTGTGCAATTAACTAGTGCAGTTACCTTCAGACCAGGTACACATGCAAAGTAACTATCACACCATAAAAAGCTCCAACAAGCTATAGAGGTAGACCTAAAAAATGTGTACTGTATAGCTGGTTGCTATTGAGCTTTAATTTGCATGTGTAACAGGGTCTCCCCTGTGACTGATAGGGTCTCCACATCAGCTGACATAGCTTCGAGCCATAGGGGTGCAACCCCTGAGCCCTAGAGACTGTGGATGCCATGATCCCCAAGGCCTGGGGGTGGGTGAAACCCATAGGTTCACACAGGAGCCTGGGGGCAAGGCTGTGCCTCTTGCACAGCCAGGACCCAGAGACCCCACAGCTTCTGATGCTTTGGATCTGGGCTGCACCTCTCACGCAGGGACCCAAAGCCCTCACAGCTGAGGAGCTCTGGGCCCAGGCTGCACCTCACATGAACTGTTGCTCCCCTTGCATCAGCAAGAAGCAGGTACCCACGGTTAGGAGTCTCCTTTGTTAAGGGTGCTACAGCTGCAGCTGATGGGGCTCTGGGTCCCACTTGTGCATGAGGTACAGCATGGACCCAGAGGCCTGTCAGCTATGTGGACTCTCAGTCCTGTGTGCGTGTGGGCCCCACAGCTGGGTCATCAATGTTACATGATTCTAAAATGTTGGTGCTTGTAGCAGGACCAGGCCCCAGGGGTGGCTGTGACACTCCCTCGTGGGTGCACAGCTCCTGCACCCACCCAGGCTCCCTGGGTTGCCTTCCTTTCCTCTTACCTGCCACGCCTTGTTGTAATTAATTAAATTGATGGAAAAGGAGTCTGCTCTAAGAGCTCAGAGTGACCCTTCATCCATGCTCTTAACCAGCAAATTCCTCCCAGATGCCATGAGTCTCAAACTCGCCCCCTTGGCCCATCTGTGCTCTTGTGCAATTGCCTTACTGGCTAATTCTGTGGCCTCCAACCTCCCCTACAGGCATGCCTATGCCTAACAAGCGTTATCCATCATCACTCAGGTGGGGTATTTTGACTCCTTGTCAATACCTGGCCACTGTAGGCCTATACACCCTTGTTGGGCTTTGGCCTGCTTGGCTTCTGCCCCTTTTCTCTTGCTAGTTCCTTCAGCCTAGGCCCACAGTGCCAGATCTGACTTTTGGGTTTGAGCCCCTGTCTTGCCCCCTGGGCTCTAGTTTTGCCCTTGGGTTTTCAGCCCTGGTCCTTGACTCTCTTGAGCTATGGCTTCACCCTTCTTGAGATTCCAGCTCTTGTCCCTGGTTCTCATCCCTCTTGGGCTATAGTTCTACCCCTTTTCAGGCTGGTGGGCCCCTGGCCATAGCTCTATCTCTCATGGGCTTATGGACTGCTCTTCTTGGTCTCAGGCCTGCTATTTCCCCTCTTGGGCTTGTGCTCTGGCCCTTTTGGCCTCAGGATCTGACTGCTCTAAGACCCTGCCCCTGGCAGGGCTTAAAGTTGCCATATGCCTCTTGGGCACTACTGGGCCTACTACCTCCCCTGATAGTCCCTACCAGTCCACTGGTCTAACTTAACCCAATAGTAAACCCTCTGTCTACAAAACAAACCTTCCCAACTAGGCAAATAAACACTATGAGAGGAAAAGCGTACTACTGCTTTAAGAAGGCAAGCCCTTGCTGTTTGTAGCAGGGCTCTGCCCTATTATGCTACTGTAGAACAGGGAACACTGCAATAGGCACTGGTAGTCTCTGGCCCCATGGCTGCCTATTTTCTGCAGCCAGATCATCAGGTGCAGTGTTTCCTTCTGTCTGGGGAGCTCTCTGCTGTATCTTTCCCTTTAAAGTAAAATTGGGAGCCCCTGGCTCCATGGTACAGTGCTTTTCTGAGTTTTAGAGCTTTTTAACATATTGTACGGCAAATAGGTTGACACATTGTATAAGTCAACCCCATATCTCTGTTTTAAAAAGTTAGGATTTTTGTATGTCCAGTATATAAGTTGATCCCACCTTGGTGTGCGAGGTGCTGGAAGCCCAGGTGGGTTCATGAAAGAGGTGGTGTGCCGGCGGGCTCCTAGGAAGTTGGATCAGGCCCCTGGATGCTTGGGCAGCATGTGACCTGCTGGCAGCCTGCCTGGCTAGCCCTGGGGGGATGCTGCTGCTGCAGAGGGAAGGACTGGGGCCCCCTGCAGCTCAGGGGCTGCCCAGCCCTCTGGCAGTTCACCCCCCATCTGCAGGGCAGGTGGGAAGGTTCTGTCAAAAACAGGATCAGGCCCCTCACCACTTCTGCCTTCAGTGGATGCCTGTGGCCAGCAGGGATGCCTGGTGCCACCTGGGAAGAAGCTGGCTTGCCCCAGGGGCAGTGCGAGGTGCCAGGCAGGGGTAGTGGGGGAGTCTGGGGGTGTCAGGCAGGGCTGGCCGCCCCCTCCCTTTTTTTGCAACTACTCAGTTGGTTTAATCAAAGATATCACATCGACCCAATGAAGCTTGCCTGCCTGTGTCCTTAGACCAACATGGCTACAACCAAAAACCCTGAAACATTGCATTTTGCGGCCTACAAACAATTCAGTATGCAGCTGCCAGAATAAGTAAGCTGTTTTTGCCCATTACATATGCTTGTAGCCTCATTTATTTAGACTTGGTATACTTTAGTTTCTAACAACATTAAAGCATGTGAGTAACACTGTGCATAAGGTGAATGGGGTTAGTTGCATGCTCAGTTTAAACATCACCATGTTTGTAGAAGGACCTTAGAGCAAGTGAATTGGACCATCCCACTGGGAAAGCAGAAAAGGTTAGATGGTTTGCTGTGCTTAGAAAAAAATCACTTTCTGCACATGCACTCCAGCAATTCTTTTCTTCTGTCATCTCTGTGAGTTAGAATTACAAAAAGATGTCAAAGTCCACAGGGAAAGTTTGCCTGCCTTTTATACTGTCTTTCAGGCAGCGGGTTCTTTTAGTGTTGAGTCTTAGGCCTCCACTCTTTGGTCGAGCATGCCCTGCAACATTGAGGCTGGGCCCTGCTTTCAGCCCCACTGGGCATGTCTACATATTCATAAATGTGCCATAATTGAGGCACATTACGCTTAGTACCTGTAATTACAGGTACTAACTTACTGCACTGTAATCAGTGCTACTGCGCATTAGTGCTGGCGCACACTTTTTTCATGACACTAATGTGCAGCAGACTAATTCTATTGTGCATTAGCATGGGTTTTGCCTGCCGCACTAATGTGTGGTAGAATTAGTCTACTGTGCTCAAAGAACTCATGTAGACACGCCCACTGTTTTTGTAGGTCTTTCAGCAAGTCTAAAAGAACTTAAACTCCTATTAGAGACTTTACACTTTTGAGGAACTATGCAACCAGCAAATGTTTGCAGTGACATGTGTCAGACCTTTCAAAACAATGCAGCTTTTCTTGGTACAGTGGTAAACATTATTTCTCTAAGGTAGATATTAAAACAAAACTTAGTTGTATGTCCATGCTGGCAGCATTATCTGCATCTGTGGTGCAAACAGTTACAGTTGTATATCTCTGTGTGCTGGGCAACAGAGTTCATATCACCTGCCTCTCGGATCTTTATTTCAAGGAGTGTCATTCTGTTCTGTTCACCATGACTCTGAGTCATTAAAAAATGGAGACATAGCAGCGCAGCTCTGCACCCAGAGCAGTAGCCCAGGCAGGGCCAGCCCACAATTTTTTGCGGCCCCCTGTAAGGCATAGTTTTGGGGCCCCCTGATGTGAAAAAGGCATTGGCAGCAGGGGTGTGGTGAGCACAGAGGCAGATTAAGGTGTACTGAGGCCCCAGGCAAGCACAAAATTGGAGGCCCCCTCCCCCCATGGGAGCTGGCCCCTTCCCCTCCTAGTAGTGGCAGGGGAGGCTGGGTGGACCCTGCCAGGCTGGGGTGCACATGCCTGCCACTTCTCCCTGCTCCCCACCCCCACTATGATCAAATGTACACATACACATAGCAGACAAGGTTCTTCGCGTAAATCTGATATCTTGTATTAGACCAATAAGTAGTTGGGAACATCTTTGTAGCAAGCTTTTAGGTTTAAAAACCCCTGGTCAGGCTGAGGAAGCATCTGGAGTTAGTATGTGCTCTTCCTGGATGGAGCGAATAGTAAAGAAGCCAGAGGCTGGTCTCCATGCAAGCCAGTCAGTGAAATGTAAATAGAGGAGTCAATGGGTAAGAGAATCAGTGGGTTTCATGGAATCATGAAACCACTTGTTACCGAAAAAGCGAGTTTTGTCTAAGATACTACAGACTTTATATGAAAACTTAAAAACATAGACCACCTTCCCAGCAACACCCTCCTAGCCATCATGGACGTTACCAGCTTATATACCAACATCCCACACCAGGGCAGAATCCTACAAGAGCAAAATGACAACTCTGAGTGCAGACCCAAAAGGGTTACTGAAATTATATGCTTCATTCTCACACACAATTTCACTTTTAATAACCAACACTTCCTGCAGACCATGGGCACAGCTATGGGCACCAAAATGGCCACACAGTATGTGAACCTTTTTATGAGAGTTCCTCAAACACTGCACCATCAAACCCTTGCTATACTTACCCTGGGAGGAGGATATATCGATGACATCTTCATCACTTGGACTGAAAACCTGCAATCTCTGATTGAGTTCCATCAGAAATTCAGCAATTATCACCCCTCCATCTGACTATCTTTGAGTCCTCCAGCACCAACATCTCCTTTTTAGATATGATGATCAACATGCAGAATGGTAAAATAGAGACTACGTTATACAAGAAACCTGCAGGCCAACATACATATCTGCACAGAACCAACAATCACCCTAAACCCACCAAGAAACCTGTGATATACAGCCAAGCCCTCAGATCCCACCAAATTTGCACTGAAGAGAACCCAGGATTGCTACCTCATAAATCTTAAAAAGACTTGCGCCCAACAAGGACATTCCTCCAGAGAGAAAGATGCACATTTGAAAGAGACACCCGGATACTATGTGAAGAATTGCTGCAGCGCAGAAGGAAAACCCCCATGAATTGCACGCCACTGGTTATGACATATCACCCTTTCTCGAACCTATATGGAAAATCCACAAACAATTGCAACCCATGTTAGAAGGAGACCCAATTCTTAAAACATTCTTCCCAGATTCACCTATCCTAGCCTTCAGACAAGCACAGAACCTCGTTAACCTCATCACCAAACTTCCTACAGCCCAAAATACACCGTATGGATCCAGGCCATGCAATGAAAAGAAATGCAGAACCTGCCAACACCTCTCCACCACCCCCACAATTACCACACCCCAAAACAGAACCATCACCATTCCCAGATCTTAGACCTGCACCTCCAGAAATGCTATATATCTCATCAAGTGCACCAAATGTCCTGATGGAAAATATGTAGGAGAGACCAAACAACTCACCAGAATGAATGCACTCTGTAAATTTATTAATTCCTGGTCTTAAAGACCAGAATACCCAATTACCAGTGGGGGCACATTGTTCACAAGAAAACCACTCTCTCTCTAAGCTCTCAGTATTAATCCTCAAAGGGAATTCACAAAATACTTTTCACAGATAAACCTATGAACTTCACCTCATCATCCTACTGGATACAAAAAATCATGCACTAAACATAGAAGAAATACAAAAATCTAGAACTTTTGGTTCCACATTTTTGCATTTTTTCTCATCTCAGACCAACATGGCTACTAAGTACATTGCTGAAACATGGAAGATGCCACATTTTAGCTGATTTTAGATTTTAAACATCATTTCAGAACAACAAGAAAGATTTTTTTACCTCCCCACCTGCCATCTGACACCTCCAGGGAGGGAATTTTACCTAATCTACATACCAAAGAGCAACTCAGCACAACTCTCAAAGACACAGCTACTAAGTACATCCCTGGACTAAACATAGACATTGGATTTATGACACACTAAGCTGCCTGCCATTTGACTCCCCATCTCACCCATTGGCTCCTCAATTTACATTGTCACTGACTGCCTATCTTGCTGCAGCCCAGCCTCTGGCTTCTTTACTTTTCATTCCATCCAGGAAGAGCGCACACCAACTGCAGATGCTTCCCCAGCCTGACCAAAGGCTTTTAAGCCCAAAAGCTTGCTAAGAAAAATGTTTCTAACTATTTAGTTGGTCTAATAAAAGATATCACACACACACATAGATCCCGCCCCCACAGACCCTTCTCCGCCCTTCCTCCCTGCAGCCACCTGCAGCTCAGTTTCACTCCCCCCGCAGCCCCTGTTACACTCACATGCAGGGAGCTGTAGCCTGGCATCCGAGACAGCCCTGCAGATTCAGAGGGCTGGGCTGAACTGGGCCTGGCAGGGAGCAGGTAAGGCAGGGCTCTTCCAGCCCAGCTTGGCCCTTCCTCCCATAGGCATGGCGCCACCTGGCCTGCAGGCATGGCGGGGCTCTTCAGAAGAGACCTCAGCCATGCCCCACCTCCCCTAGCCCCATTGGTGGAGAAGGGTCCCTGCTTAACCCAACAAATGGTGGATGCTTTAAGTTTATTTTTCCTTTTGCTTATTTTTCCTTTCCTTTGCTACCCACTGGATGGTATAATTGGGTACTTAAGGGCCCTACCTAGCCTAATTTAGTCCAGGAATCCTGGTAAAGCTGATTTAAGGCCATTGGCCTGGTGGACTTGCAATGGACCGATTTGATTGTTGGCAAATACCTGGCCCAAAAAGGGTAGGGACTGTAAGAGAACAGGCCTGAGGTGGCCCAAGAAAAGGGATTAAACACCAGGGCACCTGTTGGGCCCTATAGTACCCAACTGTCAGTGACCACAGGGTGGTATACGAGTCGAGCCCCAACATCAAGAATTCTGGAAGTGGTAAGGGTGGGGTGTGAAGGGAGGCAGAGCCCCACCAAGAAAACCCTCCAAAGAAACTATCAAGATCTTAGCCAACCCAACATCCCGCTCCCACTAGTTAAGAGTACACCAAGATGTGGCAGGCCAGAAGAGGGCATTGGAAGTTGGTAGTGGTGATATGGTCTGGTGCCGCAACAGCTTACTCAGGTAAGATGCCAGACAGATGGGGGCCATGGCCATATAGCATCATCCCTGACAGGGGTCAGCCTGCCAGCCTGGGCCTGCTCTGAACTGGCTCAATGGGCTTTGGTTGGGCTGGCTGGGAAATGTGGGTGCTACAGTGCAAGGCTAGTCAGAAGGCAGCCCTGCACTGTAGTATAGGGTGACCGTTGGTCTTGTTTTATAGCAGACTTTCCTGGTTTTAAACCTGTTGTCCTCTGACCGTTCCTGAATGAGGAATGAACTGCAAAAAGTCCTGTTTTTCAGTTAATTGGTGGAAATGCATGTCAGTAATTTGTCTTCATGTTTCTATTGGCTGTGCCTACAGGTAGGGCGGTGCGTAGCCAGGAGGAGCAGGTTCTGAGCCAGTCGGGGAGGGAAGGAGGTGGAGGCTTCCAGAGGCTGGTCCCTCTGCACCTGTGTGTAGTGCATGTGCAGCTACAGCGAGAGCTGAGGCACTGTTGCACGCTTCAGCTCCCTGACCCTGGCCTGGGTGTGTGTGGGTGGGCCTGGGCCCCAGGGGCAGCTGAGCTGCCAGGTCTGAGAAGTTTGTCTGCACCCCCCACCACCCCCCACTGCCTCAGCACAAGGTAATGGCTTTGCAAACAGGCAGGTGGAGTACTTCACTTGTATCTTCTGGAAAGCTGGTGGGACTGGGAGGAGGCTCTTGTTACCTGCTTGGTACCAAGAGAATAGCCCAATGAGTCCTTAGGGTGTTCTGCTGCACACGAAGGGGGAGCTTTGGGCAGAGGGGCTTCTGGGTGGCTAGGCCAGCTCATTAAGTCATTATTTCTCCTCCAATGTGTGTATCCAAAATCAGGCTCCTCGGTCACCTGAGGACCCATCAAGGATGAACATCATCCTCGACTTCGAGGGAGTGCTGACAATGATGATTTCTCCTTCAGAACAGGCAAACCTGTCTGCTGGGAAGGAAGGGAAGGCCCTGCTGGGCAGCTAGCTGCACTGCCACAGGCATCCAATGCCCACCAACTCCACTCCACTCAGCCCAATTCTGACCCAGAATGTGGACAGGGCAGATTCCTATGTGCCCAGTGTCTGTGCTGAATGCTGATAGGGGGAGAAGGTGAGGTCCTTATGCATTGTGTGCCCCTGGCTCCCAAGCTTGGAGCTGGGCTGGAGTAAGACTTTATCCCAATGGGAGGAGGGGATGCTTAAGTCTCACACCTACAGTGTCATGTTCTCTCAAGGCTGGGCTGTCTGGAGAGAATGGCAGAATTGTGGGTTATGTGAAACCATGATGCAGGGGGAGCAAGGCAAGGCTCCCTGCTGGCTGAACTGCAGAGGCTCACAAACTTGCTGCTAATCCTAACACTGCTCTTCCTCATTTCACAGGGTGCCACATGTTCATTGGTGTGGAGTTCATGAACCAAATAGCAGTCTTTTTATGATGGACCCACCCCCTTCTGCTGATTGGCCAGGGGGCCTGGTGGCCTAACTCCTCGCTGTTTGGCCAAGGGGTCCAGTGGTCACACCCCTCACCAAGGAGACGTCCTGTATTCTGGGGATGTCAGTGGCCACCTTACTGTAGCACCTTCATGCCCCAGCCAACCCCAGTCACTGTGTATACGTGAGTTGTGGTGGAATAAATAAATCCACTGTAGGAAGGTACTTGTATCAGGCAGCACTAACCTATGATGCAATTAATTAGCTTACTCCAGCATAATAGTTCCTCGCTTGCAGGTGGAAACGCTTTACTGAAGAGCTAATTAGGCAACTCCACAATAAGCGTCTCATATAGATGCCCCCTGTGAATTCCTATTTGATATCTCTCGATTTATCTTATGAATTGTGTAGGTGTTTGCACACCAAACAGTGCTAATATTGTGTGACTGCCTTAAAAACATCTCATGGTTTCCTGGTAGAGAATCACTGAATTAACCACATCAGATTTAGAAGTTCAGTATACAAAAGTGGGTCAGTACACTGAGTCATAAACAGACTTTTCCTAACAATAATACATAAATTGGCCATGTTTTCAACAGTATTGTTTTGTTTTCTGGCTCTGGGTATGTTCTTAAAGGCTGGTACCGTATACTTGGTTTACTTCAACTTTCTGAAATTACAGTATTTATCTTTTCTAAATGTGCCACACTCGTGTGTTATGTGAAATGTTTTGTCATTTCCCTGGGATGCCATAAATATGCTTGGCCACTGCATGCAAACTTATGAAACACATCTGTATGTTAAATGGAACATAACTAGCTCCAACAGACTTTCAGTCCATTTCTTTTTATGAAGAGATGTGTTCTTTTTAGTCAAATGACTTTGTAGAGAGGTGCTCTTAAGTCACTAGAATAATTTTTAACATCACTCTTGGTGAAGTAGTCCTGTGCAGGATACTTAACTGAAGCTTTCGTGTTGGATGTCTAGTGCTAATTCTTTGCACAGGGTTGACATTATACTAGAACTCTTATATTTCAGCACAGCGCATCTCTGTTCCTTATTACAATACAAGAAATTACTTTCTCCTTATTCTTTTTTGGTCTTCCAGTTTTCCCAGCTATTAACTGACAAACTGACATAGTGGAATGATCTCATATGTGGTGATGTTACAAGTTGGAAACTGGAATCTTACACAAGAAATCAATTTTTTTTTACTTTATTTCAGAAAAGTTGATGTTTGAAGTTCAGCTTGCCTTTGGCTTCCTTCCTTCCACAGTATTTTAAACAGCTCAGTTATTTTTTAATGGGCAACAAGTCCTACAGTTCAGACACATTTACAGCTTGGGACTTATTGGGACTTTTATGACATTGGTAGCCTCCGGCAGTCTCCTGGCCCAGGATTCAAAGAGGAGAAAATTCCTTAAGCTTCCTAAAAATACAACTAGAAAAATATATAGAATTACAGCTCTATTTTGACTACTCAATCCTGTGTAAACTAAATTCACTTGAGAGGGTTATTGGGAGTAGGGAGTAACTTACTAAATTAAAAGTTTCATGCTATCTGTCAGAACTTTTTGTGCTGGAAGGTGCCACCTTTTCAGCTTTCTTGCAAAAATCACCAATCATCTCAAGTTCTGTTTTTGTTTTTGGAATCCAGATCTAACCTAGTTTGTAGCAAACTCTGAAAGAGAGTTAAATGAAAGGAATGTTTAGGTTTTGCTTCACAAGATAAGTAAATACTAGAGCTGCATGATACAATTCTGCTTCATCCAAGGCCAAAAGGAAACAAGAGCTGTACGACCATGGTGGTAGCCCGACAGTCTCTTTTCCTCAGACATTTTCATAGAAGGAAATGATTCTCCTTCTTTCTTTATTTACTATCCCATGTGTTGCTGAGTGTAATGAAGTGTCATCTTGCTTGTGGGTTACTCCCTTTCAGTGCAGAAAAGAAAAGAAATATTGAAATTAAAAACACGTGTCATGCATCTCTCCCTCAGTAAAGCCAATAGGTAAAATAGGGGAAGGGTTTAGCTTTAGAAAACTTCTTGTCTCACTTAAACATTTACCTTCAGGTTTGGAGTTATTTAGGAGTCTTAGAGTGGAATTCTGTTTCATTTGTGTGTCTAAATGGCAGCTTTCTAGCAGCATAAGTGGCATTTTTGCCATTTAGATGCAAGTAGGGATTCTGTTTTCTCTGTACTGCGGCCTTGTACATGTATGCATGTTCAGTAGGCTATGCACAGCTTTGTTGACATGCCTGTTCTGGATGGGTACATGCGTCTCACTCACAAAAGTGTAGCCACCCAGAAACCCATAATACATAATTGTTAGATGCAGGAGAAGTGTGGGAGGAGGAGCTTCCCTTGCCTTAGCCCCTGTAGCTGAATGGTTAGAACACTCTTGAGGAAGTGGAAGATCCAGATTCTAGGTTTCCCCCCCTCTCAGAAGGTGTTTAAACTCATATTTTTCTGACATCCTAGTACAGTGCTCTAAACAGCACATGACAGGTTGCAATATCCATTCCAACCTCCAGCACTCCTTTTGAAGCTGGCCCCCTGGACAGTCACGAGGAGCCGTGAGGAGCCAGGAGGAAGACAGCTAGAGGGTATGTGGCTCAGTGAGATGAATTTTATCCTGAATGGGAGGAGGCCCTGGATTTTAACCTGTATGGGGGACAGAAACTGCTCTCCTTCCACTTCGTCCAATGACTATTAAATACAATGGCTACTGACTAACTTTCAAGAAGAGATCAGACAATACCTGACTTGTAGCATGGTGGTTAGTGCATTGTGATGGAAGGTCAGAGAAATGCAGGTTTAAACTCTGTCTGGGTAAGAGGAGCCTAGAATTCAGGTCTTTGTCTACCTTAGTGATTGTTCTCCCATTTTTCCTTATCCTTACACTTAGCTAGATGCCCAGTGCATGCACACATTTATCCACAGTGCAAAGGAAGGGCAAAAAATGCCTTGGTATGGAGCTAAGAAACTGCCATTTAAGTGCTCAGAAGGAAATAGAAGTCTGCCCTTAGTTTTCTGTTGGAGTTTAAAGTCCAGTCATGACCTTGGGTAAATTTTATTGAGAAATATTGACTTCAGTGAACGATGTGCCTGGGGCGCATGTTGAGATGTATACATGTGTTGGTACAAGTGTTATATATAATGCATGTGCCTGTATGTGCTCTTATATGTATATACTTGTATTTTGACAAATCCACCTAAACCATGCATGCAAAACCATACATTAAAACCTATATAAGCCATTATATTACCTTATTTTTGCTTTGCTGTCTGGTTTTCATGGCCATGTCCAGACAAGCATAGACATGCAGTATGTGGTGCTGCTGACCCGTCTGTGGTTGTGCACGGCACACACGAAGGCATTCCCCACACTGCTACCTTGCAGTGCAGGAGGGGTGAGGGTTGACCCTGGGAGATCCCAGGATTGAAAAAAACCCAAACCAAAAAAAAAGGGGCGGTGCATGTGGTGGCAGCATGCAGCACCCAAAACCAGAGCCTGGCCAGCCAGAGCCACAGTCCAGCTACCAGCCAGGCTCCCAGCTGCAGCAGCTGCCACTCCCTGAGGCCCCCAGGATCCCAGGTAAGGCTTCTGGAGTCAGCACAGTTGCTGGCCCCAGTCTCCCCTACTCCAGCTGAGGTCACCAGAGGATGCATGGCATGGGCTTTCCTTGGATACAAACACAGTTCCCTGGCACCTTGTGCAGCTGCTATTTGTCCCTGGGGAAACAAACATCCATGCTCATGTGGACGCTGCCAATAAGTGATTTCATGCCTCCCTCTGATTCTGGATAATCTTTGTAGATGCAGATGATATGCAATTCCTTTTCCTTGGTTGTATCCAGAAAAAGCAAAGAGCTGCTTCTGCTGTGAACTCTTTTCTCTGACGGGTACAGGAAAAGCACACAAAATGCACCCATGTCCACTGATGAAACAAAGCAAAACAGCTCACATCATTTCTCCTCTCCACATGAAGTAGACTTAGCCAGTTTTGGGAACGAAGCTCAAATTGTGTGACTTATGTGAACAATGACTAGTGGCTAAGCCAGCTTTGAAATGTTAAGTGATTTAGAAATTTGCCACTTCATTGTTAGGATGACTTGGGGAAAAAGTGGCAAATTTTGGCATCACTCAAGAAAACTTTATTAAAAATTATTAGATTTTATCAAATAACAAACACTCTGTTTCACAGCTTTTTATGAATTCTAAAACAAGCAATTTTTGATGGTGGAGGGAGGCATATTGCTACAACTGTCCAGGGTAGTAAAGGCAGTGAGTACAATCAGAAAAAAAAATTACCTACAGGTTATATGGTCTCAGTCAGTTTCCAGCATTCTGACAATTGGCAAATAATCAGCACTCTTGTCAGTTGATAAGAGAGTGACCAAAGATTGAAGCAGGATGCAAATATGTTTATTGGTGGAAAATGTATTTATCATTAGAGATGAACTGCCCAGGATGATTAAAAGATATGTTGTGACCATTAACATTTTCTATTGGGTTTTGTCAGTCTTCAACACTGCCACTCTAGCACCTTTCATAAGGGCTAAAACGATTTGTAAACTTTAAGAATCATGGCTCCTGGACTCAGACTGTGGATAATAAGTATGTGAAAGAATACTACCTCCATTTATATTCTGAAGCACTAAATATGATGCTTTCTGAGTTGTTGATACTTCCAAGTCTAAAACAGGAAAGTGAATGAAATATTAATCTTCCATGGAAAATTCTTTTTTTACTGTGTTAAGACTAGCTAACAAGTAATCTGAATGCCAATTAGTTCAATAATTAAGAGAAAATAAATAAAATACTGAATTTCATAAAACATGGCTAGGCCCTTTTTATATGCAATTTTAGTGGGGGAATGATGTTGTAGCTCTGATGATCCAGGAGATATGAGAGGCATGAGGATTTTTGTGAGTGATATCTTTTATTGGACTGCATAGTTGAAATAGACTTGCACAAGATTTCTAATGTGGAAACCTAAAGAAAACTGCTGTGATATTTTTCTGAGTACAGTCCTTCTGGTCAAAAAAGTTTTTTCTCCCTTTTTCTTCCTTTTTAAAGACAATATTTAATTTTTTTAACTAACTGTTAGACAAATGAGACAATTAGTCTGTTCTCTCTCATATAAGGGAACACCACTTTGGTCAGTCAATTTCACAAGCACCAATTTGACAAGATTGTAACCATTTTTCCTCTGTATAATGCTTTTACATTGATGCTTCTGTCTATAGTCCACATTCGGCCATTTAACTGTAACAACAGATATTGTAATACTTACTGGAGAGATTATTTCTGCATCTGTGAATAAACAGTTTTGATTATGAGGAGCAAGAAGAGCAACCAATCAACTGGTGATAAAAGAGAGAGGGGGAGGCTATTACTGGGCTGTCATGCTCATTTCAAGGTACAATGACTACTAAAGACTACTTCTGGCCCCAGCCACTACAAAAAATATATTGTTAGTAGAGATTGTGAATTCCTGTCCTATGCACTTTGTGTATCTACATTTCTATCTGTATATATTGCAATAAAACAACATGCACAAGGTTATAAAAATAGCCTGGAAGTGATTGACATGCTAATAATGCTCAATCAAGTCAATAATGCTCATGTAACAAGCTCCTGAGAAAATAATATTTTTGGTCAATAATACATTTTTTTAAACGAACTGTTTGTTTTTAATTAACCTCATATTTAGCTATTTAGTCATGCCATATCTATCAACCATGGTAGAAAAAATGTAGCTATCTTCAAGGACTGTGTTGTTGCCTTAAACTTTCATCTCTTCCTCCTTGAATTTTTTTCCACATTACACCTCGGCATATTTGAAAGGATTGGGGCAAATCACAGCTTGTCATGTTACTTCTGTTCCTCAGCTCATCCTCCAATAAGAACAGCATTATGTGATTTGTGTATGACAATGCATCCCATTATGTTATGACAGTCCATCAAGATGAACCTGCTGTAAGTATTTAGCCACAATGCAGTGTTTCCAAAGCTGTCATTTAACATTTTTTTGCCATTGGCTCACAGAAATAGGTTTTAATCCATTAAGTGTTCCAAGAAACAGGTAGTGCAGAATCCTGTGGTGATCAGTAAAACATAGCAGGCCATGCAGGGCCTATACATTCGTGAAAGAGAGAAAGTAAGTCCTTTGATCTGGTGAAATTTCTTGTTACGTGGGCTAAGGACAGACATTCAAAAAGCCTTAGCCTGAATTGATTCAGTCTAACCTGACTAGGCTGAACTTGTTTGAAACTGCACAAACATTCTCTCTGGACTGAGGAAATTCAGGCACATGCCTGCAGTGGCTCAAGCTAGAAGCCAGGGGGCACTAGAGCAGCCCTCCCTTCCCTTCTGCAGGGAATTGAGCTGAGGGTGGTGTGGCCAGGCCCTGACAGGACTCTCATTTGGGATGTCTGCCTGCATGGTCACAGGCTTTTCCCTCCTGGCTGCTCAGGGGGCAGGAGTGGTGCCAGCCCCCAGCCCCAGGCTAGCACTCTGAGGCAAGGGGGTGTGTGTAGTGCATACATCTGTTGATGATAGGAGCTTGTCAATCCCCCTCCCTGCTTCATCATACTGTCTGCAGCAAACTGACAGATGAGCAAGTCTGTTGGCTGATAATAGTCTTCATCACCCAATTAGCAAAGCAATAGCCTCTCTCCACATTACTTCGAACTTCTTAAACAGCTTACTGGCTGACCTGTTGATTAGCTCCAAAAGCCCTAAGCAATCACTGTTTTGTCCGCCTATCCCAGTAAAATTGGAGAGACACACACACACAGACACCTTGGCATTAGCCAGCATGCCACATGCTGGCTATGATCAGTGTTGGGGCAGAGAGGAGGAAGGGACCTCTGCTTTAGCAACAAGTGGTGAGAGGGGGCCACAGGGAAGCCAGCAGACCCTGCTGTGCCTGCAGATCTGTGCCAAGCTCCAGCCAGGGGTCGGGGGGGGAAGCCCTCTGTGGAGTAGAGAGCCCCACCCAGCCCAGAGAGCATGCAGGGATGCTGGGGGACTCTGATTTAACTTAAACCATCAAGGAGTCTGGGACAGGCATTGCATAAACTGGTTAGAGCCGAATCAGTTAAGTCTGATACATTGAACCAGGTTTATCTCAAACCAGTTTCAGCCATTTTCAAACTGGTTTATGTGTAATGTCTGTCCTTAGCCATGATAATTAGAAGTAGCCTTCCCGCCTGCCTTCCTTCCAAAACAGGAAAGAATTATAGGCTAATAGGCAAGGAATTTAAAGACTCTTGAATGATATTTGGAGGACATTTGAACCAGGAGCTTTGATGCAGAAAACTCTACTTTTTTTTTTGCTTTCAGTGGTTGTTGTCACAAAAAACAAACAAATAAAGAAACGAAAAACCCTGTTAATTTAACATGAGAGAAGAATTTTCTGCTCAGAGAATTAATGAGCTTTGTTTTAGCTTCCTACTGGGCAAGGTGTAACTCAGCTAAATGTCTAAGTGTTTAAACATAAACACATTTCATGCCTTTGGCAGCTGCCTGTACCATGGATTAATATCCTCTTTGTGCAGTGGGTTGAGTGGTGAGGAGTGGTTCAGAGAGTTGGCTCCACCCCTGCAATGTGCCCAAGTTCTGGAGCAGCAAGAGACCAGAAGGGAGGTGGTGATTGTCATAGTCTGCTGTCCAGCTGTTCTGGGAGCAGCAGGACATGGCGATTCACCCCTCCGATTTTTTAATAATATTTGCATTAAGTTTTGTACCTATAAATGCAATGAAAGTTAGACTTGCAACCCTATAGCTAGGAATTTAATAGCTGGTCTGGTTTCCAAAGGTGTTGAGAATCTAGCACTTCCCGTTGTTTCCTCAGGGCCTATTGGGTGTTGAGTATTTTTAAGACCTTTAATGTGCCTACATATGGGCTTAGGGCCTGTGTATGTTTATATGCATGTAAAAACAGATGGTTATACAAATATGGACAGATCATCTGTACTGGCCTGGTTCCATTTAAGTCAGTAGTGTTAGGGTGACTTACAACAATTGTGAATTTGGCTTGTTAGTTTTTTGAAACCACTCCTACCTTCTGAAATGGAAAGGTAGTGACAAAATAGTGGCTTTTTGTCACCAGTAGATCTGGATCTCTCTTTCTGTATGCACCCTTCATCAAAGCTCACTGTGTTTGCTCTGTCCTGGCATTGGTTGATTAATGAGAGGGCTGAGGGCTGGAATATCTTACACGAAAAGATCAATATCTGCATTCTTTGAACAGCATCAGACTGTTTATGTTCAGATGTATACTTTTAAGGTTCTGACTGCTAAACTATTGCATATTTTATTTGCTGAGCTATAGGAGTTGTGACATGAGGGAAGTAGTGCCCAACATTCACATTGGAATAATCTCTGATTGTTCCACTATGCATTGAATGGTTATACTCAGAAACACACTTTGGTCTGTACATTTTTAGCTCCCTTTAATGCATTTGACCGATGAAACCCAGCCATATGTTAAAGAATTTTTGCTAGGCTCTAGAAGCTGGGTTTTTTAATTACCTGTTTGAAAGATAACATAACCTATGTTTCTCATAAATTCCAGAACTTAAATTCATTCCATAAAAGAGAAGAAAATGTTCAAAGAAAGGGGTAGTACAATCAATCTAATGCAAATAAACATTCAAACGAGGGCAAACTCAAACACTGAAGAATTTGGCTGGTACTTTAAATGCTTTATAGTACAGTCCTGATTAAAAGACAATAAATCAAATGCTGAGCCCAAATCAGAGCTACTGTATTTTATTTTCCTCCGTGGTTCTTCTGATATTCTGGCAGCTTCAAGTTAACCCTGCCATCCTGCTTCTATAGGCATTTGGGAAATTAGTAACAGTTTCCTAAAAGCTGAACTGAATGCTGAGGTGGTGGAGCAACAAAGGAGGAGTGTCTATAGACCTTTCATGATTGTTCTCCAGGGTGAAAGAGCTACAAAAATAGGACAACTCCTGCTTTTCCAAATGTTTTCTGTAAAACTGCATCTCCACACTTCTTATATAATAGTTCTGAGTGTTGGCGACATGGAAGGAGCTGCTACCAAGCAATTTATTTTCAATGGGTGACTTCTTTGTGCCTGGGTCCCACACTCCAAAGATAATGTAACTGCCTTTGAAGCTTTCTGCTAACTACAGGTCTTTGTTCCTGACCCATAGTCTCCTCTAGATACTGAAAACGTTCCATATTCAGGCTCCCCCATATTTGATTTACATTCAAATTGTACAGATGTGACAATATGATATTACCATGAACATTCATACATGTTCTACAAATATAGCTTTTTTAGAGTATGCTTATTATCAGTTCAGTGTTTCTAGAATAAATTATAGATTCATAGATTCAAAGATGCTAGGATCAGAGGGGACCTCAACAGATCATCGAGTGTGACCCCCTGCCCTGGGCTTGATGCCTATCCAGCCTTGTCTTAAAGACCCCCAAGGTAGGGGAGAGCACCACCTCCCTTGGAAGCCTATTCCAAATTTTGGCCACCCTTATCATGAAGATCTTCCTGATGACCAGCCTATATCTGCTCTCTGTCAGTTTGTGACCATTCTCCTAGTTACCCCAAGAGGTGCTCTGGTGAACAGAGCATCTCTGATCCCTTGCTGCCCCTCCCCAGTGAATTTGTAGGCCGCCACAAGATCACCTCTCAGCCTTCTCTTGCGGAGGCTGAAGACATCCAGGTCCCTTAGTCTCTCCTCCTGCAAACCCTTAACCATATGAGTGGCCCTTCTCTGGACCCTCTTGAGGTTATCCACATCCTTCTTAAAGTATGGCACCCAAAACTGGACACAGTACTTCAACTGCATCTGACCAGTGCCACATAGTGGAGAAGTATCACCTATTAGGTAGTGTCTGAGTGATGTAGCCATGATGGTCAAGAAATTATGTGAGAGGCAAGGATTTCTGAGGGTGATATCTTTTACTGAATCAATGACGTTGTTGGGATAAAATTAGACAAGCTTTTGAAAGCAAGACAGTCTTCACTACACCTGAATGCAGGCCTGCATTCAAAAGCTTATTTAACTATCCCAACTACATAGTTGGTCCTATAAAAGATCTCACCCTAAGAAATCCTTGCCTCTTGCATAGAATAAACTAGATGTTTCAGCTATATGGTCTATATTTAATTCCATTTTATAAACTGGGAATACAGACTGTGTTAATTGTTAAAAGCTGCAGTAGATAAAGGAAATTATTTTTATTTTAGATTTAAATGTTCTCTCTCTCTCTCTCTCAACTAGATTATCCATGTGTATTTTTGAATGATAATTTCCACTTGCAGGTATTTAAGAATATGACTTCCCCACATCAAAAGGAAAGAAAAGAATATAAAACAAAAAAGCCCCATGACTCAGAGAAAATACATACGTCCAAACATAGAGAGAGATGCTAAGCAGCTGCAAATGCCATTGATTTCAAGCCAAGTAAAGCTAGTTAAAAACTGGGGAAAGTATTTTGCAATTTTTTTTGCAAAAATAGTCCATTTTTCCCACAGAAAAACAAAATTTAAATATATATATATTTTTCTGATCAGCAATCCAGGCAAGGCTCTCAGTGACAGTGGGCTTTGGGGCTTGCAGAAGCCCAACACCTCTTGGGTTGGCCTTTGGGTTGGAACAAAAGGTGGGCTTTGTTCCAAGCTCTCCACAAGTATGAGCTGAGAGTGAATTACAAGCACTTTGAGAGGGGGCAGCATCTGCTTCATATGTCTTATTCATGAAAGGCTTCAAAGGGCCAAGTGAACTGTACTGATTTATACCAGATGAAGATTTGGCCCCAAACATCCTCAGCTTCTAAACCAAACAGGTGCAGATTATGTTTAAGTATCTGATCCACTAGATATTTTTATCTGAGCCAAGTTTTTAAGTCTTGCCCATCAGTGGTGTGCTGGCTGGTGTTATACGGCCTCAGACTCCTGCTAAAAGACTGTTGTCCTACAGGTGGTGGCAGGGTGGACCCTAGGGTAAGATCATCCAGTCTGCCTAGAGGGTGATCTTTTTCCTTTTGTCTGCCACGACTTGATGTAATAACTTCTTGGGAGGCAGTTCTCCATAGGCAATTTTCCTGGTCCCAATCCATATTTTCTTCGTGGGGCTACAAACCTCAGTCGAGGCCTGATGACAAGTGCCTCAGAATGTCTCAGATTATAATATTGTCTATGACTAGCAGCCTACAACCATGCTTACTGTACCTCTGACTCTGCTTGTGTCTATGCGAAACTATATAGTCATGGTCTTTAATCGACCTACTTTTAATCTTTATCTTCAAGGCCTGGCTGGTCAGCCAAAAAACCTGACTGTGACCTGTTCCCTTTTTAGGACACAGCTTCGAATTTGCTAATCTATCTGCCCTGCTACTCTCCCATCCTGGGAACAGAGCATGCCATTGAGTCAGGGAGAGCAGTCCTATTGCCTGGGCTCCTTGCCGGATCACTCCCCACCCAGGTTCCCCCGACCTTATAGATGAATTGCTGCCATCAATCCTGCTGCACTCCTCCACAGCTGTTCCTGAATCTCATGGTGGCTGTATCTCTGAATAGGTGCTTCTCCCAGCACTCTGCTTTCCTGGTCCGCTCAACAGTGTTGCAGATGATGGCAGCTGCTCCCAGTGTGGGAATGGCTCTGCTGCTTATCTGTGCTGACTGCTGTCTGCCCCTCTCCAGGGCAGGAAATATTTCTTGAAGGATGCTCTCTGCCAATTTGGAGTGTCAGGCTGCTCCAGAAGTGCTGTGGTGTTTGCCATGTGCTGTTCCCGGGAGCTGCTTGCATCCAAGTAAGTTGAGCACACTGCATGTTCCCTTCATTTTCTTTCCCCTCTTCACAAATGGTAACATTATTGGCAATCAGAGGGCTCTAATTCTCTATGCACTTCTATGAGAATGAGAAGTACTAAACAGGTAGCTAAACAGAAGAGAAACAAACACAGAAGAAGACAAATGGTGAGTTCTTGGATATAGCTGGGGTGAATAGGTTGGAAGCAAAGGACTCTTGATGGTGCAAATTGAGGGACAACTGTTCTCAATCTGGGTGTGGAGCCACTGGTGTAGTGATTTAGAACAGTAGATTTGCATAAGAAAGTATCTGATGATCCAGTCCCTCCTCACCCTAAATTTCCTCCCAGGCTTTGCTGTGATAAAAACATTTTTCCTTGTCATTCAAGATCTGCAGCATCCTCTGGCACATCCTCTCTACAGATTGCAACCCAACACAGAATGCAGCCCTTCTTGTTAAGTTATGCATGATCATGATGCACAACTAAGAAGGAATTGCTGAATTCATGATGAGGGAGATTCTACATATAATGGAAGAAGAATGTGAAAGGGCTACCAACCCTTCTTTTTCCTTTCACACCCTTTGATTGCACCACCGTAAAGTATTCATGTGTGGTGTTTAAGCAGCCCAAAAAGCCCACAGCTTGCCTCCTTCCTGATTCTTAAGCTGAACTGAGATTGCCTTTTCACTTGGTTTTTGCATGACTGGTGAGGTTTTGCTTGCAAATTCAATTAAGTCTGGACCCTTCAGTGTCCTTGAAAAACATGAGCTTCAAAGAGGAGGAAAAGAGCTTGACGGCACATACTAGGGATTGATTAGGAAAATATATGAAATCTCCCACCAAAATTAATTGTGACATTTCTGTAAATTTAAAAAAGCTCCTGCCATACTCAAACATTTTTAAAAATATGATATTTTAGCAAGCTCCCATTTAACTGTCATGTTCTTTTTCTATATTTCCTTTCCATCACTGCTAATTATCCAGATTTCTGTATTTAAATACTAGCTCTTACTTGGTCTCTCCCTTCTCAGTTCTGTTATTTTGGTACAATATCCACAGCAGTGAACTGTAGTATCCTTAATACTGGATTAAGCTATCACTGGGTGTAATTAAGGTGACACAATGAACTCCTGAGCAGTTTGCACTGGAATTAACTGCTCCTGGGCACAGCATCTACTTGTGCGCCTGGGATAGCAGCAATTAAAACCGGAACAGAACAGGCCTGAGCTGACAGAGGAGATGGGGGCTCAGCCCCAGGCTCCAGGGGGCAGTGGAGGGGCTGGCAGGAGCTGAGGGTCTGACCCCTGGCTGGCTGGGCTGGCACCCAGTGGTCACCATCAACATGAGCATTCAATCGCAGTTAATTACTCTGCTGTAGGATAGTACTGTCTCTGACAGCACTATCTTACAATGTAGTTAGTTAATTTACGGCACACTAATACCTGCACACAAGTGAACAGTGCTGTTTTACTGCAGAGCTAATTAGTAAACTCCACATGCAGATGCACCCACTGAAGCCATGATCCAGCCCCCACTGGAGTTAACAGAAGAAACTTCTATGGGAGTTGGATCAGGGCTCCCAGTGAATTAAGCAGTAGCTGCAGGTTAATTCTTAGACTGGATCAGCAATGCCAGAAAGGAACCTGTAGCAAAAGTAGAGGACACTCAAATGAAGGGCTTATTAAACATAGCAGATTCCATGCAGGTCACCTGCGCCTTGCAAACAAATCTGAGGGGTGTGCGCAGCAGCAGGAAGTTGTGCCCCCACATTCCTGGATGAGCCAGCTGCGGCTCCATTCCACAACCCACCCTGGCCTTGAGGCCCCATTCTCCCCAGCCCCTGCCTCTGCCCCACTCCCTCCTCACTGTGGGATCCTCAATCTGCCCCCCTCCCACCCCTTCCTCCTTCCCTCCCTCCATCCCTTCCCTTCCACAGACTTACCTGCTGGGCATTGCTCTACATGCTGCCAGCTTGCATTTCTGGCAATGTGTGTGCTGCGGCTGCTTGTGTGTCTGTGTCTATGTGTCTGCATCTGTATCTGTGTCTGTGCGCATATGCCTTCTCCCCCCACCTTCCTGCTGCAGCAGCCTGGAGCCTGTGCCCGGGCTGCCCTGCAATCCTCTGCGTTGCCACCGCTGCTCTGCTGGGCAGCCCAGAAGCGATGGTGATGGTGGTGTAGCAGAACCTAGGTGCGTGATTAATGCATTAAAAATGTAATGCAAGAACCAATTAACATGTTAATCATTCACACTGAAGGCAATTAATTGACAGCCATACTTAAGATACTTATTTTTGATGGCTAATTATTTTTGGGAGCTCCAGGGGAATCACAAACTGAATGTGAATGAGCAATATTGTGCTTATCTGAGAAAAGAAAATATTATATGGGGATTTTTAAGCAAGAGCTTCATGTGTATGCAGCTCAAAACTATTAAGATATCAGCCGCAGTACTGTGTTCAGTTTTGATCACTACCCATCAAGAAGGATGTGTACTGATTGGAAAGAGTGCAGAGGAAAGCAACAAATATAATCAGAGGTCTAGAACACATGATATGAAGAAAGATTGAAGAAACTGGGTTTATTTAGTCTAGACATTAGAGCAGTCTTAAAATGTGTGAAAGGTCATTCCTGAGAGAAAATGTTCTCTGTGTCTATTGGGGCTAGGACAAAAAAGATTGAACTGCAAGAGGTTTAGAAAAATCTTTCTAACTATTAAGACAGAAAGCATTGGGATAGATGACATATGAAGCTGGCAGCATCTTTATCATTGAAGGTATTTAAATAGGTTAGACAAAAAATTTTCAAGCCCCATGCAGCCAGAATGGAGCCTGGACCAGCCTCTTGCTGTGTGGCCAGATTGGGATGCAGCCTGGGTCATTTTTGCATGGCTAGATCTAGGCACCCCTTCCTTCCCAGCCCCCCACCTGGCTGCATCAGGCCCATGCTGGTTGCCTCCCCCCAAGGCCAGCCCATCCTATCCTGTAGAACCTGCAGCCACTGGGGGCCCTGCAGCCAAGGGGCCATGCCCTGCTCGCCCCCTGCCACCTGTGTCATGTTTATAGGGCTTGATGCGGGCAGGGAGCCCCTTCCCAACTGAGCGGAGAAGGAGTTCTCGGCCCCAGCCCTGGCCCTGGCCCTGGGGAGGGAACCCAGGCAGCCCCCGCGTGTGCTGCCCCAACTCCATGTCCCCCGCAGCGCACCCGTGTGCGCGCAACCCAGCCCTATTTTATTTCAGTGAGTTTATACTGCAATTAACCACAATTTTGATTTTTTGATGGATCAGGGGGCCCCAAAACTATATCTTGCACGGGACCCCCAAAAATTGTGTGCCAGCCTTGCCTCGCCCCTTTTCCCCCCACCCCGCTGACCATGCAGCCAGGACTTGGGCCATTGCTATGCCCTGCATGCTATATTCGGCCATTACCATGTCTGCTCAACATGCCAGATTGGGCCCACCAGCCAGATCCAGCCCATCCAGCCAATGGGGCAAAAAGGTTGAGCACCAAGAGTTTAGGTGATTCTGTCTCAGGACAAGGGGACAGGTTAGATGCCTTCTTCCACTTCTATTTTCTATAATTCTGGAAGAGGAAGGCCCTTCTGCAAATATGGAAGTAAGAAGTCAGGGTACAACAAAGGGCTTTAGGATGGTGTTAATATCATGCCCTATTCTTTTGCTAGCACTGAAAGAGCCTGTATATTTCCTGCTTTCTAAATTGTATAGGATCTGGAAGAGTCTATTAATTGTTATCTGGGAAAATCTTGTGGTCATCCAAGGCATAGCTTACAAATCATGAAAATACTTACAGTAAAAATAGTCTAGTCTGCAGAGTTGAGAACTCCTAAGTATTTGGAGCTAATTTTAAGTTTGGTTCCCTGGGGCCACTAGAAGGTATATGGAGGGACCATGCTACAGTTGAGGTCCATTTAAAGATGTTTCTGCTATGTCGATGCAATTTCTCTTGGAAGATTCTTGGTCAACACAAAACATCAAGGCAGCTGAACTGTGCTTGAAATCTAATCTAAAATTCCTTGAGATTAATGGAATCCACTGGCTACATCGGTCTTTGCAGAAGGGACTGGCAGCATGACATAGTCATGCTAAAGATTCCTTAATCCTTTCCCTTAAGCTGAGAGGTCACACCAAGGCTGACCACAATATGGCCCCTAGTAACTTCTTATAATATGCTGTATTTACTTGAATATAAGATGAGGTTTTTTCCTCCATTTAGCATGGGGGGGGAGTGGGGAAACCTCTCATCTTATACTTGAGTCCAGGCCAGGCAAGAAGCTGCTGCAGCTCTGGAGGGGGCCAAGGTGTCTTATGTGGCAGGTAAGGGATACATAGGAGAGCATGGGGAAGGGGCAAGTGGTATGGGGGGAGCACAGGAAAAAGGGCAGACTGGGGATTGCAGGAGAAAGGATGAGCAGAACAAGGCAGATGTGGAGGAAGGGACACATGGAGCACAGAGAGATGGCATGGGGGAAGTGAAACGTGGTACGCCCCTTCCCCTGCACCCTGTCCCTGAACTCCCCTCACTCTGTGTGCTCCTTCAGCTGTGCTTCCCTAATACTGCATGCCCCTTCCCCATGTTCCTCCCTGTACCATGTGCCCTGTCCCCTGTGTGGGGAAGGGGCACACAGTGAAGGGGGGAACACAGGAAGGGGGCACGTGGTGTGGAGAGAATGTGGGGAAGGGGAGAAGGAAGGGGGGGTGCAGTGCAGGGGAAAGCGCAGGGGAAAGGGTGCATGGTGCTGGGGAAGCACAGGGAAGGGATGTGTGGAATGAGTGGAGTATGGGGAAAAGGCACGTGGGAGGGAGCATGCGGAAGGGGATACATAGGGCATGGGGGGAGTGGAGCACAGAGAGCAGTGCAGGGAAGGAACACACAGAAGTGGGAAGTGGTTCAGGGAAAGCACAGGGAAAGAGATACACAGAGCAGAGGGAGTGTAGGGAAGGAGGTGGAGCAGTGGGGGAGCTGCTGCTGTTTTGACCCCATACCAACTCCAACTAGGGCTGGAGTCACTGAAGCCAGAGTCACTGCTAACTGCCTAGCTTGGCTAGGCACTCTGTAACCCCAGTGGGGACAGAGCAAAACCATCTGCCAAGGAAAGGATGTAGGGGGCAGGCACAAAAGGGGGGCAAAGTGGTAGGAGGCAAAGGCACTGGGGGAGGGCAGCAAGGGAGCAGTAATGTGGGGCAAGTGGCAAGGAGGGCAATGACAAGGTGCATGGGTCAGGCTGCCTGGCCCCAGCTGCTGCTTTCCTTGCTACTACGTTCCCTGTGGCAGTGGTGGAAGGGATGAATGCAAGATGACTCTCCAATAATTAGATTCTAGACATGGAAAATTAAAACAAATATAGAATTTTCCATGTCTACAATCTAATAATGGGGGGGGGTCATCTTAAATTCAGGGTAATTTTAGATTTGAGTAAATATGGTAAATAATGGCAAGCAGTGAAAGGCGAACATTTTCTTCTTTGTGCAGAACAGCAAAAGCCATAAAACTGGTGCCACCCCACTTCTGCAAAGTAAGAATGATGCTGTCCTCTATATGGTTTTACATTTTACTTTCATTGGAAATTAGAGGAGCTTTACTATACTGCCTCTTTGCAAGACAGTGGCATACCAGATTAATGAAAAAAAGGGATTGATTAAATGCTTTAGGCTAAATAAGAACTTACCTGAACTTGGACAAAAATTTTAATTAAATTTTTATAAAATTGGCTAATATTTGTCCTATTATTTTTAATATCCTCTGTATTTCTTGGCTGCAGCTGTGACCACAAGGAATGCTGAAATCCAGTATGGAAGGATGATCTCTCATATTTCTGGCCTAGTCTAAACCAGGAGTTCCTGGAAGTTTCAGAGGTTGATCCTGTAATGTTTTCAACACAAAAAATTTCACATAAACTTTCAGCAAATGTCTTAGCTAAGATTCTAGAGGAAGGGTGGCCAACCTGTGGCTCCCGAGCCACATGTGGCTCTTCAGAAGTTAATATGCATCTCCTTGAATCTTTGCACAAGCACATGGTGACCAGCTTCCAAATAGTCACTGTGTGCTTGTGCAAAGATTCAAGAAGACGTATATTAACTTCTGAAGAGCCACATGTGGCTCTGGAGCTACAGGTTAACCTCTCCTGTTCTAGAGAGAATAACATTTTGTTCATGGTGTTTTTGCCATGGCAGTAGGTGATTTTACAGAATGAAATATTTATAGTACTGCAGATTCCATAGTCCTGTTCATCTCAAATGTTGCCAGCATATTTGAAATTGGGTCTAAAGTTCCAAGGTACAACAAAATGCCCTGAGCAAGTAAAACAGCCAATTCTGGGATTAAGGCAGAGCAAAAGTGTTATAGGATTCCCCACGGAAAAATATGTATTCAGATCTTAATAGGTAGTGAAGTAGCTGTTTACCTGTCTGACATAGACACTAGTGCTGTGCAAAGCTTCAGTTGCTGATTCAATTCAGAGGAGATTCAGCCTGATTTGGTGGCCCAGTCTCAGAATATGAATCGAATCAGGAGACCCATTAATATCTCTGAATCGAATCAGAAGCCTCTGATTCGATTTGGAGAGATTCAACAATTCGGCCATAGACAAAGCTTTATAAGTTTTTTCTATGTACCTTGGAGTACCAGGCACGGCTTGTGAACACTGAAATGGTGGGACAGATGGAGCATCACACAGGAGCATGGGGGGGCGGGGGGAGTCCTCCGTGCACTTGGCGGCAGACCCAGAAGTGGACAAGAAGTACTTTCGGGTCCACCGTGGCGCACGTGAGGGACCCCCCATCCCCCGGCTTGGTGACTGGTGCCTCCTGGGTCTGGGGGGGGCACCTGAGGACCCCCTGTGACCAATCAGCGAGCCAGGGGGACGGAGGGAGGTGCCGCACATGCTTGGCGGCAGACCCAGAAGTGGGCTGAAAGTACTTTCGGTCCTCTTCTGGGTCCACCGCCGAGCATGCGAGGCACCCCTTCTCCCCTGCACTTCTGGAGACACTCCATCCATCCTACCATCTCAGCATTCACGAGCTGTACCTGGTACCTCAAAATACATAAAAAAAACATATAAAGCTGTGTCTATGGCCGAATCACTGATTCTCTGAATCAGAATCAAACCTTCAGATTTGGATTGGAATCAGCCAAATCCAATTGGGACAGTGATCCAAATCAGTGAATCAAATCACTGTCCCCCAAATTGAATACTGCCTGCTTCGCAGACCCCTAATACACACATCTTCTTCAAGACCTCACAACATTTTAAACCAATAATAGGGAAAACCTCCAATGGATTTTTCTACTTCTCTCTCTTCAGATGAACTCACACAACCCTTAACTTTAAGTGTTCTTTTCATTGTTATGTAAATGAGCATCTCCCTCCAGATCTTCATGACCACAAAACACCAAGAATCAAATTACAGACAAACCATTTGGCTCAATGTGTAGTTGCTGGGGTTTTAATATGTAAACCCACCATCTGATCAATTGCAGATTTCACTGACAGCTGAAGCAGCAAATTCCTTTTACATTCTGTGCTGGTGGCAGAAATCCAAATTACATAATAGGTCTACTATTGAATAAAGTTAATAGATGTGTATTTATTATTTGGTTTACTATTTCAACACATGATATAAAATAATTATCATGATCTAATCTGGTAGATTTTCATCTGGTTTTGCTTATTGGAGTCAATAATGACAAGGATGGTTAATGCTTGAGAAAATTAGTCCTGTCAGTGATCCTAAAAAAAACGGTAATGTGGCAGGGTAACTGATCACCTGTGAACCCCTTCCTGGCTGGGCAAGCTATCAAATTTTCATTCTCATTTATTATCACTCAGTACCTGCCACTCCAGCTCTTTAATTGATCTACTTCTTCTATCACTCAGCCCTAGTTTCTGATCACTTCAGAAGACCTACCCCTTTCAGAGTTTCAATCTCCTTAAGCTTCCAAATGAAATGCATCCCAGACTGTCTTGGTCCTCAGCACCACATCCCTCTTTCTCTTTAGTGTTTCCTCAATTTAATACTTTTTAGTCAGTAAATGAATCCAGGTGTTCAGTTCAGATGATGAAAATATAATCTATGTAATGAAGATACGGTGAAGGTTTGATAGCACAGCTTTTTAAAACTTCCTCTTCTGGGTCACTCATGAACAGGTTGACATATTGGGAAACCATCTTTGTGCCCATAGCTATTCACCCGGTTTGGAGGAAGTGTAGGTTGTTGAAAACAAAGTTGTTGTAGGTGAGGATAGAGTGGATGATTCATGCAATACTGTGCAGTTGCAAATATGAGCATAGTCCATGTTCTTTCAGGCAGACAGTTGTCTTCATTATGTGGGATAGTAGAGTACAAGCTGGTGATACTCATGGTTGCAACCATGGCCTTTGCAGACAGATGATTGATTGATATTCTGGATTTTTTTGAGAGTCTGTTGTGTCTTGTAGAAAACTTGCTGTTTGAGTGACAAGAGGTTTCAAAATAGTTCCTGTGAATCGATTGCCGCTCAATGAGGGTATACCAATTATACCTGATAGACCTATCTGGTTTATGTTGTCTATCTTCAGAAGCATATAAACTATTCCTGTAGGAGGGTGGGGGATTAGTGCAAGTGGTTTTTCCTAAGGTGGTATAGAAAGGATTTAATAATGTTTTTCAGTTCAAGATGACTATTGGTATGGGGTCCTCCCCAAGTTCTTTATAATAGTTCATGTCAGAGGTGTCTGTTAGCCTTATTTCATAGTTTCATAGTTTCTAGGGTCGGAAGGGACCTGAGCATATCATCTAGTCCGACCCCCTGCCATGGCAGGAAAGAGTACTGGGGTCAAACGACCCCAGCAAGGTGTTCATCTAACCTCCTCTTAAAAACTCCCAGGGTAGGAGCCTGCACCACCTCTCTTGGAAGTTGGTTCCAGACCCTAGCCACCCTGACTGTGAAATAGCACCTCCTGATGTCCAACCTAAACCTACCCTCTGCCAGCTTGTGACCGTTATTCCTGGTCACTCCTGGCGGTGCTCGGGGGAACAGTGACTCCCCCAATGCCTGCTGATCTCCCCTGACTAGTTTATAACAGGCCACAAGATCCCCCCTCAGCCTTCTTTTTTGGAGGCTGAACAGGTTCAGGTCCCGTAGCCTCTCCTCATAATATATTGATGTAGTCTTGTCAGCTAAAGATAACTATAGGTCCTTCTTTGTCAACTGCTTAATGCAGACTTTATTCGAAGGTCGCCACCTTTCTGATCTGGAGCACAGTCATGCAGATAATTGGGGAAGTGGTGCTTTTTGAAACTGAAACTGTAACAGACAGCTGGCACACCTCCACAGTCTCACACAACTATTTGCTGCAGCTCTGTACACTCCCAGTTAGCTTGCAAACCATCATCTTTGCAATGGGGTTAGGAAGAACCCAGAGAAGACTCCAGTTTCTACTGTAATTGTCAACATGCCAGTTGTGGTGGTGATTAAAAATAAGTAGCATAATTTGTGTGTTTAGTAGGACTAATAAAATATGTTGCATTGCACTGCAAGTAGCTGCTGCTATACATTCCTTTTCATTGGCTCTTCACATGCTTCATTGGATGCATCCAAAGTTCATTGCATTCCATAGGAGTCTTTCCAAAAGCTTTGGATCAAGATCTTAGTGTTGTCTTCATTCAAACCCTTATTACTTTCCCAATACCTTCCCAGGGCGGGGGGGCCTATGTTAACAATTAATTAACTGCTTCATAACCCTCAGTGGGAGGTGTTGCTTGCTAGTCTGAAGAAGCCCATAAAGAACAGTACTGTGACTGTTCCTGCATCAGTTATTTAGGGTATTTAGGTGCCTGTGGTCTAGAGTTCCTGGTCTTGTTTCTGCATTTTCAGGTGGCTGCATTTTCAGCAGTGATCTGTCGTATCTTTTATTCACTGCAGCTGGAAAGAAAACGGTGATCATATTACTTACCAATGTTGTCCTTCCAGTGCTCATCCATAGTTTTATTTCTTCTTGGCTCAACTCATCCAGCCCCACAGGTCAAATCGAAGGTGGGACCCTGACCCAGCACATGGAACCACGTCATCTGGCTCCTGGGGCTACCCACAGGTCTGGAAATTTGGTGGTATAGGCCCAGTGGCAGCATTAGCTCCAGGAGCCATGGCACTTGACACATGGAGACCCCTGTGGACTGGATAACACAGCTTTATGCGTCGTGTCTTACTCATCCCTGCTTTAGGCTATACTAGAGCCTAGAACAGAGCCTATTATATATCAGCCTCTTCACGTGTGTTGCCTATCTATTTACATCTCTTTGGGACATTTCCTTGTCATCTTAGCTTTTTTTGTCTTCAATCATAGCCTGAGCACAATGACATAATTTTAAAAAGGTGGTTTTTCAGAAATTAACATTTCACCACAAGGATTTCAAATTCTGAGGAGGATTACAAAAGGAACAGGCTGATAAGATTTTTTTAATGTTTTCTTTGACAAAGATTGTGATGATTTTGAGAAATATTTCCAAATGATGTATTATTAAAAATATTTATATCTTGGTCCCAATTCTTCTCTCAGTTACACTGATGTAATCCAGGAGTGAACTCATTGGGGTCTCTGTAAACACACAGGCATAAAACTAGAGGAAATGAGATATTCAGTCCTTCTTCAGTATTTTTAGGATGGCGAATATTTGAACATATACTCCAAATATCTTGATGCTACTCCACAACTGAGTGAGTGGCACATGCAGTGAATCTCTCCATCTTGCTTGGTACATGGAACCTCTGGATCAAATTCTTCTCTTACATTGGGGTAGATCTAGAGTGACTCTACATAGAATTTGGTTCTATGGGTTTAGGCTGGGATTTTAAAAAATGTTTAAACTAGGAGCCCAACCCCCATTGACATCCAATGGGAGTTGACTGGTTAACTTTAAAAATCTCAGCCTTAACCTTTAATCCAAGTGTTTTTCTTCATTTATTTTTGTTTCATAACAGTTTGGATATCTAGAATGCCAGGAATTGGATGACAAAGGTATGATTTGAAAGCCACAAAATCTAACATTGTCTCTCCAGCTAATCCTGAAGTGATGTATTTCAGCAAATACAATGATACATTATGTTTTTGTTTAGCACTGTTGTGCCTGTCTCATAGCAATACATTGCTGCTTTTTATGATAATAGATATTTAGTCAGAAAAGTTATTTTTAAATCTCAGAGGGTCAAAACAGGATATAAGCTTCATTTCTTTACCAGTATCATCTTGGAAAACCCAGTCCAATTAATTCAGAATTACCAGTAGTTACATTTTGTAATGTTTATAGCACTTTTAATTTTTATGCAAAAAAAATGGGCAGCTAATACCCAACTTATTTGGTTGTTGCAAATATTGGCCATCATTAAAGAATCAATTTGGTAATGTGGAAATACTACAATGCAGGAATTATTTGCATTTATTAATTTTTTAATCTGATTTTTGTTCCTGTAAAATAAAATGCCAAAACCTTAAATATTGTTGTTTAAGCAGATATCATGTTCCCGACAGTCTGAAATGTTATTTTAAGGAGACTAGATATCAGCATATGAAAGCATATAAAAGCATATTATCGGCCAAATCCTCTGTAGGTGTAAAGTAAGCTACACCAATTTGTAGCAGCTGAAGATTCAACACCCAAACTTTAAAGCCACTTTTCCAATGAACCTCTTTATAACAAAAGTAAACATCTCTGACTAAATATTATGCAACAAATAGCATACCCTTGGGCAGGGAGAGGGGAGTGAGGGAGGGACATTTTCAGCCATGCATGTGGGAAAGAAAACCAGAAATGCGTTGTTTCTATTTTGCTTTTCAGTGATGTACTTTTTTGGCTCATCTTTGTATTACTCACAATCCAGCTAAAACTAGTTCCTTTTTAGCAAATGGAACTTTTCTGTCTTGGATTTTCTTTAAGGGTTCTCTCCTCATTGCTGTACTGACATATTACATTTATATACATCACTCAAGAGCTTCCAGATTAATCGTTACCAACAATGCCATTTTTTGCTTAGTAAACATAAAGTAAGCAGGCACTTCTTTCAGAGTTGTTTAGCATTACTAATCTATTTGGAAACCAGGTTGTGAGAATGTATTCGTAGTTGTATGCCAGGCAGCATGAATATGCATGAATGGGTTTCAAATAATCATATAAACCATGTGTGAAGGACATGAGGACAGCACATGATGAGTACAGTCCAGTTCAGATCTAATGTAGATTTGAGAGGCTGAAATTCAAGGCACTAGGAAGAGGTTGCAGAGCCATACCACCGTTACCATCCCACTTATGCACAGGGGAAGTAGAAGCCCAACACTGTGTCTTGCTGGCCAGAAAGTGGAGATAGCCCATGAGCCCTGCATGCAGTGATTCAACAACATGTCTCACTTGAGAGAAGGCTCTTAAACTAGAGTTGTTTTCTCCAAGTCCCTCACACTCCAAGTTGGTGCCATGGGGATGATACTGGCTTCTCTTGTTCTGGTGAAATGTAGGTGACCACACCTCACTGCTACAGAACTGGTGGTTATGGCCCTCTGGCTGACTTTTAGACTTACTTTGTAGTAATACCATATTTACTTGAATCCAGGATGACGTTGTGTTTAAGACAACTCACAATAATTAAGATTCTATACATAGAAAATTATAAATTTATCAAATTATGTAAAATGTACAGCATTCTAAATAAATGATACATTTCTTATAATTTTCCATGTAATGAATCTATTTATTGGAGGGTCATCTTAAATTCACCCCCCCTCCCCCCCCGCCCAACTCCCCCACTACTGCTATGGAGGGGAAAGCAGCAGCAGGGGGGAAAACAGTGTGGAAGGCAGTAGCAGAGGGGGCAGGCAGCCTGATGACTCTTGCCAACCTAACCCCATACCATTTGTTCCCCCTGCCCCCCTGTGCCTTGTCCCCTGTGTCTTCCCTCCTGGTGTCAGCCTTCATACATATATGCCCCTCCATCTGCCCCTGGACACTTGCCTGCCCCTTGCCCCCACCCCACTGCCTGTTCTACCCACTGTCTCACACTGCACTGGCCACTCATCACTTCTTAGTTAAGCAGAGAGACAAGGAGCAGTGCAGGATCCAGCACAGAGCCAGGGAGCAGTGGGGGAATCAACTCGGAGCCAGAGAACAGCACAGGACCCAGGCTGCCTGCAGGTACTCGATTCTAGGATGAGTCTTCATTTTCCCCATGATGAATGAGGAAGAATAAATCTTTGTTTTAGAATCAAGTAAATTCAGTACTAGGCTATGTGAAGAGGTGATAAAAGCTCCTTTTAAAGCCACAGCCACTGAGGGAACTGACTCACCTGCCCTGCAGCTGCAAGAAACTGGAAGCTGACATGGGAGCCCTTTTTTATCAGCAGCTGTTTGGTCTGGATTGAACCACCGTGCAGCTGTGCTGGTATTTCTGGCCTACCACTGAGAACAGACAGCGGGCAGGCTGGACACTGGGAGAACCTTTCAATGCCAGAGCATCAGGATGCCAGAGCAGAGAGGGCATCCCTTAGCCGGGAACTCAGAGGGGCTCCCATAGTCTAAGGCCAGTACCAAGCCAGCAGCACTTATAACAGCAAGGGAAGCTGCATTGGGAGGCAGAGCTGCTGCAGGTAAGCCAGCAGCGCTGGAATCAGGGTTTTCTTTTTCTTATTTTTACTTTCACTTTTAACAGGGCAGCCTATCAGGTTGAGTTCCTGTCACATGAAGAAGGGGAAAAGAGAAGTCAAGAGAAGTCAGGTTGGGGCTGGGGAGATGCTGAGCAAACGCCGGGCCCCCTCTCTCCAGAAACAGATAGTCAAGGAAGGGCTGGGAAAAGCTCTATTCCCCAACATTGCGAATCAAGACAATCCCCAATGCTTGGATGTGCAATGAACCAGGATTTCACATTCTTTTTTATAGTTTTCCTTTATTGTATAGGGCTGGGCTTTAAGGAACAGCCTGCAGCCCTCAGGAATAATGGATGCCATAGTAGGGTCACTGCCAACAGAACCAAGAGGCTTACCAAAAGGTCCAGGTCTTTGTTTTGTATTGTTTTTCTTTTTTCCTTCTGTTTGCCAACCCTTGACAGGATGACCGTCATGCTAACATAGCCATCATGTCCTGGAGACAGGCCCAAGACAACCTCAGGTTTGCAGGGTCAGAGAATAGACAAGAACATCCATTGAGAGCCAAGGGCAAAGCTGATGATTCAACAACTGGGTGACGCTTGGCTGGGGTGGTGAGGTAGGAGCCCCAAAGAAGAGTCAGGACCAGTGCTCTCAGGTCAACACGTAGCAGAGCAAACCACCTCCCAACAAGTATACCCTCAAAATCAAGATGTGGCAAGCGAGAATCAGGTGACCTTCACTAAGTGTCTGGACCGGTTGAGTCTGTTTCCTCATGGCCCAGTCCAACCAGACACAGGGCTCCCAGGGCCTGTAGCCCTACCCTGTACTGTACTGACAAATGACTAACAAGCTCACAGATGTCTCAGTCTTTGCAGTTGATACCTTTCGGAAGTTTTCAGTGCATAGATGACTGCTGTCTTTGTGTATAGTGGTAGGTGATTGAGTTGAATATTTTAGATCAATAGGCTTAATCACAGGAATTATTTTAAAAGTTTTAGGATCAAATTAACTTCAGTTCCAATCATGAAACTTCATTGACTTGAGCAGGATGGTATTAGAGACAGTTCAATCAAGATCGACCCCTAAAATTCTTGAATGGGAGTTGCTTTTTGGAGTTTTTTTTAAGTAGAGTGTAAAAAGTAATTTGCATAGGGAGCACAAATGCAATGTGACATTTTTTTCCTGAGGAATGTTCTATCTTGAATGATGCAATCATTTGTTACACTGAAATTTGTGTGCTATTAACTTATTGACATCTTACAAAAATACAGGGTTTGATCTTTCAGCTTGAATGAATGCAAACCTACTGAAGTCAGTGGGTATTATACCAGTTAAGACCAAATCCTTTCATAAAGTGGACATTTTTAAGGATCCACTAGGTGGTTTGGGTGCTTTTAGTTTTTATTATGAAAAGCAGATCAAAGCAGAGAAGTATGTTACTTAAGTAAAAGCTTTCCCCTTTAGTCATTCACTTTTATCACTTCAGGTACTCCAATAACAAAGTTAGGTATTTCAGATGGACATTATTAGATACAAATATGTTAAGCAGCATAGTTTTAACTGACATGGGAAAGTTTTCACCTATTTAGATTTCCATTCAGTGAGGTGAATGCACCTCAGATGGAATTAAGCACATAATCTGTCTTTGCAGCAAGCTTGTCAGCTGCATAGCTATTTATTATTATAGGCATTCCAATGGTACAGATTGTCATAGTATGCAAAGGTCTGACAAATGTGTGATAAGGAAGCAACATTGCTGTCTTACGGGTAAGGAAAGTAAGGCACAGGAGGGTTAAATGTCATATCAGGGATGCTGCAGGTAGTCTGTGACAGTGATGGGTATTCTGGCTCTTGGTCCTGTTCTTTAATCACAGACAGTCCTTCCTCTATGGACATGTATACTCTGTCCACGCAGCCCCCAGACAGTTAGGTGCTGACCTGCTACAGTCTGCCTGCCTCACTGGGTGCATGAGGCTAGGCCCAAAGCTGAAAAGCAGACGGAAACCTCTCACCTGGCAAAAATGAGAAACCCTGAGCTTTCCGGCTTGGAAGCTGGAATGTCAGGACCAGGTGTCCTGGCTTGACAGATGATGACAACCTACAGTACACAAGCAGCATATAAAAGTCAATCTTGATTGACCGTGAGCTGTACAAACTCAATGCTGACATTGCAGTGCTTCAGAAAACAAGACTTGCAGATGCTGGTTCTATCCAAGAGGCCAATTATACCTTCTTTTGGCAAGGTAAAAGTGCTGAAGAAAATCATCTTCATGGCACTGGTTTTGCTGTGAGTAACAAGTTGGTAAAGCTTATAGAAACACCTGGTGTGAAGTCAGAGTGCATCATCTCACTTAGACTTCAGCTGACCATCTGTTCTATGAACATCATCAGTGCTTATGCACCAACACTCAGCTTCAGCCCTCAGAAGGATACATTTTATGACACTGCACCAAGCCATCAAAGAAATACCTTCAATCAAGTGACTATTCCTCCTCAGAAACTTCAATGCAAGAGTCAGCGCAACAAAACTCATGGTCAGGTTGCCTAGGACATTTTGGCATTGGCAAGATGAATAAAAACGGCCAATGACTTCTTGAATTATGCGCCCAAACCAACTGTGCATTTTTGCTAGTAAAGATTGCCACAAAGTGTCATGGTGACATACACAATCAAGTCACTGGCACCAACTAGACCTTGTTATTGTTAGGAGAAAAGACTTACCTTCAGTGCAGAAGACCCTTACGTTCTACAGTGAAAAAAAGAAACATCACCAGTGAAACACTGGACCAAATACCAGCTCTACAGCTCATGCCAGAGTTAGATCTGGAGCCCACTTGAAAAGAGCTAAGTAATGCCATTGGCTCATTGTCAAGTTGCAAGGCTCCTGAAAAAGATGGCATCCCAGCAGAAATTCTTAAGTGTGGGAAAGGGCCTACTACCATATTTTCATCAGCTGCTACTCAAATGCTGGAAAGAGGGTGAAAATAAAAGTAAAGGCATAAAAATAAAGGAGATACAGGCAACTGCAACCACTAGAGGTATCTCATTAGTAAGTATAGCAGGAAAAGCTTTCGCAAGGGTCATCTTGGTATGCATACAGCAGCTGGCAAGCTTTTCCCTGGTAAGACATTTAATCCCCCCTGTGCCCTACTTTTCTTACTTGTAAGACAGCAACGTTGCTTCCCTATCATATGTTTGTCAGACCTTTGCATACTATGACAATCTGTACCACTGGAATGCCTGTAATAATAAATAGCTACACAGCTGACAAGCTTGCTGCAAAGATAGATTATGTGCTTAATTCTACCTGTGGTGAATTCACCTCACTGAATAGAAATCTAAATAGGTGAAAAGCTTACCCACCTCACTATGTCTGGTCAGTGCCTGCTCCAGCCCCACTCCCTCCATCACCACAGGTGTCTTGATCTGCCCCTCCTTATGCCCCTTCCCTCCCCCCTCCCTTTCCACCACAACAGACTTACCAGCTGCATGCAGCTTTCCATGCTGTATTGGAAATCAGATCAGTATTGGCCAATATGCCTTTTTAAAAATCGGCTATCAATATCAGCCCTCAAAATCTCTATCAGTGCACCCCTTCACAAGATCCATCAATCACCCATAATGAGAACCAGCTAGAAGTAGTCCAAAATTTCAACAACCTAGGTTCTACAGTGACCACCAACTTCGCACTGGATGAAGAACTTAATGTTCTCATGAGAAGCTGCCACCACCTTTGGCAGACGTAAGAGCACTGAACAACTCAAAGCTTGCCAACAAAACCAAAATGCTAGTATACAAAGCTTATGTACTCAGCACTCTCATGTGTGGTGGGGAAACATGAACAACGTCAAAAAAAATTAAAAAGCTTTCACGCTGCATACTCAACATCAAATGGCAAGATAAAGTTACTAATGCAGATGTTCTCCAAAGGGCAAATTTACAAAGTGAGACAACCCTACTCAGACAGAGACACTTGCATGGGCTAGGCCATCTGAGCAAATTGGATGATGGGTGTATATGCAAGGACATGCTATACAGGGAACAAGAACAACAGGACACCCCAAGCTTTGCTATAAAGACACATGCAAGATATGAAGGCATTTGGAATTGATGCTGGCCAATGGGAAACGTTGGCAAGCAATCAGAACAAGTAGCGCCATTGTCTCCACCACAGCATTAAAGTCTATGACAGGAATTGGCTCCAACAGCTTGAAAAGAGGAGTCCGTAGGAAGCATGCAACTCCTGAACCACCCAACTATGACACATACATTTGCAACCACTGCTGCAGATCATACAGATATCGGACTGGACTATTCAGTCACATGAGACAGTGCAAACCATCTATGTCACAGGCTGCAATATCCATCCTCTCTCGTAGATGAAATGATGCCTGGAGATTAGCTTTAGGGCTATTTTACTATTTCCCTGTAAAGCTAGATGAATAAGCTGTAGTTGCAGAGGGGTCTGTCAAGAACTGGAATCTAGCACTAGTCTGCCTAGGCCACTTAGATATAGACATAATGACCCCTGCACAGCAGTGCATCAAGAGCTGATGCATACTGCTGCATTGTGGGATGAATGCAAGAACATGAATAGTCTGTCTTGTTGGGAGCATTTGAGCTACTACCTTTGATTCTCTTTGTGGCCCTTTTGCAGGTTTTGGATCTCTGTGTATCCTCTCTTGTGAATCTGGTTGATTTTGGCCAATTGCTGTTGGTCCCATGCTGGTCCTACTGAGGCTCCTAGGACCATGCATGATGGGAGCCTGCAACTGAGTACTAACTATGGCAGACTCCTCTGCCACTGCCTCTTTTCAGCTTCTGATCAGCAGAAGGAGAGGCTGTGATCCAAAGGAACAAGGTATGTATGCTGTTCCCACCCTCCCCAGTGCCCATAGATGAGCTGCCCCACCTTTGACATTACTTCTATTCAGCTAATGGTTAGGGAATGCCTTTCTACCTCTACCATAACCAGGAGGAATACTTAAAGGGGCCATGACACATTTTCCTTCTGCTGGAAAAAGACAATGCTGTCTTGTTTGTAAGGTGTTGGGAGAACATTGGACCTCTAAGAAGGCATAGGTCAAGATATATATGCATTCATTCAACACCTTACTATTCTGAGTGCCACCAACAGCTCCTTCATGCAAAACAATGATGAATAATAACTAAATGACAAAATGCAACTTCAGTGCATTGTAAAATATAAGGTCAAATGCTTTTTTATCTCCTGAGAAGAGTATGCCTTAGGTAGGCCATTTGTCTAGGTTGATTGTGTTTGTGGAATGCATCAGTATTGCAGCATAATGGGTGGGAAAAGATTGTTTATAGAATCATGACTGAAGAGACCATATTAGTATTGTGATGCTTTATCTTATCTGACCATAAGACAACTGGATTATTCAGCTCCCTGGCTACTCTTCTGCAATCAGAGTCAATAGAAGCTTGTCTGTGGTGTACCATACATGTCAATATTTTGTTTCCACTCTGAAAACATGGCTGCTATGGAATGCTTGTGAATTCTTTATTAACCATTTTATTCCTTTAAGTCATCAGTTTCTCAAAAAGCCAAGTTTGTAATGCTTATTTTGATTTGACTTGAATCTTATTTTTACTTGTGGTTATTTATTGACATAAATGGGGAATTGGAAATGATGAGACAGCTGCAATTTAAAACGTATGTGTAGAAAAGTGAGAACTGCAATATTAACATTCCCTCTGACTTTCAAAAAATAACACTGTATTTGTGTGTAAGAAATATCATTAGTTGTAGTATTCAATAATAATGTATTACAGGTATATTTTACCTTTCATCTCTAACTATATTTTCAATCTATAGTAGGCTGTACAAGCTTCTTGGGAATAAAGTCTTTGGGAATAAATACAAGAAAATTTCCTATTCTTATCTAAAAAATTCCCATGTGACCTTTCATTTTCCTGTTGAGCAAATAGATAGGACTGCACTTTTAAAGTCTCATTTGAAGTAGCCACATTCAGTAAACTGCATGGAACTCAGTTAGTCTACCCTGAAGGGAAGAGAAATTGATTAGACTCATAAGACACAGCTGACATTTATTGACCACTATGCCATCCCCTCCAATTAGGTGGCTGGAAATCAGTCACCAGAAATAGCAATGAAATCCATGTAGTTCTAAATGAGCTCACCATCCTTTGTTCCAAAGTAAATAGGCTTTCTTCTTGAAGTGTTGAGACTGCTTGGAGTGGCAATCATTTTGGCTCATTGATGCAGTACATGCTTGACTACTAATTTTGTATTTGAGAAAAATATGCTGCTGATGCTAATGCAGTGCTGACTAATTTTAGTCCCGGCATGTGGTCTCTACCATCCTGAGAACTTCTCAACAGAGTTGTTCTAATCTTTGAGGCACACAAAACAGGGAAAGACCTGTTGTCACCTAGTCAAACTCTGTGTTACTGCAGACCCTGTCCAATTTTAAATGGTCCAAGTAGCAGTCTGGGAACATCTCAGACTAACTGGTAAAACTGGATAAGCACTGCAGGTAGTTTCCAGCTCATGTTCAATAGGACTTAAAACACCCTTCAGTTGTGTTTGTTTCCTGAAGCTATTCCATCCAATGAGCTTATTTGCAGCAAAACTCATTGAAACAGAAAATTTTAAACAAGCATTTCAAAATGTTCACAGAAACAACAAATTTATATTTGTCAGTCTTTATATTTTAGAAGAGTTCTCAGTGACTACTGCATTTTGAACATGAACGCTTGAAAGAAACTGTTCATGAATGCTTGAAAGAAACTGCTCATGAGTTCTAGAAATCATTTGACAAAAGCACAGTATATTCGTAGACAATTTGTAAATGGAAAGAAAGAGTAATTCCATGGGGTAAATTATTTGTTAGGAATTACTTGTAGTTACAGTTAGTAGGTAGACACTAGCAATTCTCAGGCAAGCTCTGGATTCCTTATTCAATATTGGCAAACATTAAAGATTCATATGTATGGGAAAGAAGGGGGTTGTTTGTTTTCCTTTGCTTTGTTTTCTTTACCAGAATGGATAAATCATTTTGTTTTAAAGGCAGTATTGGACTGCTGTTGTGCAAGATTGTGGTGGCAGAGAATACTTTGTACTTAAACACCAGCCATTTGGAGACCCAAAAGCTGCTTTTTTGTTGATTTATGTTTTCATGCACATGCTGTTGCAGAAGAACTGTCTGAAATAACTGTCTGCATGGCCAGGTTTCACCCATTTCTCTCTGAATCAGTGCATACACATGCCACTTACTTTTTACAGAATAAGTTCGGTAAGTATTGCATAGTTCCTTGTCCTGCACTTCGCTGTCATTTTTGTGTGTGTGTGATACCTACCAGAAGCCACTGATATTCTGGAACTTAGGGTCAAAGTAACAAATTCCCATGATTCATCTTTCTTTAGTGAACCAGCCCCCTTTTCAAACATCTCTAAAGCAGCATCCAGGGAACACTGTTTTGTGTTGTGATCCTAAGAGTCACTAATCCATGTAGGCTACTGCACATCCACTTGTGATGATGCAGCAGCATGACTTTGGCAGCCAGGAGCCATGTAGCTGTGCTGATTTAACATGAGGATGCTAAAGACAATGAAATCAAATAGTTACTTGTAAAGGAACTTTCCCTGGAGCAACTGCACTTGGTTGCATGCTGTTTCTGGGCTTGGGAAACTTTTATTCTTGGGTAAGAAAGAATAGCAAAGAAGACCTGGGGTGAAAGTGATGGCAGAATTTAGGGATAATTAAGTCCAGGTCTACATGATAAGCTCTACCATACCCAGGAGCAGCACTCTCAAGCATAGTGGCCTCTTACTTCTGAGATGTCTCCTAACCCAGAAGCAATGTAGCCACATTTACCATGTAGACATGGCCTCAGGCCGCTTTCCACATAGAATCAGCCTGCAGCTACAACAGCAGCACCCCAACATAACATCTCCCCTCAGGCCTGTGAGGGGAGATGCATGTATCCATTGTCCTCTGAAACCACAGCCCCTTTTGACTACCACCATATTGGTACTAATAAATTAAGTGTTGTGGCTTTGTCATGGCCAAGGCACCCACTCATAGGGTGTTTCCTGAAGCTATTCCTAAGCAGCAAGGCTGCTCCAATGTGTTGATGAGCTTTAGTTAAAGTACCCCCGGCACCATTTTTTGTAACAGGGATAATGATACACAAGATGTTCTGGGCACTTTAATTAGAGCAGGTCTTGAAGCCACTCTAATTAAGGCACTTTCCTTGGTTGTCTTCATACATTTCTTAGATTGCATAGACATTAGGGCTAGAAGGGATCTCGGAAGATCATCGAGTCCAGCCCCCTGCCCCAGGGCCAGGAAGTCAGCTGGGGTCATAGAATCCCAGCAAGATAAACATCCAAATTTCTCTTGAAGGCATTCAAAGTAGGTGCTTGAACTACCTCCGGTGGCAGTCTATTCCAGGTTTTGGGGGCTCAGACAGTAAAGAAGTTCTTCGTTATGTCCAGCCTGAAATGGTTATGGAGGAGTTTATGACCCTTCAACCTTGTCATCCCTTGGGGCGCTCTGGTGAACAAACGTTGCCTCAGATCCTAGTGAAGCACCCCTTATAAACTTATAGGCAGCTACCAGATCACCCCTGAGCCTGTGCTTTTCCAGGCTGAAGAGTCCCATAGCTCTCAGCCTCTAATAATAAGGTCTGTTTTCCTGACCTCTGATCATGCACGTGGCTCTCCTCTGCACCCTCTCAAGCTTCTCCACATCGTTTTTGAATTGTGGAGCCCAAAACTGGATGCAGTACTCCAGCTGCGGCCTCACCAAGGCCGAGTACAACAGGAGAATGACAACCTGAGATTTGCTTGAGAAGCATCTATGGATACAAGCCAGCATTTTGCTCACTTTACTAGCAGCAGCATCACCCTGATGGCTCATGTTCATCTTGTGGTCAATCGTGACCCCCAAGTCCCTTTTGTCCATAGTGCTAGCCAGCATAACACTGCCGAGCCTATAAGCATTCTGTGAGTTTTTCTTCCCAAGGCGGAGAACCTTGCATTTTTCAGTGTTAAACACCATCAGGTTCTCATCCACCCATTTTCTGAGCCTGTCAAGGTCAGCCTGGATTGCCCTCCTGTCCTCAGGTGTGTATGTTTTACCCCAAAGTTTAGTGTTGTCGGCGAACTTGGCCAATCCGCTTCTGACTCCAATGTCCACATCAGTAATGAAGATGTTGACTAATATAGGTCCAAGGACAAAGCCTTGAGGGACCCCACTGGTTACAGCACACCACAACGATTGACTTCCACCAACCACCACCCTCTGGGTCTGACCATGGAGCCAATTCCC
>NW_017728997.1:33610053-33611022 GCF_001723915.1 Gavialis gangeticus | reverse complement strand
ACTATAAAAACAGATAGTTGTTGAAGCAGATAGTTGTTGAAGCAGTGTAAGTTTAGATTGCTGGGGAAGGGCTCACAGAAGCAATAAAATTACTCTGAATGACAGGCACACGAAACTTTTTTCCAATGTCTCATCCTAAAAGAAACTTAATCTACTTTCTAAGAAGATTTGCAAAAACATGGCTAATCAGTTTTGAGGAAGAGGTGCTTCATGTGGGCATTTTAACATTTTAAAGTTAAAGAGCCAAAAAATTGTAAGCTTCCTCCTGCTGCAGCATAGAAAAGCTTTAAGAGTGCTTTAAAAACATGAATAAGCTAAGCCTAACAGTGCCCTAAAAAGATGGCCTTATTTTTGTTTTACAGATGGAAAAACAGAATTGCCATGTATCTTCAAGTGACTTACCCAATGCCACCGAGTAAGTCAGTGACAGAAACTGAAATTGAACTCAGAAGAGATTTTCAGAGATGCAGGCTGTCAGGCACTGAACTTGCATTAAAAATTCTTGGAAATTAAGTACTGAATGTCATAGAATCATAGAAGTCGGGTCGGAAGGGACCTTGTAGATCTTCAAGTACGACTGCCCGCCTGGGCGGGAGAAAAACTGGACTCACATGAGTCCAGCCAGGTAGGCATCAAGCCTCTTCTTAAAGACCCCCAAGGTAGGAGCCAGCACCACTTCCTTTGGAAGTTCGTTCCAGCTCCTAGCCGCCCTAACTGTGAAGTAGTTCTTGCGGATGTCTAATCTAAACCTACTCTCCAACAACTTGTGGCCATTATTCCTTGTTATGCCAGGGGGCGCTAGGAGAAACTGTGTCCCCCCAAACCCTTCTGGTCCTCCCTAGTGAGTTTATAGACAGTCACCAGGTCCCCCCTCAGCCTTCTCTTGTGAAGGCTGAACAGGTTTAGGTCCCACAGTCTTTCAATGTAGGGTCTGCCCTGTTGTCCCCGGATCATTTGGGTGGCCCTCCT
>NW_017728997.1:33604817-33605053 GCF_001723915.1 Gavialis gangeticus | reverse complement strand
TTCCCATTCTATAAGTGTGCTGCTTGTTTCTACTGCCTAAGTGCAGCACCCTGCACTTGTCAGTATTGAAACGCATCCTGTTTTTGCTAGCCCACTCCTGTAACCTATCCAGATCATGCTGCAATCTTTCCCTCCCTACTAACGTGCTCACCTCACCCCTAATTTTGGTATCATCTGCGAATTTAAACAGGTTGTTTTTCACCCTGTCGTCCAGATCGCTGATGAAGAAATTGAAC
>NW_017728997.1:33598793-33599817 GCF_001723915.1 Gavialis gangeticus | reverse complement strand
TTAGTTCTCTGCTGTGATGTAGTGATGCTGCCTAGAGGTCTTCCTTATCTTGACCTGGAGATTTGTCATGGGCTCTGCAGCTTTTAACACACCTCTCAAGGGTTTGGGAGGAAAAAGGCAGTAATGTTCCTTTTGGGAGTAAATGAAGACATGAAAGCAGGCTTGGAGGTTAGCTGTTGGTATGGCCAGTAACTATGGGGTATGAAAATTTCAGTTCAATAATTATTGCAACACTGAAATTCCCTGAGGTGGATAGCATTTGAGTGAGAGAGGTGGGTGGGTGGCCTAAAGCTGAGCAGGATCAATTCACAATGACAGCCTCCAGTGAGCATGTGGAACAGAAATTAAATAGAACAAGTGTAAGTGGTTTCAGAAAGCATACCCTGTAGTACTCCCTGGCATTTGTCCCCTTCCCAGAATGAACAGGCTCTGTCTGCTGAAGTTTTGAGAGCTTTCTGTTCCTCAGAATCTGTCTCAAGCTCTTGTGTGCGAAAAACTTCCCCATCAGAGCATAGGTTGGTTTCAGGGATTGAGGTTGCTTTTGCAGCTTTTGGCATTGTACCCAGAAGATGGGTTCAGTAGTTGTCTCCTCCCTGACAAAAAACTGATCCTGTTCCTCAAAGCTGGGGCAGGTACTTGGAGCACTTCCAGAGGTTCTGCTTCTGTCCTCATTTTATATCTTTCTGCTGGATCTCCTTCCTTCTCTCTCAGCATAGAGAAATTTCTCCATCACTCCTCTCCATCATTCACTCCATTTCTCATATATTTTAACATTACATTAGGTACTGCTAAGGCAAAAACAACCCATTCCAGATCTGCAGATTTCAAGGAAACCCCTGATCTCTGTACAGTTCCATGTGGTCACATGGCAGCTATGTTTTTGATTAAGGTATACAACAACAGTGGGCATATCACAAATGTGGTGCTCCTGGCTGCCTACCAGTGATTACACACCCAAAACAATGAGGATACAGAGGAAAGCCAGGGTCTTTTGACCCCAGTACTTTTTCCTGCCATGGCAGGG
>NW_017728997.1:33591979-33598782 GCF_001723915.1 Gavialis gangeticus | reverse complement strand
CTTCTCTATCCCGCCTGTAAAGCCTATAGCCCCTAATGCAAACTGCCCAGTACTGTGTCCTGCCATAGTACCTTTGGAAACCCTCCTGCAGATCTCTCAACCTGTTGAAATAACTGTTACATACTTCTCTTCATTTGATAGACTAGGTATATTCCATTTTTGTTAAAGGCTAATAATATTTTAATCTAAAAAAAATCACTCGTGTCTGGCCACTGTAGGTAACAAAATTGATTCATAGCTAAAGAGTTAGAAAAGTAATAAAAAGGCTCAGTGCCAGAAGTGCAGAGAGTCCTTAAGTCCCACTAGTCACCTGATGACTTCATCTCAGAAGTATAAATGGCAGTTGTGTTACCCTTTAGTATTTAAAATAAAAAAACAAATACCAGGTTAACATTTTTTCCGTACTACATTCTACATGGACATCTCATTAAGGCTGCAAGAAATTTTATAATGGTTGTACTTTGATTAAGATTTGTGGCGTATATCAGTGGTCTCCAAACTTTTTTGATCGTGCACCCCCATCAGTAAAAAATTTTTAAGCACACACCCCCAATATATGTATATTTATATAAATATAAATAGAAGTTCTAATATTTTCTTCCCACACCCCAATGGATCGTCTTGCACACCCCCTGGGGTGCGTGCATCCCACTTTGGAGACCACTGGCGTATATAATAGCAGGAGCCTGTGGGATTTATTACTGGCTATGCAGATCCTGTTTGCGTTTTCCTATGGAAATCTAAGTTTACACAAAGGCCATCAGATGGAACCTGCACGCCTTTATTATTACTAATAGTGGCTGGGAGCACAGCTCCAAATGATGCATAACATTTTTTTTAAAAGTAAACCATAAGCCAAGTTAAATGAACTTTAAAAGTGAACATGATTCATAACAGATACAATTTTAAAACTGACCAGACACAGCAAATGTAAATTCTGTCCTTTTAACTGTAAAATGTTTAAGCTTATTTGCAAAAGAGTTTGAAAAATTAAAACCATACTCCTTCTCTGTTTCTCCATCTCTAAAGAAACATCAGAGTTTGCATTTGAAAGGATGGCAATACAAACTGTATGAACAGACTGAATGTCTACTTGAATTATCTTGCTTGTTGAGGGGAAGTCTTAAACTGATGATCACATATAATCTGCAATGTATTAAAAGCATATTCTTTATTGGAGTCCCCATATTACATTTCAAATGCATTTCCATGGAATGTTTCAAAATGTCATCTAAAATTATTACTTTTTTCATTGAAATGGCATATGTCCCCTCAACACTCATCTAGAACTTTATTATTATGATTCTTTGGACAGTTTAAAGACATGAGATCACTTTTTGTGGTTTGGTGTGTCTCGCACTACCTCTGTCCCTTCTTGCATGCCAGTGCCAGCTTTGCATTCCCCTATAACAGTTTAGTACAGTTTTGTTTTAGTTGATCAGAGGTTTGGCTAACTAAATATTTGGACAGTTTATAATGACTGTATCTTAAACAAACACTTCTTATAATGCTTGCTTGTAGTTATTGCTACAGTTAAAAAGTTGAATTCCAGCTTCCATTCCAACCATCTTCTTTCAGCTGATCAAAGTGTTCTCATACAAATTTTGTTGGTGGAAAGGATTTACCAGGATAAGTTTCAGTGCAAGAAAGGAAAGTATTTTGGAAAGTTTAAGAAAAATTTCAAACCTATATTTTAGAGCATCCTGAAGCCATTTAAAATATTGAACATGTATAGAACCACGTTAGCTTTGAGGCCACAACTGCTTATATCTCAATGCCTCAAATTTTTAAAGTTCCTATACAATGTTTTGAAAAACACCTGATACAATTCAGTTATATATATGGACAGTTATATGCTATCATAACTTAAGACTTAAGGCAGCAATTTGCATAAGGAATTGTGTCTCCATTTATGTCCATTTGTGCTCTTATTCTGTCCCATCCAGGAAGAGCACAAAACAACTCCAGACTCCCTCTGCCTGAAGAAGGGTGTTTGTACCCAAAAACTTGCAACGAAGAATTTTTCCAACCGTTTTGATTGGTCTAATAAAAGATATCCTTGTCCGCCTATGTCCTTAGAGCAACACAGCTACAACCAACAGGCCTTAACATTTCAAAGAAGTTTAATGGACAAGTGACGTGTCAAAAGAGTTTTTCAAGCTAAGTGAGTTATCACTTTAAGTTCTTAAGACCTTTAAAGCTCTTTAGATATTTAAGGTGTCTTTACTGTGTTAAAACAACTGAAATTCTGGAGAAACAGCCTTAGCAGATGCTCTTTGGATGCCTGACATTTACATCCCCTTGATAAGGGTAGCCTGATCGTATGCTTTCCCACTTTTACTTTGTAGAAAGGGAAACAGTTGAAAATGTTCTTAGTATAAAATTTGAGAAATCAATTACTCAAAACTCAGGAAACTTGGGGAAAGTTTTGAAAACATAAACCCTTAAGCCTTACTACTAGATGGTATCAAAGAATTCAAAGCATATTATTTTTCAGTCTTCTGATTTTTAAGCTAGTACCATCATTTCGTGAGGCCTGACTCATGATTTCAAAATGCTGTGATTGGCAATACTGCATGTGGTGTTGGAAATGAATTAGAACTTTATTATCATATAAGTCCACTAACCAGGCCCTTAGTTAACTGTCATGACAATTTTGTTCAAAGTTTAAGCTGCTGAATTGTTGTTACAGGTTATAGTGATTTAATTCAGCTTTGTCTGCTTTGGATATTGCTTTCTGAAGGTACTGTATTCCAATAGTTACTTCTGTGTACAGCCACTGGTAAACAACTAAACTGGAACAATATGTTTTAACAGAATTCTAACCTTTAACACACTTAAAATATTGTTTTTATTTTAGCAAAGCATTGACTTTTTAGGTTTTTTCTGCATCAGCTTGATGTGATAGATTAAATGCAACTCCTAAGTAAATTCTGAGAGGAATTATAATTTAATAAGTAGTCCCAACAGCAGATTAAGAATGATACGCTTGCTTTAACTCTCTATTTTGCTTGCTTTTGATGGTTTCAGCAAGGGTCTTATAGTTATTTAATAATGGAGGGGATAATTTAATTCTAACTGGACATGTCTACACGTTCATTAATGTACAGTAGTTACTGCGCATTTAGTTCAGCAGTTGATTAATGAAGTACTAACTAAATGCACAGTAACTACAAGTTACAGTGCAGTAGCACTGTTGCATGGTTTTTTAGTGATGGTTACTGAGCAGTAGCCTAATACTACAGTAGCATATTATCACGGTTTTTGCCCGGCAAGCTACTGTACAGTGTTATTATGTATTAAGCATGTCATGTAGACATGCCCACTGTTTCTAAAAGAATGCAATTTTATGATAGTTTATTAAAATAAAATACCTTTGCATGAACACTGATTAGGAAGTTGAGTCCATATATATGGTAAACAGAATAGTAGGATTACAGACCTTGGATGTCTCATAGCTCTTCAGGAAGGTCTACTTTATAAGGCCTCAACCCAGCAAACATTGGGGCAAGCTGATAACTGTGTACACAGGTACATAGTCAATGCAAATCCTCATATTCCAACCAAGGAGTTTTCTCTTGCTCTATTGTACCCCCTTATCTTCTTTCTTCTTTCTCATCTGTTGCAATTGCCTTTTGGTCTTAGGACCTGATACTCCACTAATATTTCTTTTCCATCCTCTGTGGTGACTTTTGTCAACTTGAGTGTATTTCAGTCTATCCAGGGATCTTTTCTGTTTAGCATGTAGGCTCTTCTGGGCAGAGACCATCTCAGACTATAGCTGTACAGTGTCTAGTTCAGTGAAGCTATGATCTCAATTGGAACTGAAAGGTACCATTATACTATAAGAAATAAATAAAGAATCTAATTGGGCTTGTTACTTGATTGGCCATGTGTTGAAAGCAGACAGGCACATAAAGATGTTAAAATAGTTGTTTCATGAGTTGTCTGTACTATTTTTAGTTAACTCAGATTTTCTCATATTGTTAACTTGCCACTTCAGGTGGTTTTATCCTAGAAAAATCTGCTTAAGACCATCTGAGTATTTCAGAAGCACTCGAGCCTAAGGGGAAAAAAAAACAAGAAGAAAAACATGACAGCCAATTAAAAAACAATTTTTTTTCTCTGGTATCATTAATCAAATGAATAAGCAGTCCATGCAGTGACACCTGGCAGGGTTAATGTTTAAGACCTACAGCAATTATAGCTCCCCTGAAAATCGCTTGGCCAGCAAGTCACATAAAAGCCTGTGATTATGAAGGAAATGGGAATTAGCAGAAAAATTTAGGGAAACCAGTTGAAATACATTGGTAGCAAAGGAGGTAGAGAGAAATCTGACTGATTGGAGCTCCCCTGGGGAGAAGAAACAGGGTCTAAGGGTCACTCCTCCACCAAATTAGTAGTGTCTGTCATTTGAAACCAAAATAAAGCAGGACCAGAAGTAAAAGATTTTCTGTGGAGAAATTGCTCTCTGTTCTCTTGCACCTACATCTCAGGGAGGCCAAATGCAATTAGTGGTTTGGATTTTTGCAGAGCTGAATTCAGCCATAATTCAGGTCCTTCAAATATATTATTTTATACAGAGTATAATGCTCAGGGAGTCCCTCCCATTATTAGATTTTTGTAATAAACAATTGGAAAATTGGATGTGGACATTCTGTTTCCACCAATTTCTTCTGTGTGCTACATCCTCTGTTTTGCATCTCTACACTCTACAAAAGTTAGTAATTTTTAGAGTAAACTTGGCTTTAATGAAAGCTAAGCCTCTTGTGGTTAGAACTCACAATAGTGCATATACTTCTCGTATTTGAAGAATGTTAGCAGAACACTTTGTGTGCCAGACACAATCACAGCCTAAAAAAACCCTTAAAAGTAAACAGTAGTTTAAGCAAAGAATGATTACTATTTGGAGCCAATTCCTTAATATCAAATGTTAAAAAAAAGCATTAGCTAAAACCTCTGTAGAATTTAATCAAGTCAACCACCATGCGGTGAAATAAGTCCACAGAGCCTTGAATCAGTGGTAGGAAAATGCAGGAAGACAGTGGCTTTGTTTCCTTTTTGGCAAAGAACCTGCTTCACCTGCAGGCACTTTAATACTAAAATACTAGGTTCTCTGGCTCCGTGGATTTGGCAGTTTGTCATATGCTCTGTTCTAGTCTCTTTCTGCTACCTCAGATAATTGTCCTTTGCTCCCGGTTTAATTTTCATTACTCATTGTTGCAACATGTTCTGCAGAAAAAGCAATTAATTCACATTGTGGAACTAGTTCAGTAGTGATTGGGAGATGAATACTGGTAAAAGAAAATGACGTGGCATGCCAAGCCATGAGAAGATAAACACTGCAGAGCTCTGTAGGAATGTCAAACTGTGAATGTTCTCAAGCTTAATGGATCCAAACCACTATTTCCTGATTAACTGTCCTTGCTGTTTTGATGCTGCAGGATAGAAAGTCTCTTTATACAGCCTGGACCTAATGAGGACAGAAAATACACATCAACTGGTATAAGTGATCAAAAACCGGTTCAAATGTGTAATACAACAGAGGTTTAGTGCACAGAAACCACTTTCAAATTGGCCAAAATTTGTTTAAGATAAACTTGGAAGGATGTAGTATCAGACTTAACTGATTTAGGTTAAATTGGTTTATTGAACTTCTGTCCCGGTTCCCTTCCAGATTTAAATTAACACACAGCCCCCCAATATCCCAGGATGTTTTGCACCTTCCCCGCAACCCCCACCCCTCACCAGGTGAGTGGGCTAGATTTGGTCCAAGCTGTCTGCTCCAGATGAGCAGAGAACCATGTTCTAATGCTGCCTGGCTTCTGGCCTGGGCCACTGCAGGCATGTAGCTTCATTTCCAGAATCCAAAGTAAATGTCTGTTCATTTGCTTATTGGTTCAGTCTGTGCAGTTTAGACTAACCTGCAAAGATTGAATTGATTAAGCCTCCAACTTTTTGACTGTCTGTACTTAGCCAAATAGAACAGGACTTAAAAAAGAATCCAACGGACAACACAAGTGCTTGAATAGTTTATTGATAATTATTTAATATGCACCATGAAACAAAAATTAAGACTTTTTGAGCCCTTTAATAGCAATTAGTTGCTCTTCTCTAGTGTCTTTTCATCTTATTGCTTCCTAAGTATTAACTGCTGTATAAGTGCACTTCTGCTTTGAAAGTTACTGTAATGTGGTAGTGTAGAGGGTCAGATTTGTTTTTAATTTATTCCCAGTGTAATGTATTCCTACAGCACAGTAGCACTGCATCACACTTCAAGCCACGGGACACTACTATGCAGTAGTCACAAGCATCTTATGACCTTATGAAGGATCCTATGACCCCAGCTGCTGGGATCCTATGACCCCAGCTGCTGGGATCCTATGACCCCAGCTGACTTCCTGCCCTTTGGGCAGGGGGCTGGACTCGATGATCTTCTGAGGTCCCTTCCAGCCCTAATGTCTATGAAATCTATGAAATCTCATGTAGATGCGTCCTGTATGACCTTGATTCTTTTACTGATAACCTTGGAAATGCATGTTACAATCTTAGCGACAAATTGTTTCTTTCTTGTGCATCATCACTAATAATAAAGGTTTTTCAGGCTAAGTCAGGGTTGTTATTACCTCTTTGATTGGCCTGGATCTGCCTTTTAGTAATACCAGTGGAAACCTATTGCTATCAAAAAGTGCAACTTATTTGGGGTTTTTAAGGAGCAGCAGGTGAGTTAAGTAATAAGATGTCATCTTTATGTAGCCACCTTCAGCACAGAACTGTATTTGATAGTTCATGACACAACTGAA
>NW_017728997.1:33586336-33586979 GCF_001723915.1 Gavialis gangeticus | reverse complement strand
GTAGATGCGTCCTGTATGACCTTGATTCTTTTACTGATAACCTTGGAAATGCATGTTACAATCTTAGCGACAAATTGTTTCTTTCTTGTGCATCATCACTAATAATAAAGGTTTTTCAGGCTAAGTCAGGGTTGTTATTACCTCTTTGATTGGCCTGGATCTGCCTTTTAGTAATACCAGTGGAAACCTATTGCTATCAAAAAGTGCAACTTATTTGGGGTTTTTAAGGAGCAGCAGGTGAGTTAAGTAATAAGATGTCATCTTTATGTAGCCACCTTCAGCACAGAACTGTATTTGATAGTTCATGACACAACTGAAGTAGGAAAACATTGTGAAGGAAGTGCTTCACTCACCCCTCAAAACTACATACAGTATAGGGGAAGAAGTGAAGAAGATTACCTAGTTTCAAAGTATGAATGAGATTTATGAATGAGATTTTCTAAGTAGGCAGAAAATAATTACGTGAATAAACATCCTTACTCTTTCCCTCTTAGGGCATTGTTATGCCTTACACTGTGAGACTCTCAAATGTTGATCTGTGTTAGTGCTAGCTTGAGTTTGGAGCAGTTACACTGTAGGCCAGCAGGGGCCTGGAGGACTGAAATGTGATAAACTTGCCACCTTCTCATTCCAGACTCCCCCT
>NW_017728997.1:33585649-33586325 GCF_001723915.1 Gavialis gangeticus | reverse complement strand
AGAGCTTCCCTCTGCCCCTCAGGGTTCCCTTCTGCCTCCCCCCTTCTCCAGGGCATTATTTACTTGTGGCTGCCTGCACTGGATGTCCCAGGGAAGCAAGCAAGGAAGAGTTAACCTACCCGCACAGCTGCTGCTTTTCTGGCCCAGAGAGCAGCAGTGGCAGTAGGGCCATAAGTAAACAAAGCGGGGAGGAAAGGGGAATGCAGTGAGTGGGGATGTTGGGTGCTGGGGAGGGTTGGGAGGGCAGTGGGCCTAATCTGAGCTAGTGGGTGGTAGGGCTGATGTGTATTTATACTAAGGTGTAGCCATTCTAGGCTGAGTAAATGAGCTGGGTACTATAGATCAGAGATAATCCTGCCCTGGAGTGGCATAACTTTGATCCACATAATGAATGCTTAAAGCTAGTTTCAGATGTTAATATGCAGACAATCCAGGAGTTAAGCATTCCAGAAGCTGCCCAAAATTATGGTGTAATAAGGCCCTTATTCTTAGGGACCTACCAAATTCATGGCGGAAGTGGGGTGCACTGTGGCTCCTTTAATCTTGCAGGTTTCCCCATGTTCTGCCCTGCCTGGTGATTGGTGGAGGGGCCTAGCTTGAGCCATGCTTCTGATCAACAGGGAGGTGAAAACCGTGGTTTTAAATATGGTGCTGTTTTCGCCTCCAGGACAGCTCT
>NW_017728997.1:33553572-33580649 GCF_001723915.1 Gavialis gangeticus | reverse complement strand
CTTGAGCCATGCTTCTGATCAACAGGGAGGTGAAAACCGTGGTTTTAAATATGGTGCTGTTTTCGCCTCCAGGACAGCTCTGCTGTTTGCTGCTGACTGGTGGGGAGGCAAAAACAGTGCCATGTTTAAAACTGCATGTGGCAGCAAATACCGCACTGCCAGCCCTAAGAAAGGTGGTCCAGGTCTGGGGGGAAAAGCCCTTGGGGACCCTAAACAGTGCTGGAGAAGCTGCTCCAAGTACAGACACTTACTGTGCTGCAAACATGAAGGAAAAGGGTGAGATGTGTTGGGAACCAAGACTCCAAAGTTTATCAGTTCCTGCTGGCTCCAGTTGGTTAGGCATGCAGCAGATGATGTCATAAAAATGTGCCCACCAATGGCTGCAGGGATCGAGAGAGACAGGAAGGAGGAGTGAGCTTCTGAGGAGGAAAAATGCTCAGACTGTGCCCCGGCAAAGGAGGAGAGTAGGAAATTCTCTCCTTTTGAGGCTTGGAGGAGTCTCTCCACTTACCTAATCCATGAATTTGAAGAAGACATAGATTTCATAGATGCTAGTGTCCAGTGTGCTACAGTCCGTCCTGTAGAGAGGACCTGCCCCTCCCAAGAGAAAATGACTAACCATGAGTTGTGGTGTTGCAGGGCTGGTGATTGAGGAGAAACCCGAAGCCAGGTACCCTGCAACCCACCTGAGGATCTTTGTTGGATCAAAAAGGTGCCAATCCAGGCCAGGGGTCCCCACTGCTGTGGATAGTTAAGGTGTCCCAGTTTGGGTACAGAGACTGAGTTAATATAGGGACATAGCAGTGAAGCTACATGAACAGAACCAGACCCAAGTTGGCAAATGCGTTGCCTTTGCTTGCCTGTGACTCTAAAAAGTAGGCCATTAGGTGTGAAGAACCACAGCCAGCCAGAAGTCAACAGCAATTTTGGCCAGCAAGGCTCCCTCTTTTTCTTACATTTACATCAAGTAGTGGTGGGCAAGATAGGGCAGATGTGCTGTTAAAGACCAGATTTTAGACACCTGCTGGGACCTTAGGGCTAGCATGCATCTTGTCCCACCAGGAAAGTAAGTGAGTGAACTCGTTAAAGACTCACTCAATTACAACCAATGCACTGGCCCAGCTACACATTACACCACCTCCACAGTAAACAAGGAAGAATAATTTACCATACCATCATGATGTCACAGGGGGATGTGCTAGGCCAGACCCTGCAGGTGGTCACAAAAATATTAGAAGTACAACAGCAGCAGACAATGCAGCAACAACAATGGTTAAGGCAAAACTGGGGTATGTTCAAAATGCCCAAAATGACCAGAGGAAGATGATGTGGAGGCTTACATACAGGCATACGAGAGGACAACCATCCAAGTAGGTCTGGAAAAGGCTCAGCAGGCCAGCCAGTTGGGAGCCTTATTGATCAAAAAGGCACAAGCCACTTACAGGGCTATGCCAAGAGATGAAGCATATGACTATAACAAGGTAAAATTGGCCATTCTCTATAGATTAGAAATTACCAGGGATCCTGGTTTTCCTTGATCTAAAAACATTTCCAATTTTTGGTTAAAAAAAGTAACCCGAAATCCACATTTTTCCATATACTGTATATCTATATATTAGTTGTGTTTCATTTAAATCATGGAAAAATGTAGATTTGGGGTTACTTTTTTTAACTGAAAATTGAGGATTTTTTTTAATCAGAGAAAACCAGGATCCATGGAAATTACACCTGAGTATTATAGACGATTGTTCTGGACAAAGAAAAACACAGATGAAAAATGACCCAGAATTTTATTATAGCTTTTTAGAAATCTTCTTCATAAGTGGGTGCCTCCACAAAACTACAACTGAGCATTGGCTATGCATAGGCGATGCACGCATATCTCAAGATTGCTGGTACACCCCCTGAGATTGGCCGCTGCCAGCAACACCTGCGGGCAGTCACCACTCGTGCCCCCTCCCATTGCCACCGGCACCACCGGCAGCATCTGCGGGCAGTCACCGATCACCAGTCGGTGCTCACCACCCCCTCCCTGGACACCGACTGCCGTGGCCACCTGCAGAAACTCCCTGATCGCCATCACCACACCACCACCACCATCTGCAGGTGGTCGCTATGCCCCCCCCAGCCCAGGAGACATGTGATGTTCATGCAACCAAGAAGGGTTAGAAGATCAAATTCTATTAGAGAAAATTTTAACTGACTTAGAGGAGGAAGCCCAGAGATGGGTCAGGTGGCACTCACCCCCAAATTCTGAAGAGGTGCTGCAGCTGGCAGAAGTCTTTGCTGTATCAGAGGGGGAGTATATGAAGGAAAAAGCTCTAAAAACAGTGGAAGCAGGGGTTACTTGGAGGAAAAAAGACATAGAGAGATGGGATGGTGGGGTCCTAGGAATGTAATGTGCTATTGGTATAACTATGGGACACGTCTCTAAAGAATGTCCCTAGGCCTCCGAGGAGCGATAGAAACCAGAGGGATTACCCACCATCCATAAGGAAAGGGCCCCAGAGGCAGAGGGGGTTGAAGCTATGGACTGTAGCTTTGGCTGTGGGGATGGAGTCCCAATGTGGGACTCCTCTATGGTTACAGCATGGATTGAAGGGAGACTGATTCAGGCCATACTCGATACCAGGTGTTCTCAGACACTGATTAGAACAAATTTAGTTCTGGAGGACAAGGTCCAATGGATTAAGCCTGTATGTATGCAGTGTATACATGGTGGATCTGATTAATATAAATGCAGTTTTGTGAATGTTGAAATAGCCAATCAACGAGGAAAGATGCGGGTAGGATTAGCTCCAGTCTTGGATGGAGATATGATAATTGGCAGATATTGCCCCTTTCTGTATGAGGTGCTTGATCAAGTGAAAAAAGAAGAGATAGAGTGCAAGGGATGGCCACTTGCAGAAGGGTGGATTGGGGAGGAGATTGTGACCATGTCTAGAGATGACGGAGAACACGTAGATGTGGAAGGTCTGATGAGTAATCCATAGTTTAAATGCGCACAGGATGAAGAAGAGGACTTCATAAGGATACGGGAACAGGAAGTGACATGGGTTGATGGCTGAGAGGTATGTCCGGAATGGGGCAGGGGTGACACACAGTATGAAATAAAGAAGGGCCTGTTATATAGGGTAAAGAAAGGTCAGACAGAGGGTAGGAGATGGTGCAGTTATTAGTACCCTCCTTGTTTAGAGAGGCAGTCTGGAGGCTAGCACATTTGGGTCATGACAAGACCATTACTAAAATAACCCGGTGGTTTTATTGCCTAGGACTAAGTGAAAAAATAGTTTGTAGATGTGCTATGTGTGGAGAGTGTCAAAAAGTGAAAGATACATGGCCCTCTCGGGCACCATTACAAGTAATGCCTATAATAGGCACCCCATTTGACCACATAGCCATGGACATAGTGGGTCCACTGCCCAAAAGCAGTGCAGGACATCAGTTTATATTAGTAATGGTAGATTGTGTGACTAGATACCCAGGTGCTGTGCCTTTGAAATTTGTCATGGTTCCTCGCATTGCCAACAAGCTGCTAAAATGGGTATCCTGGATGGGTATACCACATGAGATTCTTACAGAACAGGGAACCAATTTCATGTCCGGGGTTATGAAAATGATGTGTCAAGTGCTCAGAGTAAAACAGTAACGTACCTCAGTGTACCATCCCCAGCATAGCAGCAAGTATCATGCTCATCCTAAAGATGTTTCAGGGACCTGGGAAAAGGGCCCCAGTGACTATAAGGAGTGCCAGAGAACTTGCTCCGAGCACAAATACGTACCTAGCTGCAAACAAAAAGAGAAAGAACAGGACATGGGGAGATCACAGACACCAAGATTTATCAGCTTTTTTCAGTTCAAGTTGGCTGGGTGCAGGACGGAGAGCAGTTTAAAAACATGCCCAGCAACAACTGCAGGAGAGAGGGGAAGACAGGGAAGAACCGGAAGGAGTAAACAGCCAGTAAAAATTCTTGGACTATGCCCGGGCAGGGGCAAAGGAAGAGAGCAGTGAATTCTCTCCTTCTGAGGCTTGGAGGAGTCTCTCTACTTACCTGAATCCAGAAGAAAGAAGACTGCGGCTGGGCTCAGAAGGCTACCAGTTATTTGATCCCAGAAAACCTGCAAAGCCCAAAGACAGCTAACCGTGAGTGGTGGGGATCCATGAGAAACCAGAAACCCATTGTCCTACAGGGGGCTAGCCATCCACTGTATACTAATATATACAGAACCAAATCCAAACCAGATAGCTCATTGCCTTGGTCTATGGGTGACCCCTAAAAACAGAACAGTGTATGCAGAGAAATCATAGCCAACCAAAGGTCAACAGCATTTTAGGGCAGCAAGCCTCCCTCATTCTTTTGGTACATCAAGTTGTGGCAGGTGAGATAGGGCAGACGTGCTAAAAGAAACCTTAGTTAAAAGACCTGCGGGAACCTTGAGGCTAGCACACAACAAATCCCAACTGTAATGTAAGTGAGTGCTCTCACTAAATTAACTCACACCCAGACTAATGGTCTGGTGGAACAATTAAACGGTACCTTAAAGAGAATGTTGTGCAGATGTGTGCAGGAGGATCCACAGAAATGGGACCTGATTACACCACTGTTGTTTACCCTATGAGACATGCCACAATCTTCCACACGATTCTCGCCATTTGAGTTAGTATGTGGGCATAGACCCTGGGGTCTCATACAGATGTTAGAAGAGAGACGGGAAGAAATGGGTAGCAAAGGAGTAAGTGTTACCATATACAGGAGGGATTTATTGAATTGGTTAGACATGGCACAGAGAGTGGCTAAAGGGAACTTGGAAGGGGCCCAACACAGGCAAAAATCTGGATATGATCAGAATGCAAAACAGTGGGAATTTCAGGTTGGGGATAGAGTTTAATATTATTGCCTACATCAGCCAAAAAACTCTTAATGAAATGGCAAGGTCCATTCATAATTGTATATAAAGCAGGCTCCATAGATTATGAATTATTTTGACCAGGCCATATGCAAAAATAGCAGATCTTTCATGTCGACGTATTGAGGGCCTGGAAAAACCTTGAGGGATAGCTAATGACACTGGAAGACAGGGGAAAGGAATTGGGGCCTAAGCTACCTTACTCAGGGAGAGTGATTTCCTTGATAGAACTAGTACATGTGAGCGAGGGTCTATCTGAAGACCAGACGGGCAATCTTACCCATTTAGTAACCCTATTCCAAGATGTATTCAGTGACCAAACTGGGGGAGTGAGGGGGTGGCACATGAAATACACACCCCACAGCGGGTAATAATATAGGAGCGATGGCAGCCTGTGCTGCAATATTTATACCAGGCTGTACATCAGGAACTGAAGTATTGTTAGAACAGGGAAGCATTGTCCCTTCATGTAGCCCTTGGATGATTCCCTTGGTGGTGGTCCCCAGGGCAGATGAATTCCTTAGGCTATGCATCGATTTTTATAGACTCAATGTTATAGCCCAGTTTGATGCATGTCCAACGCCGCATATTGAGGAACTATTGGAAAGGATAGGGCAAGCCTGGTACATCTCTACCATTGATTTGTTAAAAGGGTATTGGCAGATCCCAATGGCTTGTGGCAACATGGCTTTTGAAACCCCATGGGATCTATACAAATTCACCCACATACCATTTGGCCTGCATGGGGCAGCTGCCACATTTCAAAGGCTTATAGATAGAATCCTGGCACCACATATGCCATATGCCACCGCATATATTGATGATATTGTGATATATTCTCTAATGTGGATACATCATCTCAGGGCCATAAGAGGCTATATTGCAAGAAGTAAGAAAGATCAGAATGCCTGCCAACCCGATGAAATGTGCGTTAGGGAAAGCAGAGGCGAAGTATTTGGGATTTTTGGTAGGGCAGGGAGTGATTAAACTGCTGGCAGATAAGGTGGCAGTAGTCAAACAATTCAAATCTCCATAGATGAAGAAGCAAATGAGATCATTCCTTAGGCTGGCTAATTATTATCACCAGTTTGTCCCACACTTTGCAGAATTAGCCACCGCACTGACAGATGCCATATGCGTGAGGTTGCGAGGTCCAATAGAGTGGACGCCATGAATGAAAGATGCCTTTGATAGAATCAGGAGGGCACTTTGTAGAGATGTGATGGTATTAACCTCTGATTTTATGAAACCTTTTACTCTATGGACGGACGCATCTGACTCTGCTTTGGGGGTGGTACTCAGTCAAGAACAAGAGGGGATGGAATGTCCGATCGCTTAAGCTAGTAGAAAGTTAAACCCAGAGGAGAGAAGGTACGCCACCATCAAGCAGGAGTGCCTGGTGATAAAGTGGGTTGTAGAATATTTTAGGTACTACCTAATGGCAGTTTGTTAGCAGCCATCCTAGGAGTAACATCACCTAGTGGGGCTACTGCTCCTGGAACATCTTGGAGGTAAGGGTGGGACTATGACAGAGGAGTAGGCCCCAAGGTCCTGGGCATGACTGGAAGCTGCACCATGCTGGGGAAGGTGGCCTGGTGGGACTCTTTGTGGTAAGAGAGTCCCCAAGAAATGCCAGGCCAGTTACCTCCCCAGTGAAAGGCAGGTAGGGGCACCTTAACCACAGCCCCTACCATCCAGTGGATTATTGGTGGGAGAAGTGGGGCCAAGCATGCATACTAAGATGCACCGGGGCCCATACGGGTGTAAGACGAGGAAGTTGTGGACAGACACTAGGCCTGTGTGAAGCAGCTAGTATTCACTTCAGATTCGGCCAGTTCGGGGGACAGTGACTCGATTTGATGATTTGAATCACTGTCCCAAATCAATTTGGCTGAATCTCTGGATCACACAGGCCAGACCCATCCCCTGGCCACTCTCTGAGCCTGGCAATGGCTGCCCCGCCCGCCCCAGCTCCCAGGACTTGGGGGAAAAAAAGCCCTGACTTACCGTTCCTGCTGGAGGGGTTGATCTGCACTGTCCCCCACTGCCCCATACCACATGGGGGGCACTTCCATTAGCCCCCCAAAGCCCCTAGGCCACTGCAGGAGTGGAGAGTCCCGGGGTTTTTCTCATTTTTATTTTTCTAAAGGGGATGGACCTGGGGTGGGCTGGGCAGACCTGGGGGACTGGGGGAGTGGGGAGGGGTCAGGGGGCTTGTGCAGAGCCCCCCCCACGTAGTGTGGGGCAGCAGGGATTCTCCCCACCCAACAGCACCCAGTGAGTTGGGGCTTTTTTTTAAAGCACCGGCAGCTGGGGTAGGTGGGGCACCCATGGGAGGGCTATGGGAGTGGGCAGGGGATGGGGGCTGGTAGGGGTCCCCCCATGGTCCCCTCTCCCCTTCTCAAGCCCCCCCTCCCCCAGCCCCTACTTACCAGCTCCAAGTCTGGCTCCAGCTCCCTGCTGCAGTGGGCAGGGACTGCCCGAATTGTCAGAGCTCTCAGAATCTTTTCTGAAGATTCAGAGAGCTTTGAATTGACTTGGAACTTTTTGTTGGTCCTGTGATTTGATTCAGATTTGGAAATTCAGCCCCTGAATTGGGCCGAATCTCCTGTGAATCAAATCACCACCTGAAGCTTCACACGGCCCTACCAGGTGCACTCATTGAGGAGCACCTGAGCCTGCAGGGATGTAAGACTCCGGGTCCTGGTGTAGGGGCACAGTGTTGCCCTAAAGAAGGGGCGAAGTGGCCCAGTAAGGGGCTGGGGCAAAATCGGTCCAGAGTTTGGCTAATCACCCAGCCACTGCTCAGATGAGGGTTGCAGGAGAGGCCCAAAAGGCTGCAGCAGGGCTGCTCAAGAAAAGCAGAGTCAAACCTAATAAAAGGAGGAGAGTAGAAAACTCTCTCCTTTTGAGACTTGGAGGAGTCTCTCCACTTACCTAATCCAGGAATTTGAAGAAGACTTGCTCATGTCTGGAGTGCTGCCATCTGTCCAGTGGAGAGGACCTGCAAAAACCCAAGAGAAAATGACTAACCATGAGTGGTGGTGTTGCAGGACCGGTGACTGGGGAGAATCCCAAGGCCAGGTACCCTGCAGCCCAACTGAGGGTCTTTCTTGGATCCAAACGTGGCCATATAAAGGCCAGGGAGCCCCACTGCTGTGGATAGTTAAGCTGTCTCAGTTTGGGTACAGAGACGGAGTTAATATAGGGAGATAGCAGTGACACTACTTGAATAGAGCCAGCCCCAAATTGGCAAACACATTGCCTTCACTTGCCTGTTACCCTAAAAAGCAGGCCGTTGGATGTGAAGAACCACAGGCAGCCAGAGGTCAACAGCAATTTTGGCCAACAAGCCTCTCTCTTTTTCTTACATTTACATCAAGTCATGGCAAGTGAGATAGGGCAGATGTTAAAGACCAGATTTTAGACACTTGCTGGGACCTTAGGGCTAACATACATCTAGTCCCACCAGGTAATTAAGTGAGCAAACTCATTAAGGACTTGCTCATTTACACCGCAGTTTTAACTTCCCTGCTGATCAGGAGGGAGTGGTGGGGTCTGCCACTAATCAGCAGGGAGGGTGGAGTCAAGGGGTGAGGTGCACATGAGGAATATGCAAGATTAAAGCAATTGCCATGCACTCTACTTCCACCATGAATTCAGTAGGTCCCTACTTATTCTGCTTCATGCCTCATTGAAAAGACAGTATTTTCAAAGATACAGTGCTGTGGGAGCATGGAACAGAGTGCATGAGGTTTAGGACTAGTATTAATGGAAATATCCCATAAAGAAAAGTGCAGAACTGTGCAATAGTGATCTACAGTGTAGATCAGAAAGGAAATCTAGTTTATTTTCATTCACAGTTCTGGACAATGGGGGGAAGTGGAAAAGAATTCTAACAGCCTTGTCACAATTAAGGTGCCAGTCCTGTAAAGACTTACCTCATGCTTAACTTAATGCTCACTAGAATCAATGGAATTACTCACGTGTTAGGGTATGCTTAATTCTTTCTAGCCTGAGGCTTGAGCTATAAGGTTACCAATCTCTTATTTAGAACCAAAGCAGAAAAACTGTATTTGATTATAAACGGCAAAAAGAAAGGAGCTAACCCTATGAAACAGCTCCATGGTTTTAAATGTTTAGTGAAAAAATATTGCTTTCAGACTAAATAATATCAAAAAGAGAAAGGAAAATGGTGAATGAAATCTGTATGTACACACATCATCTATCAGACATTCAGAATGCAGAGAGGTAAAAGGGACTTGAGGAGAAGCATAACCATGTCTGGGAGAGAATGGGACAAGGAATTGACATCTCAGGAAGTAAAACAGGACATGAGGCAGATGTAGTAGGAAAATCCTCTAATATAAGTGAAGTTTTTGGCAAATTTCTTAAAATATAGACAGCTGATGTAGTGTTGGGCCTCCAAAATAGCCCAGAGATTTAAAGAAGTCCTGTACAGAAAGAAATGCAAATGCAGTTGATACCAGAATCCTAATGACCCGATTGAAAAAAAATATATAAATATATTCTTAAGAAAATAAATTGTGTTGTATAGTATGTAAAATATGAATCAACATACGAGATCACTTGAATCACCCCCAACTATTTTCTCTGATATTTAAAACATCTGGTATCGTAGAAAAGACCCACTATGGTATTATCTTGAAATGTGGATTATTCTTTACATTTTGATTGATTCTTTTTTATTATTCTTTTACATTTTTATATATATATAGCTCAAGCTCAATATATTTTTTCATTAACAAAAATAATAAGCATGTATATGTGAAATTAGGCAATATAAAAAAGTACAATTGCCCAAACACTGCAAAACCAAATGGATTTAAATAATGATATCAAATCTTTCCCTTTCTCAAATTTATACATTTACATCTGCATTTGACTACTGACATGCAAACCAAAGCTTTTATAGAACATTTATATTTTGTTAAGGCAAAACATATGTCAAAATAATGATATTGATCATCCTACAGAAAGTAATTAATCCATAATATGAATTAAATTTAGGTATCTAAGAAGTGGTACTATAAAATGTTGTTTCTTTCCATGATTTCTACAACATTTCCCTTACGTTGTTGGTTTGCTTTTCAAATGTTTTACTGAGCTTTAGATCTGTATCTATTCTAGGTGCTTTAAGGTTCTACTGATTTGTTGTTCATATGGTATCTACTTATATAACCATATCAAATGCAAGAGGTGAGGACTTGTTTTTAGGTGATATCTTTTATTGGACCAGATACATGGTTGAGAAAAAGTTAGACAAGGCTTCAAATGCAAGGTATTCTTCATCAGGTCATCAGGAAGCTTGTCTAACTTATCCCAACCATGCAATTTCTCCAAAAGAAGATATTGCTCACAAAAATCCTTGCTTCTCACACAGTTCCTGGACCATCACTCCAACACTACCATTTCATGTATAGTTATTGCAATCATTCCTGCTAGTCAGGATCTCTTAACATTTTTCATTCATCAAAACAGTTCTTTTCCTGATGCTACTATTACGTATTCATTTATTTGATGGTGTCCAGGTGTGTTAAAAGCCTGTTCTCTGCACTGAAGAGTTTATGGCTTACAGCTCAGAACTTTCAAACACTTAGCCAGATACTTAACTTCATGCATGTGAATAGATACATTCATTTTCGTAAACTAGATGTTAGGATCCTAATAATAGGATGACATAATGATTTCTAGACTTTATTTCCAGAATTAGGACCTAATAAAGTGTCTGGTTCTGTAAAGCATTTTAAGCATGATCTGAAAATCCTATATATTGCTGGTGGAATTAAACAGTTGGTTAGGGATTATGCTGAACTGGGGCTCTGGTATCTACAGTAGCTCTAGAAAGTCTCTCACTTTTTCTTGATGTATTCTGAAATGATTAATAAAAAAAAAAACCCTGAAATGCAGCTTCTGCTAGAAATAGTGCACTACCATCACCCAGATTCCAAACTTTGGGAATGCTGAAATCCAAAACTAGTTATGGATCCCAACTTTCAAAATGTAATCCTCCAAAATATCTTCAAATACTGTCTTTCAAATGCAAGCGTTTAAATTAGACCACTAAACGTGTCCTGGCATACCTAAATAAGCAACAAGATACTAAAAAATGGAGCACACCTACAGCTCTGAAAATCAGTCATCTGAGTCCCAGTCTAATTGTCACTGTACTCAATAGACCAGTGGTTGTCAAACTTTTAAAACTCAAGACACCCCTCATTAGACTCAAGAAACGCTTTGGAAATGCCACCTCTTAGTTTTCACTCTTTTTTGGGTTACAGAAAAATAGCAGAGCAGTCCTTTTGTTGCAAAGAACTCAGAAAGACCACAACTGGTCAGAAAGTTTTTAACTTTATGAATTCCCATATGAAATCTCTGGGTTTTTCTTGTGAATGTTTGTACATGTAATGGTGCTAAAACAGTGTGTGGCACCCTGTAGCACCCTTGAAAGGATCTCAGGGCACCCCAGGGTGCCCAGTTGAGAATCACAGAAATATACATTTTTCCACTGACTTCAGTGGGAGTTGGATGAACATTTGTGCTCATATTAGATTTGGTACAGTCACCACTAACTTTGAAATTCCAGGGCCAGATTCCACCCTAAGTACCACTTCTTATTCAGTCATTTACTTATTTGATTTTAGTCTCTCCTGCCTAAAAAAGGCTCAGGTGTCTTGCAGTAAAAAATCAAAATAGATAACAATAACTAAATAAAATAGTATATAATAAAACAAACTCCCCAGACAGTGCCCCAAAACTTAATCCTATCTGCTGAAAACCTTCCCAAATGAGGTGGTCTTACATCATTTCAGAAGATAATGTCCAGGCTCAGGCTCTGATAAGCCACAAGGGGGAAGGAGTTCCAGATCTGGGGAGTGACTACAAAACCAACCTCACATGTAGTTTCTCCAAACAAATTCCCAGGCAATACAACTTTTTTCTTAATTTATTTAAATGCCAAAGCAGAATAGTCGTCTATCAGGGAGACTAGTGTAATAGCAAATTTAGCAAAAATTGTGAACACAAAGTCATGAACAGGAGTGCTCAAAAAATATTAGTTATCCAGGGATGGAATGGCATTGAGTAATAGTACCAGAAAATAGGACTATGCAGAATCTTATAATAGAAATAATAGAAAATTATTCACACAGTGAGTAGAGATAACATTAGATTCTTTCCTTACTTTCCCTTATTTACAGCTTTTGGTTAGGTAGGTGGGGAGATGTAGGCCAGTGCTAAAGCCAATTTCTTCAGCTTGCTAACTTCTGTTTAATTTCAGATACTGTTAGCACTTAAGGAGACAGCCTGCAGGATTACTCATTCAGAAAAGAATGTATTAATGGATAATTTTTTCTCACCGTGTATTAATAACTGCAATGTGAAAATTATATGTGGCCTACAACCAATGACATTATCCTGTTTAACAGGTAAATTCCTAATGCCTAAATAAGACTTGGTCTCTCCTAGATTTGGTCTTTGCCAAAGGAGACGGTCTGGTGTGTGACTTGAATGTAGAGGGTAGCCTGGGTGACAGCGACCATGAAACGATCACGTTCACTGCCCATCACAAGACAGGCAAATCAGCTGGCAGGGTTTTCATAGATTTCATACACATTAGGGCTGAAAGGGACCTCAGAAGATCTTTGAGTCCAACCCTCTGCCCCAGGGGCAGGAAGTCAGCAAGGCAGGAAGTCAGCAGGGGCAGGATCCCAGCAAGATAAACATCCAAATTTCTCTTGAAGGTGTTCAAAGTAGGTGCTTGAACCACCTCCAGCAGCAGTCTATTCCAGACCTTGGGGGCTCTGACAGTAAAGAAGTTCTTCCTTATGTCCAGCCTGAAATGGTCATGGAGGAGTCTGTGACCATTCAACCTTGTCATCCCTTGGGGCACTCTCGTGATCAGACATTCCCCCAAATCCTGGTGAGCACCCCTTATAAATGTATAGGCAGCCACCAGATCACCCCTGAGCCTGCGCTTTTCCAGGCTGAAGAGTCCCATAGCTCTCAGCCTCTCATCATAAGGTCTGTTTTCCTGACCTCTGACTATGCGTGTACCTCTCCTCTGGACTCTTTCAAGCTTCTCCACATCCTTTTTGAATTGTGGAGCCCAAAACTGGATGCAGTACTCCAGCTGCGGCCTCACCAAGGCCAAGTACAACAACTAGGTTGAAGTTTTGAACTTCAAATAAGTGAATTTCAATAGGCTCAGGGCAATAATAGGGGAAGCACTGCAGGACCAGGGACCGAAGGTGAAAGGAGTGCATGAAGAGTGGTCGTTCCTCAAGGACATGATCCTCAAAACACAAAAGAAGTCCATTCCCATGTGGAGGAAAGATAGCAGAAGGGCTGGTAAGCCCTCTTGGCTTAATAGCAATGTCATGGTCCTCTTGAAAAAGAAGAAAGAGGCATACAAACAATGGAAGCTTGGGACAGTCTCCAAGGAGGACTATACAACAACGGGCTGCACTTGTAGAGAACAGATTAGAAAGCCTAAGGCAGTGACTGAATTTAAACTAGCAACAGAAATCAAGGACAATAAGAAGTCCTTCTTTAGGTATGCAGGGAACAGGAGGAAACAAATGAAAGCGTGGGGCCACTGCTTAACAACTCAAGACAGCTGATTACCAACACTCAGGAGAAAACTGGACTCCTGAATGACTACATTGTTTCAGTATTTCACCAGACTAAGGGGAAAATCATACTAGATAAGTGTCATGTCCTGAGTGAGTTTGACTTCACCTGCACAGTCAGGATCCCCCCCCAAACACTCCTGCCACGACTTTGATGGTATATAAAGAGGTAGGGGGTTCAGTGGTGTTTTCTTACCCTTTTTCATGGAGACAGATTTACTTATGGGTATACCGTAGTGTTCCTCAGGGCTCCACCTCCCCTGAACCCCATCCACTCGCCAGGCACTTGGGTATCCTGGTCTTTGTCCCGATGATGTGTTAACCCCCTTGATGAAATGGGGTGCAGTATGGAATTCTAAATATCTGGTCTGGTACCCGGATGAAGAATTTGCCCTGAGCTTCGACCCCTTAGCCTCGGGGTCCTCGCCACTGGTGCCAGGCGTCCTCCATGAGAGGAGCAGGGCACTAGGGTGTCTGCTCCTTTAAGGGCAGAAACTGCCTAGGGAGATGGCCCTAGCAGTCAAGCAGGAACCTCACAGCTGCAGGTTACTGTGGCAGCAGGAATGAGGGAATTAGCCCGCACCTGCAGGTGGTCAGCTGACTGGAAGAGGCAGGGCCTTGGGCACAAATAAACCCCAGGGCTGGGACTAGAAGGTCAGTTCTCTGTCAGGAGCCAAGGGGGAAGGAGCTCTGTTAGAGGAAGCTAAGTGGAGATGCTTGACTGCCTGTTCTACTTCTGGTAGGATTAAGAGGCTCCAGGAGTTCACCAGGGACCCGGCATGCAAGGCATTTAATGCTAGGGAGGAGGTTTAACGCTTTTAAAGGGACAGAGCACACCTTGAACTGCTTGCATTATGTTATAGCCCAGGGGCTCATATTTTGATTTCTGTTGTAAACCAGTGGATTGTGCTGAGGCTATTGGGGAAGGAGAAGGCCTCACTGGGGGCCCACTACAGTGTGGGGACCCCAGCACCAATGTGGGTGCAGTGACAGGGGGTGAACAGACCCCAGTGCCAGTGTGGGCGCAGTGATAGGGGGTGTGGGTGCCATGACAGGGGGTGAACAGACCCCAGCACCAGTGTGGGCACCGTGATGGGGGGGTGAACAGACCCCAGCGCCTGAGGGCACTGTGACAGGGGTGAGCAGACCCCAGTGCTGGAGAGGGCGTCGTTACTGAGGCCAGACTAAGCTGAGGCCTCAACACAAAGAGACAATGTTTACATAACATCTGCAAGGCTTGGGGCGTGGTAAAGGGGCAGTTTTGGAGCCACAGATCTAGCCCATAAGGCTTGTGGGTATCGTAAGACACCTCCCGAGGGTGGGACCTGATAGAGGGGTCCAGCAACCTACCAGGTTTTGGGGATACTGTCAATACTGTGACTGAGCAGCAACTCGAGGGCAGCCTCCCAATCCATCATTTTTTAACAGCAAGATGTTGCAGGCGAGATTAGTAGGTGCCCATAGGGCTTATCTTGCATGGTCATGGTACCCTAGGGACATCATGGCCATCCCTGGGGTGGCCATATCATGACAAGTGCCTGCTTAGATCTCCTTATTGCCGGGTGGGCTGGGAACTGCCCATCCCAGCTTGGTGCCAGCCATAACCCTCACTCTTCTGCTGTGAGGCCGTGTCAGTGGAGCTGACTTCGCTGGTGCACAGAGTCTCCCGTGGCCCAGCTTGCTCCCAGCTGGCTTCCCCTCTGCCGGCTTCTGGTGGGGTTTTTAAACTTCCTGTGGTGGCAGCTCCAGCTGCCATAATTAATTGGCCACCATCCCACCTGGGAAGCAGCCACTTGAAGAGTTGGCAAAATGCCAGCTTGTGCAGCTCCGGCTTTGCCCCCGCCTGCTCTGGAGGTGAGTTCCCCAGGGCACAGGTGTCTCTCTTTTCCCTTTCAGGAATGCTGGGGTTATCCCCCTGCATTCCCAAGGCTTGTGGGGGTTTCTTGCTGCCACAAAAAGGTTCAGAATGAGCATGGTGGGAATGACCACTACTGTTTATGTTGAGCTAGTGCATGATCAGTTGGAAAAATTAGACATTTATAAGTCAGCAGGACCAGTTGAATGTCATCTGAGAGTGCTGAAGGAGCTGGGCAAAGTCATCCTGGGACCTCTGGTGAAACTCTTCCAAAACTCTTGGCTCTTGGGAGAGGTCCCTGAAGACTGGAAGAAAGCCAATGTTGTGCCCATCTTCAAGAAGGAGAGGAGAGAGGACCCAGGCAATTATAGGCCAATTAGCCTATTATCCCAGGGAAAATCTTGGAAAAATTCATCAAGGAGTCAAGGTGCAATATGCTTGCAGAAGGTAGGATTCTGAATAACAGCCAGCATGGCTTCATCATGGGCAGGTCTTAAGTTACCAATCTCATCTCCTTCTACGACCAGGTAACTCTCCACCTCGATAAGAGAGAGGAGGTTGACATTGTATACCTAGACTTCCAAAAGGCCTTTGATCCGGTATCCCATGATGTTCTCATGGGAAAATTGGAGGATTGCGGGCTTAACTGCTCTACAGTTAGGTGGGTAGGAAGCTGGCTTCAGGGTAGGACCCAGAGAGTTCTAATGAACAGATCTGTGTTGTCCTGGCAAAAAGTGGCTAGCGGGGTCCCTCAGGGGTCCATGCTTAGCCCAGTGCTTTTCAACATCTTTATAAATTATTTGGATGCGGGAATGAAGAGCTTACTGGCCAAGTTCATGGGTGACACCAAGTTATGAGGGAACGTGGTCACATTTGAAGATAGGCTGCAGATACAGGTGGCAAGTTGGACAGATTAGAACCAGATGAATTTCAACATTGAGAAGTGTAAAGTGCTCCATGTGGGGACAAACAATCCCCAACATACTTACAGGCTTGGTGGCTCCAAACTGAATAGCACCACAACAGAAAGGGACCTAGGGGTAATAATAGATCATAGTATGAACATGATCCATCAGTGCAATGCTGTAGTCAGCAGGGCAAACAATACTCTGGCATGCATCAACCAGAGCATGTCAAGCAAAACCAAGGAACTGTACTCAGCATTGGTGAGATTGCAGCTGAGTACTGCATCCAGTTCTGGATGCTGTACTTCAACAAGGATGTGGACAAGCTTGAGAGAGTCCAGGGAAGAGCCACCTGTATAATCAGAGACTTCCAAGGCAAGCCATATGAGGAAAGGCTGAGGGACTAGGGTCTCTTCAGCTAAAAAAATTGAAGATTGAGAGGGGGCTTGGTAGCAGCTTACCACTATATCAGGGGAATACATCAAGGGCTCAGTGAACAACTGTTCACCTGGGTACCCTTGGGGAAAATCAGGAGTAATTGCCACAAACTCCTAGAAGACCGTTTCAGGCTTAACACTAGGAAAAACCTTTTCACAGTTAGGGTGTCCAGACTGTGGGATAAAGTCCCTCTAGAGGTGGTACAATCACCTAACCTGGAAATCTTCAAGAGGAAACTGGATGGTCACTTCGTGGGTGTCACCTGACCCCAGTTGTCTTTCCTGCCTAGTGTAGGGGGGCTGGACCCGATGATCTTGCAAGGTCCCTTCCAGCCCCTTACAATCTATGAATCTAAGACCTTTAGTAATAACTAATATAATTCCAGGGGAAAACAATATTTTATATTTCCTTGACTGGAATGGTCTCATCATTAGCTATGCTTTTATTATGAGGCGAGAGTAATCTCTCTGGGATTTATTAATACATACCAGTCAGGGAAGGATTACAATGATGGATACAGGTAAGTGGTTAAACCTAGCTTCTTATTACAGCGCTTGGTCACCATGGGTATATCTACATGTGCTTTTATGCATGCCTAAACGTAATGCTCATTTGCCTAATGCACATTAATGTGATTTAGGCACACATCTATGTGTGCACACACTAAGGCATATTAACATGGTGTGTGAACCAGCTTGGGACTAAAGTTAGTCTCAAATTAATCAATATACACAGTGTTAATGTGGCTTAGTGCATCTACAAGTGCATTAAGGCACTTTAGCTATTAGTGCCTATATTGATACCTGCTTTTGCAGGTATCAGATTTAGGCACAAATAGCCTAAAAGCACCATTTTAAAATGGCATTAAGAGTGCGCATATGTAGACCTGCAACATTAATGTGCCTTGAAAGTGGCTACTGCACCTTAAATCAGCACATGTAGATGCGCCCAAAGTTGTGCTTTGGCATGCAGAGTAGGTTTTTTATATTCCTTTATTTTAGTATTTTTCTAAACTCATCCAAAAATAAAAAGTTGAGTGAGTTTCATTCATTGGACCTTTGAGTTATTCTTATATGATATATAAGAAATGCTCTGGATAGCACCTTAAGAATCCTGAACATGCCATCTTTAGATGTCCCTAATTATTTGCAACAATAAGGTTAGAACTCTTATGAACTATCTTATTGTGTAAATTAGGAGAAAAGAAGGCTCTCTAAATAATCTAAGTTTAGACGTTTCTTTGAACAGATTCTTCATTTCTAATTATGTGATCTTGTCAGAAATGTTAGTGTATCTCTGGCTGCCAAACACAGTACTGTAGGAAAGGATCAAGTTAGAAAAAGAAGGGGAAACCTATAAAATGTGAGAGACAGAGTTTGTAGTAAAAAATGTGAAAGGTGAGGGATTACCAAAAAATAGGAAGGGTGAGGGATTACCTTAGTGCAGTTTTCTAAGTAATTTTTAAAAATCATTAATAAATTAAAATTTAATATGAAGGTAAGTTATCAGCTTTGAACTTAAATAGTTACCTACCTGGGTTTTAATCTGTGCTGGATATAGTAATAAGCAGGGATCTAGGTTTTCTGTTTCTCATGGAAAAATGGAGAAAACCATGGAGTTTCCCTTTTACTAGAGAAAAACACAGATTTCTCATTTTACTGGAGAAACCTGCAGATTTTGCAGTTTTGAAACAAGCTCTCTGCAGGCTGGCAGAGTTCCAGCCTGCAAGGGGCTGAGAGGGAGTGGAAAGAGGGCACTCAGGCAGGGGATGCCGTGTGCATGTATATGCACATGGCTGCCAGGCAGCCTAGAGAGTAGCTCCTGCAGGTAAGTGGGGTGAGAGGGTGGGAATTGAAGCCCCATAGGGAGGGAGGGAGTTGGGCAGGGCAGGGCAGGGGCTGGGGTTGCTGCTGCTCAGCTGGGTGATATGTGGGCCTTTGCGCCTGGGGCCGCAATACACAGCCGCAGTGCCCCAGCATGGGGTGGCACAGGGCGACGGGTAGCTTGTCTGGGTAGTGGGATGAGGTGAGTCCAGCTCCCCACTGTTGCTTGAAGTTCCTGGGGACAGGGGGAATCAATGTCCCCCAGATCTATGTGCAGGGCAGGCGCAGGTTTGGACTGACTGCTTCAGGCTTTGGCTCCCACCCTGCCACCCTCCCCTGGGGCCTCTACAGTCTAGCAGGTGTGAACTGGCACAGCAGAGAACAGTGGGGCCATGCAGGAAAGCTGCTTGCTACTGTGAGCTCCATTCTGCCCTGGCAATGCACAGCAAGGGTGGCAGTGCGAGGTTGCACAGAGGGGATGCGTTCCCAGGGCAGCATGGAGCTCACAGTGGCATGAAACTTTTCTGCATGGCCCTGCTGTTCTTTGCAGTGCTGGATCACACGCGCTGGACTGTGGAGGCCCCACAGGATGGTGGCAGGGTAGTAGCCTGCAGTGGGCAGTGCACAGCCCCCACCCTGTGCACAGATTTGGGGGGCACAGTTCACCCCTGCTCCCCAGGACTGCTTGATAAGGCAGGGAGCTGGTCCCCCACTCCCAAGGCTGCAACGGGCAGCAGGCAGCAGTGGGGGGAGCTGGGGTACCCTGCTGCAGCAGCCACCACCTCCCAGGGGCAGAAGGCTGCGGACCTGGGTCCCTGGCCCCAAAGCCCTGGTAGTTGGGGGTCCCTGTCAGCAAGGCTGGAGTACCAGGAGCTGTGGGTATGGCCGAGGGGCACCAGCAGGCCTGGCGGGGGAAGCAGGAGCAGGGCTGGGGGGACTGTCGGGGGGGAGTAAGAGGCACGAGGGCTGTGGGAGCTAGGGTGGGGGGGAATGAGAGGTACCAGCAGGGCGAGGGAGCTCTGGGGGGCCTTTCATTTAAATCACAGATTTGGGTGGGGGGTATTAGAGAATTTGTGATTTTTTTTTTTTTATCAAAGAATTTGCAATTTTTATCAGGGGAAACCAGGATCCCTGGTAATAAGGAGTCCAATTCTGGTATGTTCTCAATGGGCATGTGTTACATGCCAATTTAAGGTGCAATTAGCCATTTTTAAGGTGCATTAAGGTGTGGGTCTACACATGTACACCCTTAATGCAGCTTAAAAATGGTGATTTTAGGCTAAATTTAGTCCCAAGTCAGTCTGCGTGCTCTGTTAATGCACCTTAGTGCATGCCTAAATCGCCTTAATGCACATTTGCCTAATGCACATTAAGTTTACATGCACGTAAAAGCATGTGTAGATACGCCCAATAATCAGCACTTCTCAGGAACAGTCCCACTTTTAAGTTGTCTTAAAATGTTTTGTACATGTGCCTGCTGTTTGTTGCTTTATAGGCTCAACCTTCCTGTCTGCTCAGAGTGGAGATTTTTATAAATTTGGATGAAAATCAATGTTACAAGAACATTTTCAAATTGCATCTGGGAGTGAAGTGTGCAATTACCACTTGTTCCCTTTGAAAGCCTCTCCCTTAAGTCCTGTGTAAAGTTTTCCTAGAGCCTTATAAGACTCAGCTGCTTGTAGGTTGGTTTGTGTGTGACTCAATCAGACTCCCAGGGATTATACAGTCACTTTGCTGAGGAGGAAGTATTTAGTCAAAGCCAATTAATGGAACTATGCCATTTTATACCTGCTGAGGATATGATCCGCTGCATCTATGAAAAGCTGTGTTATACTGGACATGTTTTTCACCAGTAGGGATAGCCAAATGCTGATATCATTCCCCAAAAGTGCCAACACCAGTTCTGAAAATAACCTACTCAACATCCAATACAACATATCTAGATGATTTCATAGGTTACTGTCAAGCAGGACATACAACAAAGCTAGATGGATCAATAACATTGTCAACAAATGTTAGAGGATCCAAAGCATCTCTTTCTGTGCCCAAAATCAATGCTCTAAAAGTTTAGTATAGCATTCATGTTATCCAGTGTCCGATGATAGTACACACATGTGTATCAGGGTAAGCTGCTAATGCGAAAATTGGTTGCAAAGATAAAATTCTGCCAGAGAAACACATTTAGTAATTAACTGGAGCGGGCAGCAGTTTTCTTGGCAAAACTCAGCATGGTTTCCAGTTGCTGTGGTCTCAGCTAAAGAAAACTTCTCTATAATTATAGGTTAAGCCTGTATGCAATGTAAATAACATGAATAAAGCTGTCTCTCTCATAGTTTTGAGTACTATTGAATCAATTATCTGATCCAAAAATAAAACCAATATTTAACCTATTGAAACTTTCCTTCAGGAAATGACTATAATTATGAAATATGAAAATATATCTTAAATTAAGAGAGAGCACTTTAAATCGGGTGTATTAATTTATATACATTTAAAAGGACATGTAGAGATTTCTAAATATATGAAAGTAAAACAAAGTAGGTATGAATAAAAATAGGTTCTAAAAATGAAGATAGGTTATACAGTAGCTCAAAGGGCCTTCCAGCTAAAGTGTATTATGTTAGACGGAGTATTGTGTTTACAATGTTAATCAGTAATTAATATTTATTGTCGTATTTTCATTGGAATATACACTCAATTAATCCAGCTTCCATCTATATTAGGGTTTTATACTGTCGCCTGTTATCCTAGTATCTAAGTACATCCCATATAAACTCAATAGCAATAGCCAAGTCCCTAATAGACTCAGTAGTTTCTCGTGTCCTTCTCCCTTTTCAAGGTCAAAGCTCTGCCTCGAGTAGGATTTTAGTTAGGGTTTTTATTTATGCTTTTTAGAAGAGGTTGTAAAGATTTAGGAATGTAAGAGGATGTCAATATTGTGAATGTCGTTCTTGTTACTAGAAGGGTTATTCAAAGTGAAATAGAATAGTTTTTATTAATGTTGTACATTGCCTTCTACATTATTCTTACAAATGTTGTCTTAAGATAAATGACTGCAGTTTTTTTTAGCTTATTCTAGATACTGTATTCCAATTGGGGTTTACACCTTATACCTGAGGTTACCATGTAGACTCCCATTGATATCATAGGATCAGAACATAGGTTAGAAAATACTTCTGTTTGGTGTGGTAAAAATAAATGTTACATTTGAATCAATTTTTATAACCTGTAATTTGTAAGGGTAATTCTCCAAAGTGCAGTGGCCAAAGTATGCTTGCACTTTTATAGTTGAGTCAGTAAGACTGAGTGCAGTCCATAGTGCACGCAAACCATTTCAGCTTTGCACTTACTACAGGATATGCACCTAAATTATTTGAGGAAGTGGAAGGGGTACTGTTAGTGTTCATTGCTTTGGAAAATATTTAAAAACTGAGCAAAAAATATCATTACTAAACTAAAGGAAAAATATCTTGCATTAGCAGGGTTGTATACCATGTACTTAATAACTACCTTGTTTTTTTAGTTTCGGATTTTAATTGTGTTAATGTAGCAGTATTGTCAACCCCTAAGTTCCAAAAATAAAGAACTTTGCTTAAAATTACTAAGATATTCTAAAATAATGCATTTGTGTTATTCAGCTTTCTATTTCCCTTCAGGTTTTTGAAGCCTTAGGGGCTGTCACCTGTCTCCAAAGTATATGAGAGCTTTTAAGGGTCTGGTCTGGAATTCAAAATCTGGTCTGCAAAATCTGGTCTGGAATTCATATACAACAATATGTCCTTCCTTGGGCACTAAAAGGAGATGCCCCTTTGTTTCTAGTACCACAGGATATGGGAGCTGTCATCCACCCAGTCACTATCCTCTGTTCTCCCCCTGACCCCTTTTGTCCTCATTCCCTGAAATCCCTAAATCTGCTTCCTGCCATCCAGTACCAGGTTTATGCTCCCTTCATTCCCCTTCTCAACATGGATCTTTCACAGGGTCCCTGCTGCTCCTCTGAGTTCCTTTGTTGCAATTATATCCTGCCCAGTCCCTCTCAATTAAATGCAAAGTAGCAGCTATTTTTGCTTGAGTGCATGACCTTAACCCCATTGAAAATAGTGGAAATTGCCAGCCAGCTTTATTTCCCCATACAGAAAGAGTTTAGGAAAATGGCAGCCACCTTGCTGGCTTCAACTCCAGTGACAATAACAGCAGATGGCAGCCATTGTGAGTAAGGAAAAATTCATAAAATGGCAGCCTGTCATGATTTCATCACACAGGGAACACAGAACAACCTATTGGCGCCAATTTTTATTTTTGCCAGGGCATTTCAGGTGACAACCCTCTTCCCGAGGAGGCCAGGGTCCTCAGGCCCCCACCTACTCAGTGCCTCTGGAACAACACATTCTCTGTTTCCTTCTCCCTCCCCCAAATCACAACAAAGTTGGGAGAATTGGCAGCACTGATGTAGTCATGCCTTGCAATACCTGTTGTAGAAATTGATTAAAAAAAAAATGAGTTGTACTAATATAGACTGTGAGTGGCTCAGGAAACACAATGTAAGTAAGTCAGGACGTAGGTGGGGGGAGTAGGTCTGCCAGGGGAGGAAGTTGCCCTGTGGAAGGGGAGTAGTTATGGAGCTACAAATAGCCCAGTCAAGGATGGGGATGGGGATGGGTAGTGGGAATAGCATGGCTCCGGTCCTGAGGCAAATGGCTGGGCTTTCAGACATTCGGGAGATCAGGTTAACCCCTTTCTAAATCTCAGTAAGCCTTTCTTCATCTAAATTAGTTCACCTCCGGAAGTGAACCAACTTAGATTGGTTATGCCATTTTTGGGGCAATTTAAACCCTCCAAATGCTTGCACAATTAGGCATTTAGATTGATGTAAGCACTGTTAGATCAATCTAAATGTAATGCCTGTTCATAACCTAAAATGAAAAAAATCCATAAACACATATTCTCATTGCTTTAAGTGATCTCCGTAATAACCCTGGGAGGTAGAGAAATATAATTTATGTATACTCAAGAAATATAGTCCAAATACACATTGTAGATTCAGTCTTTGCCTCTGGTGTAACACATGATTCTGTATAGCAATATGCAAACATGCTCTCTTTTCAAATATGATGCATGTTATATTACACCATATTTTAAAATATGTAATGCATCATCTTCTTTGGCTATCCCTTGATACAAGGATGATGTCTTTGGGAGGGGGGCTGGTATTGGTGAGTTTTAAGATGGCTGAAGAGTCCAATCTATGCTCTGCAAGTTTTTCCGTAGGTCACGCCTTGGGAAGGGGGAGGAGGCCAGGCACAGCTGTTGGCCAGGATATTGTGCGCTTTCCTTCCTCCTCTGCCATTTCTTGGCTTTCTGAGCAAGACTGTTCCCTTCAAAGTGGACTGTAGCTTGATGCATGGTACAGGACCATTGATACCTGTTACCAGCCAGCACTTCTCAGTTTGTAAGATTGATGCCACCCTTCTTAAAGTATGCTTTCAGGGTGTCCTTCTAGTGCTTTCTCTGTCCTCTGTGGGTCCTCTTACCATGACTGAATTGAGAGAGGAGGATTTGCTTCAGAGGACAAGTGTCAGGCATCTGCACACAGTGGCCAACCCAGCGGAGTTGATGTTTCATGATCTTTGCCTCCATGCTGGTTATGTTAGCTGCAGAGGGGATGCTAGCATTTGTTTTCCCATCTAATGCAAAGGACCTTCATGAAGCACAGCTAATGGAACCATTCCAGACACTTAAGATGGCTTTGATATGTCACCATCTCAGAGAAGTGTAGGGATACGCTGTGCCTATGTTTGATTTCTACCTCTAGACTGACTGACTGGGAGAGGTGGCTGCCAAGGTATGGGAAATGCTTGACATTTTCCAGGGGTTCTCCGCCAATGGTAATTTGTGGGGGGAAGGGAGCAGCTTGTGCTGAAGCAGGCTGATGAGAGCACCTTGGTTTTCCCAATATTAAGGGAGAGTCCCAGGCTATGATAGGCACCTGAAAAAAGGTCATGGGTGGACTGTAGATCAATCTCAATGTGCATGAAGATAACACATTTGTCAGAGTACTGAAGGTCACTGATGCCATTCTTAGTAACTTTTGTTTTGCTGAGAAAGTGCCACAGGTTGAAAAGCTAACTGTCCATTCAATATTCAACCCCAATTCTGGGAGGAAGGCGATCATAGATGAGAATCAAAAACACAGCAAGACAGATGAAAAAAAGTGTTGGGTTTATGATGCAGCTCTGCTTGACACCAGTATGGATGGTAAATGGGTCTGTCTTTGATCCATTGCCAAGGGCTGTGGTGGTCATCCTGTCATGGAGTAATCTGAGGACACCGATGAACTTCAATAGACAACCAACTTTAGCCAGCACCTTCCATAAGGCTTAATGATTGATGGAGTCAAAGGCCTTGGTCAGGTCAATGAATACCATAAAAAGTCCCTGGTATTGCTCTCTACACTTCTCTTGGATCCATTGTGCAACAAAAACCATCAGTTATACCCCGTGATAGTCTAAAGCCTCACTGGGATTCTGGAAGGACATCTTTGGCTAGGGAAAGGAGGCCATTCAGAAGGATGCAAATAAGAATATTCCTGGCAGCAGAGAGGAGGGCAATGCCTTGGTAGTTCCCACACACTGATTACCCCCTTTCTTGAAGATGGTCATACTGTTGGAATTCTTTAAGTCAGGTGGAGCTTTCTCGTTAACCCATATTTTGATGAACAGTTAGTTAAGTTTTTGTGCAGATGCTGTTCCACCAGCTTTGAAGACCTCTGCGGGAATGCCATCTGGTCCTGGTGCCTAATTGTTCTTGGTCTGAGTGATGGTATGCCAGACTTCCTTGAAGGATGGGAGATCAGCATGAAATTTTATTACTGGGTGTTGAGGGATGGACTTGGTGGTGGTGGCTGAGACCTCCAATTCAGTTAAGTAGAATCTTGAAGTGTTCCTTCCACATTGATCAGCAAAACTCTAGATCTCCATGGCCTATGCTTGCCACCACTGGTTCTTGATGTTCTGTAGCCTCCTCTGAACTACAGCTTTAAGCTGGTAGTATGCTTCTTATTTTTGCTGGTTGAAGGATTCATTTTGCCAACTACAGAACACAGTTCCCTTCTGGTCAAAAAGCGCTAGGATTTCCTCATTATTCTCATCAAACCAATCTTGTTGATAGTAAGTGGAGTAGCCAATTGATTCAGTGCATGCCTTGTAGGCCTGTGCAAAGCGGCAGCATGGGGCAGTGGGGGGCAGCAGGGATTGTTGGCTGCAAAGGACCAACTCACAGGATCATCATAAAATTCTAGTTTATTAAACGGATACAAAAGTCAGATCATAAACCTTGGGGCTGATCCCATCAAACACGCACACATTCACACGCGCACACACACTCACAGTAGCTAGCTATGAACACTAATCATCAGTCTCAAGATATACCTATCCCCAAGTGCTGGAGTGCACCATCGATGGCCAGTCGAGGCTTCTTTCAGTGCAGTGTTGCTTTAGAAGTGGGTCGCCGGCTGGTCCTTCTGGCTGGGCAAGCAGGGTGCTGGTCAGGTCAAAAAGGGCACCATTGGGGGTCATTCTTTGCTGCCTTTTATCCCTCTCTGGAAGACTTTGGTGACTCCCCAATTTTTGGGCTTACCCAATCCAGGGGTCATTGACCTCGTAGGATGTCCCCCTTGGTGGTTGCTGGATGGCAGCTGTCAGCCTCAGGGGTCACGTCTGCAGGTACGTGCAGTCTCGGGAGTCCGTTGGTGAAGTTTGATTAATTCACTGCTGTGATGAAGAGGGCTCTGGGGGCAGTTGATTTGGGGGGTATTCAGTCCCAAGTGTTGGTCTTCAGCATTGATTAGTTCAAACCGGAGTTTCTGTACCTTTAACAGTGAAGTTTCAGGGAGTTCCTGGCTCTGTATTGATCCTTTCTTCTACTTAGTCTGTGGTTTCGTAGGTGTTAATTGCTGCTCCTTAACTTGTTATCCTGTCTAGCTACTGCGTTACACAATCAATCATGATTCAGTCAGGGATCTGCTCCATACAGAGAAGCTGTGGTTCGATTTCCACCCTTGCTAACATTGTTACATGGTACAACTTACTTTTAAACTTAAAATATATTTGTTACAAAGTTAAAAACCATAGAATATAAACCATAAAAGGGTGAAATGCCATGGCACATGCAACAAATTGACCAAATTTGTGCCAGGCCGATCCTGCCTGACTAACCTGGTCTCTTTCTATGAGCAGGTAACAAAGAGCTTAGATGTGAAGGAGGAAGTTGATGTCATCTTCTTGGACTTCCAGAAGGCCTTTGACACAGTGTCCCACCCAATTCTGGTGGGCAAGCTGAGGGACTGAGGCATTGACAAATGCACAGTCACATGGGTGGCAAACTGTCTCCAGGAGTGCACCCAGAGGGTGGTGGTGGATGGGTCGATGTTGACCTGGAAGGGTGTGGGCAGCGGAGTCCCCCAGGGCTGGGTCCTTGGGCCGGTGCTGTTCAACATCTT
>NW_017728997.1:33549918-33553314 GCF_001723915.1 Gavialis gangeticus | reverse complement strand
AGGGCCAAATCTTCTCTGAATTGAATCACCACCCAAAGCTTTGCACAGCCCTAATACCTTATGAATAGAGTTCTTAAGTTCCTCCCAGTGTGCCTGGATGTCCTTGATGTCATCAGGTAGGTCAGAGAGCTTCTCCGTAAGGCATTGTTGAAGAGCCTTCTGTCTAGCTTGGTTTTGGAGTGCCTTGATATTAAACCTCTTCCACATTCCTTTCACTTGTTTATGGTGTTGTGGTGCAAGCTACATGTCCATGATTAATTTGACTAAATGGTGGTCCATCAAGCACTCATCTGCACTTCTCAGGACTTGGGTGATGTGGACATTGGTATGATCATAGGCTCTGACCATAACATAGTCAAGAAGGGGCCAGTGATTGGAGCATGGATGTTTGCAAGTTGTCTTATATTTGTCTCTCTGTCTGATGCTAGTATTTGTGATGAGGAAGTCATACTCTGCACATTTGCTGAGGAGGAGAATACTATTGGAATTGACCTTCCCCACCCCTTCTTTCCCAGTGATGCCACTCCGAAGTTCAGAGTGTTGCCCAGCTCTTGCGTTGAAGTCACCCATGACTTCTTGTCTTCCTTGGCAGTGGCAGTCAGGACTGTGTCAATAGCACAGTGGAACTGTTCCTTGTTGACTTCTTCATCATCAAGTGTGGGGGTGTACTCACTGATGATTATAGGACACTGGTTGTTACTGAGCTTGAGGCAGACAGTCATAAGGTGTTCATTAATGCCCACAGGGAGTTCTGAAAGCTGACTGTCAATCTTGCTTTCGATGGCAAAGCAAACCCCATGAAAGTGTCTCTCTTCAAGTGACTTTGCTTTACAAAAAATGTGTAGCCACCTCCTCCTTCTTTCAGCTGACCTTCATCTGCTCAGCAGGTCTCACTTAGGGCAGCAATATCAATGTCATATCTTGCAAGTTCTCTAGGTACTATGGCAGTTCTTCTTTAAGGACACTCACTGTTCCAGGAGTCCATGAGAGTGCGGACATTCCGTGTGGTGAATTTCAGTCCTTTATTTTGTTGGTTTTGGTTGCAGAAATAATCCCACTGGATGTAATCCCACTCAGGGTGAGCAGACAGGATCCTAAAGAGGACAGCTCAGTCACGGCCGCAGCTGCTGAATTGTACTTCTGTCTCACTAAGTGCAAAACAACTATCACATGACCACTGCCTATGTGCAGATTTGTGGCTTGGTACTCCCAGAGATTACTGTTTTTGTCCCCACTGCCATTCAACTGTCACCACAGGACTTGATTTGTAGGAGATGTTAACATCCCTGGCAGAGGCCTGCACATGACATCTTTTAACATGAGGAAGCTGGTGCGCTGCTACATCCTCCTTCCCGCCCTCTCCACCCCAACCTGTTCCTCATCCTCCATTTCCATTTTCATTGACTGACTTTCTTGCCTGCATTGTGTACCAGGCCAGCCTCTGGCATCCTTACTATTCCTTCCATCCAGAACTAGGAGACACACCAACTGCAGGTACGTCCTCAGCCTGACAAAGGGTTTTTCAGTGCAAAAGCTGGCATCCCAGGCAGCTAAGCAGTAGGAGCCTCACAACTCTATTGCAATCAGCAAATGTCAGGCCTGTCAAAGATATGACAGATTTGGGCTTTCCCCGGCCAGGACGTGTGTGCGTCAGTGCATTAGCTGAAGGTTATGGTGCCTCCTACCTGCCTTTCACCAGGGGATCATTGGTCCTAGCATTTATGGGGCTGCTGTGCCACCAGCAGTCCCACCAGGCCTCCCTACCCTGGCAGGGTGAAATTTTAGTGTTCATGCTCAGAACCTGGGTCGTCCTCCTTCCCCATAGCCCCAGTCCATACTTCCAAGTTCATCCTGGCAGGGGAGCAAGCTCAGCAGGGACATGTTCTTCCCCTGCTGGCTGGTGATGCAGTGAGTGTACCCTCCAGCTGACAGCAAGGCATTAACTGTTTTTTTAAAAAATGAAAAAAGTAAATTGGTGCAGATGGAGTGAGGAGGGTGGCACTCAGTCTGTCTGCAGGTGAAGCTTGAGGAACCCCAGCAGTGGGACGTCCGCCTTCAAGAACACCAGCTGCTCCACCAAACCAGGATCCAAGCAGGTGCGATGGGCTGTCACAACATCCCCAGCAACACTTGGAACACTGGTTGGTAGACAGGACAGGTGTTGCCGGGCAACTGTGGCCAGATCCTTCCACATCTGGCTGTGGCTTCCCCAGTAGGCCAAGGGGTCACAGTCCATTAGCTCCACATCCTTGATGAGATAGGTAGCCACTGAAGCCTCGGTGCTACCTGCTCCAGGCTGGGGTGTGGTGTGTTTGGACCCCAGCGTTGAAGCCATCCCCTTGGCCCACATTGGCAGTGGCTGGTGTGGAGGAGACTGGCTGGTGCTGGTGGTGGTGGTGGTGATGGTGCTGGAAGTGCTGGCATAGGAAAGTGGATCCCCCTCTTCCACTTCCACTCACTTCTGCCCTTTGTCCAGTGATCGTGGGTTTTGGTGCTACCAGTGCACATGCTTCACCCTCAGGTCGCACATTCCCACCAGCATGTGGACCATACTGGACCACAAGGGATCCAGCCATCTCCTGATGCCCTCCTTCAGCCACCTCACCAGTGCCTGCACATGTGGTGAGAGCGGCCTGCCCCAGCCAGGAACATTGATCCCCTGGAACTTCTCCATTTTGTTCTCAAGTTCCCTCACTATGGGGATCACCTGGCTAGGGAGGGCATCACCAGCACTAAGCGTTTTGGTGGCCTCAAGGAAGGGCTTGAGGACCACTAAGATCTGGGAGATGGTACCCCACTAAGCTTTGTTCAGGCAGCCACTGATCCCGATCTCCCCAAGCAAGGCCATCTCATGGATGGCCCTCTGTTGCTCCACCAGCCTTTTGAGCATCAGATATGTGGAGTTCTACCAAGTTTCCACATCCTGCATGATTTTGTGCTGCAGGATGTTCAGCTCTGCCTGTTTCTCCCACAGCATCTTGCCCCCCTTGATGCTGCAGTAGCCTGCCACCTTCCTGCATTTTGAAGTCAGCTGGCTTGTAGTGGTAGTGGTGGCAGCACCATCACCAGCAGCCCTGACCCCCTCCAAGGCATCCCAGACTATGAGGTGCAACCTGTGTGCCACACAGCAGGTACCAACAAAGTTGGCATCTTGGATAGCCTTGACCATATTGACCCTGTTGTTGGAAACCATGAACCTGTGGATGAGCTCGGCCTGCCCAACGAGCCACCCCTGCACCATGGCCACCATGATCTCCCTTGCCATGTGGGACTCATCCATAGTTTCATAGTTTCTAGGGTCGGAAGGGACCTGAGTAGATCATCTAGTCCAACCCCCTGCCATGGCAGGAAAGAGTACTGGGGTCAAACGACCCCAGCAAGGTGTTCATCTAACCT
>NW_017728997.1:33548917-33549230 GCF_001723915.1 Gavialis gangeticus | reverse complement strand
CCACCTTTCCTTCCTATCCTGTCCCTCCTGTACAGCCTATAGACCTTGACATTCACCACCCAGTCATGCTTTGAGTCCCACCACGTTTCAGTGATCCCCACTATGTCCGGGTTGGTGTCAGCCAGCAGGAGGGTGAGTTCCTTCTGCTTGTTTCCCATACTACGGGCATTTGTGTAAGGCATTTGAGGCCTCCTGTGGATGTGTGTACTGGATCCCTAATCACAGCATTGCCCTGGCCCTTGTCGCTTACCTGTGTATATGTTTCGCACGTTAGTCTAGGCTGGGCTGTACTTGTGGGCGTTGCTTGGTCTGG
>NW_017728997.1:33545297-33548906 GCF_001723915.1 Gavialis gangeticus | reverse complement strand
ACCTGTTCTCCAGCCAGACTGGAGGAAATGGTACTGCTGTGTTACGAGCAGCCCCGGTTCGGGAGGTGACCGTCTGCCACTTAGCAGTGGAGGGCACTTTTTGAGGTGCATCTTCCTTGGGTGTACCCCCCGGGTAGGGTGTATCCCCCCGGAAGGGTGCGCCCCCCGGGCAGGGGACCTGCCAGCACTCCATGTCAACACCATCGTAGGAGTTGCTGCCTGTTTCTGGCTGAATGCGGTGCTTTTGCCCCGCACTAGCAGGAGTCTGCCCCTTGGCCTTTCCTGCTCGCCCGCCGGCGCGAACGCCGACACAAATGCCAGCGCGCTCTTACAGAACGCGCCTGTTTGCATGCTCTGTTTGCTCGGCTCGGGAGTGCAGCTCCCTACCGGCTCAGCTAAGAGGGACCCAGGGGGCTTCCCCTCCAGATCTGGCTCAGCTGCGTCGGTCCCTCTGCCCCACTTACCTTAGGGGGATCAGCTGCTGCTGCCCCCACTGCTGCTACGTTTGCCTCTGCTGCTGCATTCACCTCTGCTCCGGGTCCGGTAAGGGGGCACACGTGTGTGTAAGACACACGTGTGCCTGTGTCCATCCTCTCCCCGCTGCTCCTGGCTCCCGAGTGCAAGCACCTCGGCTTGGAGGAGAGCCTACCAACAGCCTGACTGATCGCACCAGTGTCCTATGAGGGCAAAGTAGGCATGATCACCACCCTGGCTGCTCCAGATGTCCGAGGTGAAGTGCAAGGCTACCTGTGGCCCTTCCATGCACAGCTCCTCCCTCAAGTACTCCCTGCATGCCTTATACAGGGAGGGCACCACCATCCTGCTAAAGGTGGTGCATGCGGGCAGTTAGTAAAATGGGGCCACAAGCACCATGAGCCACCTGGACCCTGGGTACTCAACTAGGGAGAAGGGCTGGCTATCCAGAGCAACTGTCTTCCCAATGGTCTGGGTTATCTCGCTCACCTTGGGAATGTGCCCCCCTCTGTCTGCAGCTTTCTCCCACCACTCCATGGTGGCCTGCCTCTGCTTTGGGGGGATGGGGGCTTTGGAGTGAGCAGGGGACTTCCCTTTGGGTATGCTTGCATTGGTGCCAGGCTGAGCAGAAAGAAGGGCAAGGGGGGTGCTGCTTCCTGAGATGCAGCAGCATCACTGTGGTGGTGAAGTGTTTCACCTCCTTGCCCTGGCAGATCTGCCTTTGGCAGTGCTGGCAGATAACAAACCTGGGATCATCTACCAGCTCAAAATGCACCCACACTGCACTACTCACTCGCTTCTGGGTTGAGGGTGAGGATGCTGCCTTATTCCCCTCCTCAGCAAGCTGAGGTACAACAGCAGGAGGAGCTGCCTCAGCTGAGCCACTTCCTGGAGCCTTCACAACCTCAACTTCCTCTGAGGTGCTCCTTTCCAGAGAAGGAAACTAGGGGAACTTTGCGGGGGGAGGGGAGAGCACAAACTCTGATTCCCCCTTGCTCCCCAGAATTGCTTGAGCCAGGGTGCTCAGGTCCCCTGGTTCCAGCTCCAGCTACTCCTCTGGCAGTGGGAGGCTCACGCTAGGAGACAACATTGGGGTGGAGGAGACAGTGATTCTGCTGCTGATGCCTATTTCTGGAGTTAAGGGAGGTGGTGCAGGTGCAGGGACATCAGGTATTCATACTGCTCCCACCTCCTTGCTTCCACTGGCGGCAGAAGCCTCATGGCTGCTTGGGAAGAGGCTACATCTATGTTTGGGGGGGGGTGGAACATGCAGCTCTAGCTCTCTGCCTACCCCCTCTCCCTCCCCTACCAGAAAACCTAGCACCTGCCTTCCCAGCACACTTCATATTAATCTTTCCTGTGCTGCAAAAGGTGTGTCTGTCTGATTTCTTCTAGCTTGTTTGAGTTGTTTGCTTCACTTTGTGTAGATGACTGCAGCTTGATTATTGATTGCTTGTTAATAAAGCATATGGTGTGTGTGTGTGTGTGTGTGTGTGTGTGTGTGTGTGTGTGTGTGTGTGTGTGTGTGTGTGTGTGTGTTGTTATTGTTGTTGTTCGGTGATGTACTCTTTGCCCTGAATTTGAATGGGTGACTGTCTGACTTTTCCCTCTTCTTCTGGGTTGTGTTTCTTTACTGTACTGTTCTGTATTGTGTAGTATACCTAAAATATCTTCTTCTTTCTGAATCTCTATCTGACTTCTTCTGTGTTGTCTTCATTCAGTATGTAAATTTTAGAACTAACTATAACTAATAATATAAATAACTAATGTAATAGCTATACAATCTCTTCTATGAATATCTGATTTTTCTTCTATGTGTGTGTGCAATGTGTGTTTCCCTGCACAGTGATGGATCACACTGCCAGGGAAAACACTGAGGTTCTTTTTTATAAGTTTGCACCAAAAAAAAGAGAACAAATATAAATTGAAAGAAATGAATTGGATAAGTATTAAGTAGAGAGATTCTAAGCTAAGCTAAGCTAACCTAAGCTAAGCTATATCCTATCTAGTCCTTTCTAAGAACAAAAAGGAGCAGACGACTGACTATGAAGCAAGCCAGGAAGTGCAATACCTTTCTGACGCTGTTGCTTACTCAGAACCAGCTCACAAAAGGCACAGCAAGCCTGCAGACAGAGGCTCTTATGCTGTTTGTATGTCCCTCTCCCAAACACCGTGATTGGAAGGGCAGTCAGAGAGAAATCATGCTCACTGGCCAGCTAGAGATGTCAGTCTTTTCCCCCCCTGCTTCCCCTCTAAGTTTCTGTTTCCCCAGAAAGACTGCCTTCCGAATCTCCAAATCTTTTCTGAATCTTTTCTGAATTGATTCAGAGGCTCCAAATCAATTTGGAAAGTTTTAAGCGTCTAGTAATTCAGTTCAGATTTGGAGATTCGGCCTCCAAATCAGTCCGAATCTTCTCCAAATCAAATCGTGAACTGAAGCTTTGCACAGCCCTAATAAATAGGCAGAAGAGATGGTTTATGGTGCCTGATATAGCTATGGATTATGTTTAGAACAGTGCTTGCAATATGGGTGTAGAGCTGATCCAGGAAAGTGTATCTTTATATTGTATTTACTTAAATACAAGACAACCTTATGTAAAATGACCCCCAAATAATTAGATTCTATGCACAAAAAATGTATACATGTATTATAATTTTTGACGTATGGAATAGAATAATAATAAGATCATCTTAAATTTGTCCCCTCACCACTGCTGCACATGGTGGGGGGAGAGGAGAGGTGATGAGAGGGGCAGTAATGGGACAGGTGGTGGAGGATAAACAGTGGGGGGGCATATGGTAGGGCAGGTGGGGGCAGTAATAGGACAGGCAGTGGGGGGCAGGTGGTATGGAGGCAGTGGGGCAGACACTGAGAAGCAGGCAGCTTATTCTCTGTTGCTTGTCCACCCCCCCACACTTACTCCCCATTGTGTCTGCCTGTCACCCCTGCAGCCTCAGGTTGCCCTGATTACCCCTTTCTCTGTTCCCTCTCCTGCCCCCACGCACAGCCTCACATTCCCACCCTCCTTCCTCCCGTGTCCATCTCAATGAAGTCTCTTGCCTCGCTGGCTGCCTGTAGCTGGTTTCCCCCAGCAATAGCCCCTCCTCTCTCCCAGCCTGTCCCTGTTTCAGAAT
>NW_017728997.1:33539974-33545287 GCF_001723915.1 Gavialis gangeticus | reverse complement strand
CCCCCCTTACCTTTGCTGTGCACCAGCAGGCTCTGTCCCTGCTGCAGCCCAGGGCACAGAGCATGACTCCATCCCAGCCCTGTAACAGCAGTACAGAACTGGCACTGCTGTTCCAGCCTAGCTCCATAGCAGCAGCAGGGAGCTGGCACTGCTGCTTTGGGGCCGGGATGGAGCCATGCTCCATGCCCTGGGCTGCAACAGGGATAGAGCCTGCTGGCAGGGAGCAAAGGTAAGGAGGCAAAATTTGCTACTGGGAGTTTTCATTAGCAAACAAACCCCCTGAAAAAGAATGGCACAAAGCAAACCAAAGTGCTGTGTGCCAGGACAAACAAAGGGTTGGGGGAGCAGGCAGCTCAAGTCCTGGGCTGCCTGCTCCCCCATGTCCACATGCTGTGGAGCCTCCCCCACACTGAGGCACCCTGCAGCCCAGCCAGTCACTCCCCAGCTAGCTGTGGCACAGTGTGCCTTGAGATGGGGGAGCTGGCAGCCCTGAGCTGGCTGCTCCTGTCTGCATGTGCCTCAGCATGAGGGCTTTGCTGCAGAGGCCCTGTGCTGAGGCATGTGGAGTCCCTGTCTCAAGGTACGCTGCACCCCAGCTGGCTGGGGTGCAGGATGTCTCAGTGTGAGGGCTTAGCAGCACATGGAGACAGGGGAGCAGGCTGATTGGGGCCCCCTGCTGAGGTACAAAGACAGGAAAGCAGCCAGCCCAGAGTTGCCAGCTCCCCTGTCTTGAGGCACACTGCAGCCCAGCCAGCTGGGGAGCAGCTAGCTGGGTTGCAGGGTGCCTCAGTGCGGGGTCTCCGCAGCATGCAGAGACAGGGAAGCAGACAGCCCTGGGCTGCCTGTTTCCCCATCTCCACATGCTGCTTCCTGCCTGTCTGGGGCACATGGAGCAGCAGGACAATGTCGTGTACTGCAGCACAAAGTAGCGATACAAATGTGTGCTGCTGCATGTGTGGACGTGGCCATCGAGGACAAAAACCCCCTCACATTTTTAAACTTTAGTGTAACTTATTTATATGCTTAAGATTAAGCTTGTATATAAATCTGGACTGGGGCTAAATCAGATGTTATAAATTGATTTGGCCAGAAAAAGTGGGCACTGAAAGAAGAGGTGTAATCACATTTCACTGTGAAAATAATTAGGTTATTTAATTTTTTTCCATATTTCTGATATAATAATGTATTCTAAAATATTAGATAGATGTACATTGTTTAGAGAACTAAGAAAATGTCTGCTACTGATCACATTTCGTTGCTACCAAGGAAAACATTTCATTTCAAGGATCACAAAACATTTGTAAGCGGGCAAGGATCACAAATTGCTTTTCAGTTACCATCAGCCTTTCTTAATGACTTTAGATTTCCTAAAACTTCTCAAATTAAATTTGTAGGCATAATGTTTTTATGAGCTTCTCAAATAATTGCACTTGGCAATTGTTCCTTTGAAAAAGTGTAATATTACCTTTTGGAAAAGACTTGACTTGTAGAAATCCAAATGTTTTGGCAAAATAAGTAAGTTCCTATAGAAGATTATATTTCTTAAGAATGGTTGCCTTTTCATATTCCTATTTCTAGTTGTAGATTTTCATCTTATGTGCATTTGGGATAGGTAACATTTGTGGAATCTGAGTAGTGTTTTTTTAGTATTAAGAAAAAAATATAGGGAACATTGACCTAAAGTTTTTACATACATGTATTGGATTTTTTGTTGTATTCTAATATTTATTGAGTGGTCACATGAGAAATAAAGAAATGAGGCAAAGCATCCTCCTTTTTTCTATTTAAGGCATAGTAGCAGAAGCATTCTTTATCTATCATCTTGCAAAGTAGTCTTCCTGTGTTGCTATGTTGTTTAACATTTTTCCAATCACTGTGCAAAGTGTCTCTCCTTTTCAGTAAGTTAGTTCACAAATATAACTCAGAGCTGCAAAACTGAAAAAAAAAGTAACATTCACATTAAAAAATAAATGTAACTTCTGTTATGGTGGCACATTAACAGAGGGTAAGTAGTGGTGGATGACTTCTAGAAAACACAATTTACTGACCATCAGTCCTCTAAAAACAAATACATTACTTCAGGATCTGGATGGATTCCTCTCTGTTGTGGGACAAACAACAGATTGTATCAATGGTAAGGAAGGCTTTTTATCAGCTTTGTCAGCCACTGTCATATCCTCATTGGAGGTTCTCATAGGATCTGTGTGCTCACCTCCAGTTAAATTACTACAACTCTTTATGTTCAGGAGTGGTCAGGAAATTACTTCTGTGTGGGGCATACTCCTCTGATAAATTGACGTAAAAAAATGGAAGTCCATGTTGTACAAGTCAGTATTAAATCACCATATTCACTGTATTAAAGACTGTATCCTTTATTAAAGTCTCCAGGGGACTTTAATGTGAATGCCCAACTTCAGTGGCTAAGTTAAAGGAATCTTGCGAAATACATCTCATAAATTACACTGATACTTTTGACAATATTCCAGATTGCAATGTGGGAGACACAGCTAAGTTATGAGTTAGTTCCTTCTATTTCCTTTTGTCTAGGTTTCACTGCTTTCAGGTTTCCTTATTATGTCTGTACAGTGGCATATTTAAAGTTGATGTCCTCCCTATTAGTAGGGTGGGTTTTGTTACTGAATAACCTGCCCTCTTCCATATGGACAATGCTGGTTTTTTTCAGTCCTTGGCATTGTCTGTTGGGATGCTTTCTGCTTCATCTTTCTTCAAATTAGTTGCATCATCCTGCATTATTCAACATTTTGATATACTAAATGGATACAAATAATGAAAAAGCACTTTTTGTTCTACATGGTGTAAGTTAATACTAGGAGGAAATAATTTTCCCTCCTCCCTCTTCAAATTATAACCTAATTCACATGAATGTTTTTAGCTCACTGTATGTTGGCCTAACTTACATCATGGATAAATCTCATATTTCATTCAGTGCTCTGTGATCTGATATACATTGCTGTATGCATGTGCTACATATTATGAATAAAGCTTTAAAAAGCTCTCTTTTATAGCTGTTTATGTTATGTGATTGAGTTCTTGTAGAGAGAGAATTTGTCAGGACTAAAGGTTATTACTGGCAGTTCTGCAACTAATATTGCCTAAAACTAAAGCAATTAGGTTTAACAAAATATGAGCTGCTTTAAAAAAAGAGGTGCTTTGAAAGTTAGGTCTGTAATGGATCTTGATTTACTATATGCTACTGACATTAAGATTTTAATTAAATGAAAAAAGTAAGACTTGTACTATTAAGTGGGAAGTGAGAGACACAGTGTTCCTCAGGTGATCAGAGGGAGTTCTGTCTTTTACAAGAAAGATACTGAATGAAAAACTGTATATAAAACTGCTAAGGGACGAAAAAGAAGAATTATGGATCAGTTCTGAATTGCACAGTAATTGTTAACAAAAAACTGGACATTAAGTTTACAATAAACTTAGCACTGGAGCTTCCCCTTGCATGATTTCAACAATCTACTCTGCTAGATTCCCTAATGGATGATTTTTATTGTACAGAGCAAGAAGCTACAAAAAGACATGGGTGCTGGCCTTTTCAGTGATTGCCATTCATTTGTCCCCCAGCTACCTTTAGCCCCCACATGTCAGTACTGACTCAACAGCCAGAAAGGGAGAGGAGAGTAGAAATCAACGGCTTCATCTTCACTTGCCTGCTCCCCTTTTTCAACTGTGTTCAGTGCAGACCTTCTAGCTTTTGGGAGCTGTGCCTGAAGCAGAACTCTGTGTGAGTAATTGTTTTATTGGTTTACTGGTTAACCTGAAACATTTTTAAAAATCTGTTTGGGGTCAGCATGAAATTAAAACTTATTGGTTTTCTTGTTGCAATAAAATTAATTCATTTTGGGCTGAACAAAATGTTTACTTTGAACCCAGAATGCACCACTTCCATTTTATTTTGTTTTTAATTTTTAAATGTCACCATAGGTAAAGTTAATCTCAAAATATTCTTTTGAAATGAAAGGGTGAACCATTTTAAAATGTCAAAACAAAGATACTGTGATTCTTGCAGAAACTTTTTTGAGATTTTTAAAAATGAAAATATTGTCCAAACTTGACACAAACTCACAAATACTTTTGATCTAGCCAAATCAGAATCTAATTGTCATTTAATCTGAAAATCAAAATATGCAGTTGAAAAAAATTGCCCAACATTAGCTCTTAGGAGGAAAGTCTAACTTAAATGGTGCTTTCTGTATATATTCTTATCTGGAAATACTATTAATTATTCTTCTGACAGTAAGAATACAAATTTAAATGTTGCTATTATGTATTATTTACTTTTTAAGTAAGAAACAGTTAATGTCATTTGTAAGGAGGTATAGCACATTTTAAGTACACATTTAAAACTAAAATGTCTTCACTAGAGGTTTTTGCCCAGTGATTCTGATACTAGACTCTCCTGTGTAAAAACAAAAGAATGGAACTAAAACAGATAAGAAGCAATCAAATATTATCTAACAGGGTTTTTTTTAAAATTATTCTAGATGTCTCATTGGTGCTTATTTCCAATAAACAGGGACATGGGGAGGGGGTATTTTGAAATTGCCTTCTCATGAAAGATACATTAATAAATACAAAAACATGCTGATTTGATGGTTTTCATCAGCCATTTCTCGCTTCAGGGTTTTTCACCATCTTTTGATCTGTGCTTCTTAGTTAAAAAGCAGCTGGAGAATTATAGCAATTCTGTAAGTTTAATTTACCAAAAGAGAATTCAACACATTTAAGGTAAATAAAGTAGATTATGTCATAGTGCTTACAAAATGTATGCTATGGTACATGGGATGTTACTTTCAAAAGATAATAAATTGTATTAAGGTTTATTACAGTCTTCTTATAGAAACATAATGTTAATTCTATATGGTACAGTATTATGATATAGTACCCTGCTACTAAATATGGACCTTTACATGCATACCCTTATCAATTTCCAATTACTCATCTATGTCAGTGGAATTTTGGATTGTCCTTAACAGGCGAACCAATGTTAAAAGCTAGAATTTAGCTAAATTATTTGGATTTTAAAAATGTGAATAACATGCTGAGAAAATATTCGTAGCTTGTCTTTTTCTACAGAGGAAAGCAGTAAACACTAACCATAAATAGAATATTTCTCCTGAATTCATAGAATCATAGAAGTAGGGTCGGAAGGGAACTTATAGATCTTCAAGTCCGACCCCCTGCCAGGACAGGAGAAAAAACTGGGCTCAAATGATCCCAGCTAGGTAGGCATCAAGCCTCCTCTTAAAGACCCCCAGGGTAGGAGCCAGCACCACTTCCCTTGGA
>NW_017728997.1:33530034-33539736 GCF_001723915.1 Gavialis gangeticus | reverse complement strand
GTGCTGCTGGTTACTACTGCCCAGGTGCAGCACCCTGCACTTATCAGTGTCGAAACGCATCCTGTTTTTGCTAGCCTACCCCTGTAACCTATCCAAGTCTTGCTGCAGTCTTTCCCTCCCTACTAGTGTGCTCACCTAACCCTGTGTATTTTGTCAGTGTAGAAGAGCAGAGGGAGTGAGAGGAAAAAATCCATGCTTGCTCCTTGCCCCTCAGCATCTGTAAGGCAAACAGCCTCACCAATGAGGGGACAAGCCATAAGAGCAGCTAAAACAGGGCAGCTGGAGAGCCTGTCCCAAGGCAGCAAACCCAGGAAGCCCCAGGACAGGTCTGGGAGTCTGAGGGGAACAAAACCTTTACCTTCAGAGCTCTACCAAGCTGAGATGCGAACTTTCACAGCAGAGAAAGCATGGGCTCCAGGGAGCACAACTGCAGTCTGGTCCCTTTGAAGTTTCCCCTGGGAAACAGAGTCCCTGGGAGGGGAAAGCCTTATTTGGGAACACTAAGTCTGGACTAGATCAGCCCAGGCAGTTTATACCCTCAGGAGAGGAATCACCTAATTTCAGCTTATCCCAGGTGCTTCACTTTAATACAGGACAGGCAAGCTGCGGCTGGAGACCAGAAGCCTGTGCTGATAGGCTGGAAGTACACGGCAGAGAGCCCAAAAAGATGCAGGAAGTGGTGAGAGGGGGAACCCTATACTAGAGAGCAGCAGAGGCAAGGGGTGAGAGAAATCCCTGTCCGTATCTCTATATTTTTGTTTCTAATGGACTACAGAAGAGTCCTGGAAGTCAACCAGGAAAGTACTGAGGGCCACTCCTGGCTGTGATGCCTTAACAGCAGGAACCTTCTTTTTACACTGGAGGACTATGGTGGGGGTACTGGGGCTGGAGGAGCCCTCTGTGAGGTTCTACTACATGCCATAACTCATTATTTTGGACTATTAGAGGCAGCCCTTATGGCTGAGCTGTTTTTTCCTTCTGTGGGAGAGAATTCTTCAGTTTATACCAGCAAGTTGTGGCGGGCAAGTATCCCAAGAAGATAGTGTACCCCTTAACAGGGTATGTAGCACTGGTTGAGCCGTAGACAAAGGGGCACGACCACAGTCATTATTGCAAGTTATAATTTTATAAGCAAAATTTCTGTAGTGGCAGCCATCTTTAGGTTATAAATCAATTTAAACTGTTGTCTTTTTTAAAAAAAAAAAAAAATCAGTTCTAATAACCAAATTTCTTGTCTTTTGTTTTAAAGCCCTTGGCTGCATCTCCTTCAGCAGGGATTTTCAATTGGTATAGGGAAAAATGCAGTGGCACAAATTTGTGCTGGTGTTTTTCTTTCCCCAGTGCACACCCCTGCACGTGGAGTTAGCTCTGGGAAAAATGCTCCAAGTGGGGTGATCCAAATCTCCGAATTGAATCACTGCCCTCTGAATCAGCCTCTGACACTTCCCACTTTGCACAGACCTAGTGCACACGTGCATTTGCAACTATTCTTCTCCCTTTATCAGCCAATTATTTGGCTCCAAGGCAGGGTAACTCTAAACCAGAAGGAGAGGAGATGGTGCTCAGATTTCCATCCAAGCCCTCAATCATGGATTAGGTTTCTACTTTGCTCTTTTAGTCCCTCTCCTTGCTAGGGATGATGGTGCCTATGAGAATGACTCACTATGTGCAAGGATTCATAGATTCATAGACATTAGGGCTGAAAGGGACCGTGGGAGATCATCAAGTCCAGCCCCCTGCCCCAAGGACAGGAAGTCAGCTAGGGTCAAAGGATCCCAGCAAGATAAGCATCCAAACACTTCTTAAAGGAGTCCAGAGTAGGTGCTTGCACCACCTCTGGAGGGAGCCTATTCCAGGCCTTGGGGGCTCAGACAGTAAAGAAGTTTTTCCTTATGTCCAGCCTAAAATGATCTTGGAGGTGTTTCTCCTTGTCATCCCTTGGGGCACTCTGGTGAACAGATGTTCCCCCAGATCCTGATGCACAACCCCGTACTCATAGGCTGTCACCAGGTCACCCGTGACCCTGTGCTTTTCGAGGCTGATGTGTGCTTTTCCTGGCTGACCTGCGCTTTTCCATTTACAGTCACCCTTCTCCTATATCAACCCAAACTGTAGGGCTGTGTGAAGCTTCAGTCCCTGATTTGTTTCAGCAGAGATTCATCCCAATTTGGTGGTTGAATCTCCAAATCCAAAGTGAATGAGGAGACCCTTTAATGTCTCTGAATAGAATCAGAACCTACCAAATCAATTCAGACAGACTCCGAAAGATTCAACGATTCGGATACAGAGACAGCTTTAAATGTTTTTTCTACATACCTGAAGATACCAGACATCTCATGAATGCTGTAATGCTGGGATGGATGAAACATCCCACAGGAGCGCGGGGGGCTCCCCAGAGTGCTCGGCAGCAGACCCAGAAGTGGACCAGAAACACTTCTGGTCCACTTCCAGGTCTGCTGGGGAGCATGTGGGGGGACCTCCCCATGCCCCCTTGGCTCAGTGACTGGTGCCTCCTGGGTCAGGGGGGGCACCCAGGGTCCCCCTGCAGCCAATTGCGGAGCTGGGAGAGCGTGGGGGGGGGGGGGCCGCAAGCTCCACCGGAAGACCTGAAAGTGGACTGGAAGTACTTCTGGTCCACTTCCGGGTCTGCTGCTGAGTGTGCTGGGGAGCCTTTTGTGCTCCTGTAGGATGCTGCATCCACCCCAGCATCACAGCATTCATGTGCTGCCTGGTACCTTGAGGTATGTAGAAAAAACATTTAAAGCTGTCTCTGTATCTGAATCGTCGAATCTCTCTGAATCGATTCAGAAGGTTCCAATTCCATTTGGAGAGATTAAAGGGTCTCCTGAGTCAATTTGGATTCAGAGATTTCTGGTACCTGGTACCCTGAGGTATGTAGAAAAAACATTTAAAGCTGTGTCTATTGCTGAATTGATGATTCTCTGAATCAGCATCGAATCTTCAGATTCAGATTCGACAGTGATCCAAATCAATGACTTGAATCACCATCCCCAATTCAGGCTGAACACCCCTACCAAACTGATTTTAGTCCTTTGTGAGTTCTTTCTTTAACTTTGCCTTAGGAACTGGTCACACACTTGCTCCATTTATTTGTGTTGGACAGCAGCCACAAGGAGCACCAGCAATTAGCTTGGCTTGGCTACATCTATCCATTCACCTACCCTTGTCTCTAACTTTGCCTTACTCATTCCTTTTTGCTCTTTAGCCAACTGTCTGTTCACACATTTGACAAAGGGAATCCATCTTAAATAGCTCAGCTGAAGAATTAACTAGGTTGTTGAGCCATTAGATTCTAACAGGAATTTGGATAACTCAAATCTTTAAGTCTACTGTGCAAAAAACTGTAAATATCTACTTTATATTTTGCACCAGGATATTTATTTTTACATGGGAGGGCTTCTTTATGTATGGGACCAGAAATAATAATGTGTGATTTAAGTGACCAGTCACAACTAAGAAATGCAACTCAAATTGTGCATGTTCATGATCAATCTATAGGAAAAAAACTGCCACTTACTGTATTTAGTAAGCCAACTCCTTTACATACACCTCTGTATTAGACATACACCTTATGTAAGTGATGAAGAAGTATATATTTTAAGTTTGGGATTGTAACTACATACATTTCAAAGGTTTTCTAATTTTTCAATGTAGAATAACAAAATCATATGTGTAGCTGATAAATAATTAAATGTTATTTATCAGCTACACATATTTACACAGCCAGGAGTGTTGGATGCATCTTGGAATAACTTTATGTACAGTACCTGTCATAAAAGCCTATAGGGACTGCCAATATAATGAACCCAAATTCCAGTTTATTGGAAGTACTTTAAAGTGTTTGACAGTTGGAGGACAGGATGTAATATGAATTGCTATAAATGAAGAAGGCTATAGAAAGCTTCAGGGCTTTTTAATTTAGAATATTAGTAAAGTATAACAAGAGTATAATTTTATATTTTGCCCTGTTTTACAATGTTATAGTTTGCCCTATGTTATGTACTACATAATACAGTCATTCTTCTAGATCCTAAAGTTGTTGTTACACAGTGCAGTTCAGGACTGTGGTGGTAACATATTTTCCAAAGGTCAGTTTTCCAAATATAATCCAAAATTTGAAGTTAATATTTTTTCTAATGGCCATGTTGTAACCACATTCTGTTAATTTCATAAAGATACCATTTAGCTGAGGTAGGTGGTATTCTGGGCATATGAACAGTCACCTAATGTCAACAGTAAGCAGTAACTGTAACTACCGACTTCCCATCATTTGCAAAAAAATATTTTTCCAAAAAATTATAGCGTGTAGGAACCAGACAGGATCCAAGTTTCTCACTGGGAAATTACAGTGATTTTCTTATGTACTTTATGTACTCCAAGTTTATTTTAAATCTCATTAGCTTTTACAGGACATCTCTTGCTCTTCACTTAAGATTTGAGATGAACTCATTTGCAAAATTCTATGCACTGCAGCTAATAGACAGTATTTCTTTAAAAAATAGTCAAGTCCTTTATATTGTCATCAAATAAACATCACTTTGGCAACTTCGAGACAGATTTACAATAAAAATTGACATTGATAAAATTATAATAAAACTTAGTATTTCACATATTTATTGCCTTTTAGACATGTTCCTGTATCTTTTTTTACACTGGACACAGTGAGTTCATAACTAAATTAAACAATTAAACGTATCCCAGCCAGACTCTGTGTTCATTGCTTAAATGCATTAAAAGACCTGGTCTTGGCTCCTCTTAAAAAATTCCACTACTCTTTTGCTTCAGAAATGTAACAGTTTCATATTCATTGGTCTTTATATTTGGTTGTCCAGTCTGAGCAACATGTCCTCACCCTGCAAGGAGTTGCATGTATGCTTACCTTTACATGTGAGAGGAGTTCTGTGAGAGAGACCAATGAGACTACTCGTGTATGAAGTTAAGCATGAGTAGTAAATGCTTTGCAGGATTGGAGCTGATTCATTAATGATTTCCTTGTACATATACATGTGGATAATTGAACATTTTACAGTCAGCATTTTGATATTATGTGCTAGTGTTATTGTCAAGTTTGCTGTGTTCTAAAATTCTAATATTACAAAAGCCTTAGTCTATCTGTCTGTAACACTTTATTTGCACTCTGATTGGTTGTTTTGGCAGCCAATCAGAGTGCTCTGTGCTCTGCACAGACAGAGACAGGGTACCATCATGGCAATGGGGACTGAGGATCCAGATCGGGAGTGGGGCCCAGCAGTGCTGACCTCATCCCCGACCCTGCTTCTTGGAGATGGCAGCAGTGCAGGGTGCTGGCAGCGCAGTGCTGGCCTTGCCCCCCACGTGGTGGAGCATCACTATGACAGCAGGGACTGAGGGGCTGGAGTGAGGGGTCACCCCCCCTCCCAGCCGTGCTCCGTGGAGCCAGGGGCCAGACTGGGGTGCCCCCAACAACAGCTAGCAGGGAGGGGGAGGCAGCAGCAGCAGTGTGGGGTTAAATGGGGGCAGGGGGGCAACACATGGACCTGCACCCAAAGCAGTAATGGGAAGCTGGACCAAAAACAATGGGGGAAGGGGAAATGAGCCCGAGCCCAAAGCAGCAAACAGGGAAGGGAGAGAGCAGATCCAGACCTGATGCAGCATGGGGAAGCCAGACCCTGACATGAGGTGGCAGGGTGGGGGCGGGCAACGCAGGCTTCTGTCCCCACCTGCCCCCCCATCATGTTTGATGGGCAATCTGCTAGTAAACTAATAAATGATATGCATGTGCACATTCTCAGAGTGAAACCAGATAATTTTAAATTGCATCAGCTCCAGACTGAACCCAGCAATCATGTTATCAGAACTCAGATACTCAAGGGAGCAGGAGGTTGAAACTCTGGAACGTGCTCACATGGAAAATCAGTTCTGCCCTTCCTATCTGCAGGCTGCACATACCATAGTTTCTTAAATCATCTTCCTTAAAATGAGAACAGAAGGGAACTGAACATCATGATAGTCTCTAAATTGAAAGGTATAATCCTGTGCTTCTATTAAAGCACTGTATGTCTCAGTCACTATAAAAGGACCATTTTGAGGTAAAGGCTGGTATGTGCCAACTGAAATATTCATTTTGCTGCAAGAGTTTGTGGGAGTCAAATACAGTTGCCCAAACATTCACAGGAAGCAAATGCCAAAGGGATGCAAGCACAGCCAAAACAAGCTAATTTTGAAATTCAGGTATATTAGCATAGAAAACAGCTTAAAATATTTACTCATCTTTAGAGTGCAGAGCTTGCTGGTTACTCACATGGGATATAGGCCACATGGCTAAAGCAAAGATGCAACAGATACAAAGCATTCATGATGGAGGTGCCTCTGTTTGCTTTATTATTTATGCTAATATTTGAAGTTGCTTTAATATTTTAGAGAAAGAATAGATAACCAAGAGTGGGGCACCTCAACATACCTCGCTTTTTGGCTACTCATTTATGTTCCACATTTATATTATACTCTCATAGTGACTGAAGGAAAATTTTATTTGAATTGGTTCTAAGACCAGACAAATTCCTCATCTCCTACCATAATTGTCCAGCAGTTTCATTTTCTGAAGTGAAATAAATCAGAAGTATTCAATATTGCTCTCCATTTACTGTATATACCTGAATTCAAGATGATTTCAAATTTAAGGTGATCCCTGCCATAGTTAGATTCTATACATGGAAAAATATACATTTGTTATAATTTTCCATGTATAGACTCTAAGTAGTGAAAGGTCATCTTAAATTCATCTCCCCCACTGCTGTGGCAGGGAAAGCATTGGCAGGGGGTGAGGGGCCAGACTCCCACACCTTGCTCCCCTGCCCCTTGTACTCAATTGCTATGCCTATCTCCCCTATGCCTGTCCCCCTGATGCCTTCTCCACACCATGTTCCCCTTTGCCACATGCCCCTGCTCCCTGCCCCAGTGTGCCTATGCTCCCACTCCCTGTGCCTGTCCCCCCTCTCCCTGCCTCCCCTCTCCCTGTACCCCAACCCTTTGCCCACCATGCCTCTGCCTGTCCCCTCTGATTCCTCTGCACCTGTGCTTGACCCCTACTGCCTGTCCCTCTCCCCATTCCCTGCCCATCCTGCCCCCTTATCTTCTGCTGCAGCTCTGTTTCTCAGAGTGCTTAGCAGCAGTGGTGGCCCCAATTCAGCCCCAGACCAACCTGGCCATGGAGAAGCAGCAGCAGCTGCCAGCTGAGCTAAGTCAAAGCTGGAGGGACTGGAACCACAGCAGAAGGTAAGGAAGGGAGGGTGCAGCTGTAGGGAGGGCAGCAGGGGCTTGAGGGGCAGGCTGCAGGTTCCCCACCACCCTCTTACATTCCCCGCAGCTGTGTGCGTCCTCCCCCATGAAACAAGCTGTTCTAGTCCAAGGCAGGCGGCAGCTCAGCTCCAGCTTCAGCCCTAAGCCCCGGGCCAAAGCAGTTCCCAGGACCACTACTCGAATCCAAGGCCAGGCTCTTTTTTGCCCCACACTGATTAGGGAAGAAACATTGTCTTGGATTCAACTAACTACAGTATATCTTTTTTTTACTGACCTTTCTGGGCATTTCTCTTCTTATTCTCAATCAATTATTGAATGTGTATGTGTTTTTGTTAACATTTCTAGTTTAAATATTAAAATGAGAAACAACATTCTTTAATTATGTGCCAGTGACTAATGCTTTAAATATTCAGCCACTGTATTCTGTTTCTTAATATGTTTGCTCTGTTTTGATCTCTCTCCTAAGTGCTTTTTAGACTAAAAGTATAATACAGAACCTGCAGGGGAAATGTGTCACACTGAAACAGTCAGGGTAAAATCTTGGTCTCATTGAAGTAAATGGCAAAACACCCCTTAACTTAAATTGCTACTCATCTGCTAATTCTGACAGGTAATTTTAATTCCCTCTTTTTTCAAAAAGAATTATTAAATCTTTTAGCATTTCAGCTGCAAAAATAATTGCAGATTAATTTGAAAAAAAGATCAGGTTAACAGAGACATAAAAAGGAACCAGAGAAGTATTTACCAATAACAGGAGAATCTGCTTGCTTGTTTATTCACTATTCAGAGATTTGTGATTGGTGATGAATAGTGTATGAGGCTGCTGCTGCAACATCCATTAATAGCAAAAGCAGGCAGTGACATTTCCCCATGTGCTCCTATCAATACACCACAAAACTAACCTGTCACATTCCAGCTATTTTGGTTCTGGCCTTCTGAGCAAAAATGTTCAATCAAGCACATGTGCGCCAAGTTATGTAGTGGTTTTGTACCACACAGACAAATGTGTTTTGCTTTTGAGATCACCACACACATTTTCACTTGTGACTTGAACTAAATTTGAACCCATGCCTCCATAAATGAAGGACTAGTATGTTAACCCTCTCAGGCCTGATTACAGTACATTTAATGTCAAAGGTTCTACCTAAATCAGTCAGAAAGTATAAATCAGGTCAGGTATATTTTATACCTATGTCACTGGCAATAATGAATTCCAAACATGTTAAAATAATATTATATAGATATTTGCACCAGAGTAATAGTTTTTAAACTAACAGCATTTTAATTTCATATTCATTTTCACTACGAAACTGCTTCCTTTCATTTTGAAGCGTTAAACATTCTTTGCCTTTGTTTTTGGAAGTTTACAGGCAAACAATTAGCAATTGAAATTGAAAGCTTTGGATTTGGATTTGTATATATTGAACCCATTTTGCTTATGTAATATATTTTTCTACATTGCATTTATGAAATCAAAAAATAATATATATTCTATGTAGATGTGATAGACCAGATTCCAGGTGACAATGCATCTTGACTTGTCATCCATACTACTGCAAAATCAGTGTGGAAGACAACTGAATAAAAATGGCAATAATTTGTACAGATTTTGCACTGGGCTACAGGAAGTTTTTACAGTATAATGAATTAATTTCCAAAAATGTAAACTCTTTTGTTCTGCAATTTTGAAGGGTCTTTTTAAATAGTAATAAATTCTTGCTATTAAAGTTTGTAGACATTTTCAGCGTATGGAAAATTATGTTTAAATTGATTAATTTTATTATTTTGGAACCCTTCTATACGTTGTTATCCTTTTCTTCCTATACTACTTCTTACCTAACTTGTACCACATCTTGTCAAAAAATCCAACTTTAGTTTAATTTCTGATAGATATCTAACTCTAACTTTTAAACACAAACTGTGTGAAGATTTTCATATGCTAAATTAACAAATGCTTTCTGCATCATTGGCATTCAGTCTTCCATGACCATTAAATACAGTCCCTTGTAAGCAAGGTCTAAGTAAGGGAAGCTTGCTTAGAGACATAGTCCTATATATTTGTTTCCATGATCCCAAACGTCTGGCTGGAAGTCAGTGTTAAGAAACTTGTGTTTGTATTTTAGTGTGTTAAATGTGGTTGGTCACATACCATAAGTGGCTCTCATCTGTGTATAGCTGGAGGAAAAGACCAGAGTGTGAATCTAGATTTATATTTTCAAACATCCTACAGTACTGTTGGAAGAAAATTTTGTAATAATTCTTGTTCATCTGGAGTGTGTTTCCATATTCAGTTGCTATGTTGACAAAATTATCTTTTCAGTTACTAGGACCTGTCAGTTTTCTGAATCTTTCTTGTGGGGGGGGGGGGGGGGGGGGGGGGTCCTTCGCCGTACCCCCCCCCCC
>NW_017728997.1:33492707-33529957 GCF_001723915.1 Gavialis gangeticus | reverse complement strand
TGGAGGCGTGTCCTTCGCCGTACCCACCTCCTCCCGCGTTGGAACTGTTTTCCTGTCGCTAAGAGTTGATCACCTGAGGTCTGCACGCATCCGGTCCACCTGCCACAACTTTGATTGTATTCTGGTTTAGTGATATGAACCCGACACGCGTCAGTCAAAAGTGAGACTCCTGGACTCTCGGGGTCCCGTGTCGATGAGGGCTCCGCCACCCCTACGCCCTCGCCCGTACCACCAGTCTGGTTGCTGATCAGGGTAAGTTACCCATCAGTATGTTGCTCAATGTCCACAAAGAAATGTCCGGTCAACACAAAAGTCACAGCCAGGGATTCTCTAGAGCAAGGGGCTGCTTTGCCCTCTTCAGGCCCCCTTGTTATTACCTTAACTGCTTTGTGCACTAGCACTCTTCTCTACAGCCCTCTCTGGGCTCTTCAGCCCTCTCCAGGGCTTCCTAAAGCCTCTTAGTCCTCCAAAGTACCGGCCAGCCTCTTCATCTCCAGAAAGTGCCCCTATACTACAGTATATACGGCTCCCGGCTCCTGCTGGGTCCAGCCGTTCCCGGCAGCGTTAAACAGTCTGGGGCTTTGCTGGGGCCCATCGACCCAGCTCCCCAGCCCTGTTGGGGCTTACCCTTACCCCACCAGGTTCAGCAGTGTCTCCAAACTGTACCCCTCTGCCTGTAGGTGCTCCCTTGGTTCTCGGCTGCCTCCCGGCTCACTTCCGGTTCCGCCTTCCTCCCTCCTGGCGTCGGCGTCTCCCTTATGTTGGCCCCCGCCATCCGTGCCACGCCTCCTTCCTTGCACCTGCAAAAGGTGAGTTGTTGCCCTGCGTTCCGGGCTTGAGTGAGGGAGCTTAGCGCGGTTGCGCCGGGGTGGGAAGCCTCGGAGCCTGCCCGCCTCTTCACTCCCTCACATTTCTGTAACACACATAAAAGATTTTTTTCTTTTATTGATGTAACAAGTTTAATTCTTTAAATCTGAATTGAGATTTACATCTTTATTAAAAAAGGAACATGTCTGTCAGGAGTGCCTGGATGGAGCTTCTGTTCAATAACCTAGCAAATCCAAGGTACCATTTTATTGTACAGGTCACATTATGACAGCTATGTATGGCTAGCATGTAAGTACAGGAATATCCCTGAAAAAAGACATATCAAAAAGGAAAAGTGAAAAGGTGGCTTGTTTCCTCCTTGCCTCATCCTATTGTATTGGAACACTGCAGGAAGATGCTGACAGATTCCAGCTGAAGTTGCTAACTTTACCTGATTTTAAGAGATACAGAAGTGACCCACTGAGCAGAGGTAACTAGCAAAAGTTTACAAACATTTGTTTATAAAGAAATGTGGCCTGAAGTGTTCTTTGAGTTACCAATAAAGTTAAACCCCAGAAAGAGGTACGTTTTGGACTATAAATGCAATGGACATCATTATTCTTTACTATACTATGGCCTTTTTATATCCCTTTAGCAGTCCGTGACACTGTGCACCAAACATGGGGCATATCTAGATGGCAGAGAACCTGCCAAAAGTTCTCATCAGCCACCCTGCCTAACAGTTAATAGGTGAGACACGCAAAGTTCATTTAGAGCAGGTGTGAAAACAGTTATGAAACTGCTTTAGGTACATTAAAGACCTAATTGACTTCCATCTCCTGAAGATACGGGAAGTGACTTTTTTACCATTTTCCACTGTTCCTCACATGCCTTTTTACCAAGCTATTCTACCCCTCAGTGGGCACATCTATGCATGATAACACCAGCGCAGTTCACACCAGAGTTTATTGCTTCTGGGTGGAGCATTTACATATGTGCCCAAGACAGCAGCACATTTGAGCTGGGGCAGTGCAACCCTGTCTGGCAAGGAGTTTGGGAGGGTCAGCCTGCCAGCCCAGAACTCTGCAGAGGGGCTGACTGGGGCACAAGGTGCTACACTACAGGGCCAATCAGCAGGCAGCCCCCCGCACTGTAGCACCTTTGTGCCCCAGCCAGCTCCAGTCACCATCTACATGTACGTTGCAGCACAGTAAATAACTGCCATAGGATAGTACTTGTGTCAGGCAGTACTGTCCTATGGTAGAGTTAATAAGTTTACTCTGACTTAATAGGGGCACACGTGTAGACAGTGATGCTTTACTGTGGAGCTAATTAGTCAACTCCGCAGTAAAGCATCTCATGTAGATGCACCCCGTTAACTTCAGTGGATGCTGTTATCTACTTGATTGTCTAAGAGTGTATCTTAAAAAAAGGTAACATGCAGAAGGCTATTATTTCTTTAAAAGCAGAGCTAAGGTTGTGTGCATGTTCTGTTTTGGACCATGGGCGTGATGACAGTTTGTGTGTTTGTGAATGGAGAAGGTATTATAGAGTATTTTCTGGCTCAGTTGTCATTGCCCTGCTTTTCTGGCTTTGTGCTAAGCATGTTGTGTGTGTAGCAGCATACTGAAGTTGTTTGTGTTGTTTTCCTAAGGCCTCATTCAAGCTTAACTGGGGGTGGCACTGGAAATGAAGACAGCAGATACATAAGGCAGAAGAATATATCATCTGTAAGCAAGCTTGCGCCCTTTTTGATTCTCAGACTAAATATAACAAAAAATAACAGTTCCTGACAGAAGTTTTTCCCTTACCTTAACTCTATCACCCTTTTTCATCCCATGCACTTTTTCTTATCCCTCATGTTTTTATGAACTATCTGCCCTCTCCATCTATAGTTCAGCCTTGTATATCACTTAGGTTTGCATATGCTGAGTTGCTCTATTCCCACTCTGTCAATCAGGTTTCTTTTTGTCTACTCATTTACCCTTGTATACGCCCTGGCCCTCCAGCTATGATGCTTGTATGCTTGTAGCCTTCATCAGAAAATCAGCTTTGTTCCTATCCTGCAGGTTTGCAGGCAATGAGTGTGCCTACACGTGCAATTAGTCATGACTAGATCTACTGCTCATTAAGGTAATGTGCAGTAGACCTGTGCGAAGCGACTAATATTTGGTTTGGATTCGGCAAATTTGGGCGACAGTGATTTGATTTGCTGATACAAATCACTGACATGAATCAAGTCGGCCGAATCTGATTTGGAGATATGGCTGCTGCCAAATCCCTGAATGTCCAAATCACACAGGCCCACCCCCCACCCACTCTCCCAGCCCAGCAATGGCTGCCCCACCCATCCTAGCTCCCAGCACTTTGAAAAAAAAAGCCCCGGCTCAGCAGGGGGGGCATCTGCCCCATGCTGCATGGGGGACTCTGCACGAGCCCCCTGACCATGTCCCCGCTGTTCCAGCCCCCACATGGCTGCCCCTCCCACCACAGCTCTTGCCCTTTAAGGAACAAAAAACAAAGAAAACACCACTCCTGCAGAGGCCTTGGGCCTTCAGGGGGCTTGTGCAGAGCCCCCCATGTGGCATAGGACAGTGGGGGGGCAGTGGGGATTGTTCCCCCACTGGCAGGAACAGACTGTCCAGGGGGGTCCAAAGATTCCCAAAGATTCGGAGAGCTTCAAATTGATTCAGATCTTTTAACTGGTCCTCTGATTCAATTTGGATTTGGAGATTTCGCCACCAAATCAGGCCGAATTGCCTCTGAATTGTATCACCACCCAAAGCTTTGCATAGCCCTAATGTGCAGTAAGTGAATTTGGGTAGGTGTCTCCAAGTGCAGGGACCTGGCACTAAATTTAGTGCCAGGTCCTTCAAGCCCTATCATGTGCTCCTGTGGCCCCTGGGGGAGCTCCAGCCTCCAGCCACAGCTGCCAGCACTTGGCAGCCATTTTTAAAACACAGCCCCGCACAGTGGGTAGCCAGTTCCAATGCTCAGGCAAGCAACATAGCATGCACAGATCCTGATCGCCACCTCAGTCACCCTGCTGGCCCACCACAGGCACTGTCACCTGGCCCATGGCCATCTCACTCTGCCTGGCTCTCCGACACACAGCACAGCTCCTCCCAGGGCTCCCACTGCTGTGCAGCTGCTACCACCAGCCAAACTGACAAGGGACTCCAGGAGGCCACCACCAGGGCCTCCATTGCCCTCCTGGCCCTCCACTCCTGCTGCTGCTGGGCCCACCATGCCAGCCAGGACTGGTGGCAGAGCCTGGTGCAACATGAGTGGGACAATGAGCAGTGGGTCAGTGCCTTTAGGATGACCCGGGCTACCTTTGCTAACTTGCTCTGCACCAAGACACTGGCATGCATCCAGCCCTCCCCGTCAACACCCATCTGGCTCTGGTGCTGCTCAAGTTGGTCACTCCTGCCAGCCTGCAGTATGTGGAGTGCTTGTTTAGAGTGGACAAGGCCACTGCTGGGGAGGCTGTCCTGGAGATCTTTGGTTCCCTCCAGGACATACTGGTGGATACTGTCCTCCATGTCTGTGTCCCCCCCAGGTGATAGTTGCAGGCTTCCAGTGTGTCAGGGCCTTGGATGGGATGCACATCACTGTGACCTGCCCATCCCATGGAGACAAGCCCTACTGTAGCCACAGGGGGTTTCACTCAGTGGTCATGCATGCAGTCACTTATCACCAGGGGACCTTCACCTATGTCAGCACCGGCTGGGTGGGCAGCGCACACAACACACACATAGTCAATTTAGGATGCAAATTGAACTCTAGTCTCTGTCTTGAAATGAGCAAAATCAAACTTCTGGAGCCAAATGCTCCATATGTTTCTTCATTTGAAATTAAAATAGCTATGACTTTTCCATAATTAAATATAAATAGTCATTGTAGTTTAAAGATTAGGGCTAAAAGAGTCAACTTCCCTGTCTGAAGGTATCGATAATCTGAAAGACAACATTTCTAACTTAAATCAGATGTTGTACATGGGTAAATTAATTATTGGTTTAGCAAATAACTTAACTAAAGAAATTGCAGAAATTAGACCTATTACAAATTTGGCCCCAGTTATTTTAATATGAGTATTTCATTGAACAGTAAATTGTAGATCTGCTTCCTACTAGCCTGTACAGCTAATGTCAAAAAGCGTGCAAGCAAATTACTGCAAAGGTAGAAATGACAATGCAGTGTTGAAAGATGGCCAGATTGTTAATGTCTTCTCAGTAAGGTGAACTCTAGCATAACCAAAGGACAATGCCCCAAGAGCAGATGTGAATGCTGCTTTCTGAACAAACAGGCTTTGTGAACAAGGTAACTTTGAGGCTTAACTTTATTTTGTAGGTTTGACAGATTTTATGTTAACTGCTTTTGCACAGTTACTAACAGCTATGGAAAGATGAATAACATTTTGGCATGGCTCTATCAACAAATACAGTCATGAACAAACACAGGTGTAAACTCCTAAATATTTTTTTTAGCCATGTAATTATCTAAACACTGTAATGATCCTTATGAATGCCAAAGTATTTACATTGCTTTATGCCTAGCCTTTTGAAATGAATCCTCTGAAAAATTAGGTGCTTATTACGTAACAGCTGATCTTCTCTGCAATAATTCAGAATAAAGTACCTGTGCTCATTTTGTTCAGTCCATCTACTAGCTTTGATACCATTTACCACAGGGATTTATTGTGGAATTTTCAGTCCTGAGTGACCTTTCCAAGATGCTCTTATGTAAGTAAAGGAAGCAAGGATGATCTTTTGATATGCTCTCCATCTCTGTTAATTTCTATAAATATTTCTGTAATTTTTCTTGCATTAGAGAAGAGGTGCTCAACCTGCAGCCCACTGGCCAGGTCTAGCCTGATTGCATTGTCATAGGGCTCACAGGGCTCCCCATGGTCCATGGGGAACCCCATGGGTCATAGCCCTGCATTCTAAATCTGATGCACAGGGTGACATGGGGTGGGGCAGGGTCAGGCGGAGGCAGCGTATTCCGTATCGAAGTGTGAGGGCCCAAACCTGAGGCACAGAGTTCGATCTAGTTTGTGGATAAGTCCCATACCTCTCATTTGATCTGAGGGGCTAAAAAGGCTGAGTACCCCTGCATTAGAGTCATAGAGCAACTCATGGTGAATAACGTGCATTTAGGGTTATAAGATGGCAAAGTATAAATGTATCTAACTTTGCTTACAGCTCCATAGACCATCAGTTTACATTGACAACTTCACCTTTTTAAAACTGAAAGGTTTAAAACTGGAAAACACAGAAAAAGCTGAAGACCTCAAATGCATGCAAATAATGTATTTTCCATGTTGGTGAGCTTGATTTGTTCCACTTAATGCATTTAGAAGATGTGCTAGTGCAGACTCACAAAATTACCAAATGTTGAAATAGTTTCTGAGCAATTTAAATTCCCAAGAATTGGTAGCCAATGATTTTCCAGTCATATCTTCCCAGTGAACAGTTGTTGAACTCTTCTGAGTAATCTTTATGCTGCTTACATAATTACAGAACCTTATCTGAGTGAAAAAAGGATGTCTTTGAAATCATAGTTAACTACAATAAAATGTGTGCCTTTCTTTCAACAAATGTATCATAATTCAGTCATGGTAATTAAATAACAGTGTCATATTTTACTGGGCCAGACATGTGTACATACATTTGGCAATAATATAGATCCAAACATACATCAGAGATCCAACCACAATCTAGAGGCTTTTGCTGATAATTTGGCACATCATGCTTAGCAGTGTACCATCATACTTTTCTACTGAGGGCCAGATTCTACTTTCTGCCAGTATCTAAATGTTTATTTCCATTCATAGGGAAAAGACCATCTGCATGATGCCTTTAACTCAAAATGACATCTTGTAGCCTTAAAAAAAACACTAGACATCAAATTAAGCAGTGGAGGCCTGTTGGCAGTCAAAAGAAGAGGTTGTATGTTTCAGACATTAGTGTGTTTGTACCTGGCACTGGTAGAGAGTTCATTATTCTCCTCAATAAAAGCTCTTTTATCTTTTGTGGAAATTTTAATCAAGCTTTACTTCAAGTATTTATTAATTTCCTTCCTACAAAAATGTGTCCAGTAAAAATTAAAATATACCCTGTTGCAGAGCACTTCGGTGCTCCGCTCCTATAAAGCAGGGAGGTGTGTCGCAAAGCACATAGGTGCCCTGCTCCTATGAAGAGTGGAAACTGCTAGGGAAAGAGCCCTAGCAGTAAGTAAGGAGCCCAGCTGCTGTTTGCCAGGGTAACCGGAGTGAACTAGTGGCCCACACCTGCCAGTGGTCAGCTGACCAGAAGGGGCAGGGCCTAGCGCACATAAACCCCAGGGCTGAGGCCAGGCTGGCAGTTCCCTGCCAGCAGCCATGGGGGAAGGAGCTCTCCCAGAGCAAGCAGAGGGGAGAGGCCAGACTGCAGGTACAGCTCCGAGACTGGGGGAAGGATAGAGCACCCCTGATGTGGCGGGAATACTGTTATAGCCGAGCAACTTAAATTTATGTCACAGCCCAGGGGCTTGCATTTTGCTTCTTGTTGTATAAAACACCGGTGGTTTGGGTGAGGCTATTAAAGGTGGAGGAGGCCTCATAGGGGATCCACAGCAGTGAGAGGAGCCCCAGGCAAAAAGGGGGTAGCAATTGATGAGCGCCTGTGGGGCATGGTGCCAGACATGACCGTGGAAACCCCAAGCGCTAGGAAGGCACAGAGCCAGACAGGGCTGCGGAGGGCCCAGGGAAGACAAGGGGGCCACATTCCAACAGGGCCCAGACCGAACAATGTCGGTACCATCTGCGAGGCTTGGGACATGGTAAATGGGTGGTTGGAGCCACACATAGCCCATAAGGCTGGGGTACACCGAGACCCCATGACAGAACGGGGCCAGGGTACAACAGAAAACCATGTTCAAGGGGACAGATAGGCAGCCTCCCTATTATACCATAACATCAAAGACGTGGCAGGGAAGACTTGAGGGTGCTTTGAGGCAAACTTGGCATGGTAAGGGGACGCTAGGGGAGATCATGGCCATCCCTAGGACCCTGCCCTGTGACATACCCCAAAGAGATTATTTATTTAGCAAATGCAAATCTGTGAAGCCAAGCAATAGCTTCCTCGTTAACTGAGTTCAATATTATTAATCAACCTCTTAATTTGTAGAGGGGACACTTAGTTTGTAGAGGGGACACCCCAAGGAGATAAAGAAGAAAGAAGCAGCAGAGGTTTCTTTTAGGGATGTGCGAAGCAGGCAGTATTCAATTTGGATTCAAGTTCAGCCCAATTCAGGGGACAGTGATTTGATTAGCTGATTCAGATCACTGTAACAATTTGATTTGGCTGATCCTGAATCTGAAGATTCGGTTCTGATTCCGAGAATCAGCAGTTCGGCCATAGACACAGCTTTATGTTTTTTTCTACATACCTTGAGGTACCAGGCACTGCTCATGAACATTGAGATGGTGGGGCAGATGGAGCATCCCACAGGATCACGGGGTGGGGAGGTGGTCCCCCATGCACTTGGCAGAAGACCCAAAAGTGGACCAAAAGTACTTCACTGGGCATGCGGGGACCCTCCCCCTGTGCTCCTCCAGCTCGGCGTTCAACTGCGGGGGGGGACCCTGGGCGCTCCCCCATCCAGGAGGCATCAGTTGTCGAACTGGGAGGCAGGGAGGTTCCCTGTGCACTACGCGGCAGACCTGGAAGTGGACCAGAAGTACTTCTGATCCTGTTCCGGGTCTGCTGCCGAGCGCATGGGGGACCCCCCCAGACTTCTGTGTGATGCTCCATCCACCCCACCATCTCAGCGTTCGTGAGTCACGCCTGGTACTTTGAGGTACGTAGTAAAAACATATAAAGCTCTGCCTATGCCAGATTGTCAAATCTCTCCGAATCAAATTGGAGGCTTCTGATTCAATTCATAGAGATTAATGGGTCTCCTGATTCAATTCGGATTCAGAGGTTTGGCCGCTGAATTGAGCCAAATCTCCTCCAAATCAAATAAGTGACCAAAGCTTTGCACAGCCCTAGTTTCTTTCTACTGTCTCCACAGAAGAAGATATGTATTGGCAACAATGTTTTAACATTCAGAAACATTTTTTCAAGTCTCCTGTCATTTTTCTAACAGTTGCCCCTATGCAGCAGATGCTCAAAAAGACCTACGTTAAAAGCAGACAGGCTGACAACTTCAATTTCAAGAGACCCAGATTCTGATTTAACAACATTTCCTTAATTTTCTATTAAGAGTTTTCTCAAAGTATGTCCTATCTTCTAAGAACATAACAGCATAAGAATGGTCAGATGATGAGTCTATCTAGTACAGTATCCTGTCTCACACTGGTAAAGTGTGGATGCTGAGGGGGAGGGTGAACAGTGCATGTCCAGAATCTTCCACCCCCTCCTCTCCCATCACAGGCCCCTGCAATCAGAGGTTTAGGAAAATTTGATTTCAAGGCTGCACCCTTCTACCATGGTTGGTACCTATTGATGGCCCTTTCCTCCAAGAATCTGTCCTAACCTCTTTTAACATGGGTTAAGCAATGAGTGTACACAGCATCTCGTGGCAAAGAGTTCCACAAGTTAAGTACACTCTGTGTGATAAAGAACTTCCTCTTTTTAGTTTTAAACCTACAACCAGTAGTTTCATTGTGATTAGGCCTGTGCAAATAGGGAAGTGTTTGATTTGGATTTGACTAATTCAGAGGACAGTGATTCAATTCAGAGATTTGGATCACTGTCCTGAATCGATTCAGCCAAATCAGCTTCAGAAGGTTCAGTGCTGAGTCGGAAAGACTTGGTGATTTGGATCAGCCAGGGAGAGGCAGTCACAGCCAGGAGGCTCCTCTGACTGTGCCTGCCTCTTCCCAGGTAGGGAAGCCCCCATGTCTCCCCTGCCCACCTCCATCCCCTGCCCAGCCCCAGCCTAGTCCCGGCAATTAAAAAAAAAACAAAAAAAACACCCCCCCACACTCACCAGCTGCAGGAGCAGCAGTTGGGGGCTCTGGGAGCTCATGGCAGAGCCCCCCCATGCAGTGTGAGGCAGTGGTGGGCAGTAGGGATTGCCCCCCTGCTTGGCACCCATGTGGCAGCTGCCCCACGGTGTGGGTGAAGCGCAGCTCAGCAGGGCACTGCACACTACCCGGGCTGCTGGGGCTGAGTGCTGCCAGGCTCCAGCTGGCTGCTGGAGTCTCCCCAGCTCCCAGATGGCACGTGGTGCCCTGCTGAGTTGCGCTGCACCCACGCGATGTGACAGCTGCCGTGTGGGTGCTAGGTGGGGGGGACGATCCCCACTGCCCCACGCTGCATGGGGGGGCTCTGCCATGAGCCCTCAGGGGCCCCTGATCACTGCTGCCAGAGCCAGTGAGTGCGGGGCTTTTCTTCTTTCTTTCTTTTTTTTTTTTTTAAGTGCTGGGAGGCTGGGCCAGGTGAGGGATGGGGCTTGGTAGGGCAGCCATGGGGGCTTCTCATGCAGCTCTCCTGGCTGTGCCTGCCTCTGCCCCAGCAGGGGAAGCTGCAGGGGTTATGCTGTGTTGTTGCTTACCCATCTGGTGCAGGGGGTGGGGGGTGCAGACATGGCAGTGCTGAGAGTGTGGACTCTGCCCTGCTGCCGCTTGCCAACTGGCTCGGAGGGTTGTGGAATGCGGGTGCAGCAGCACTTGGGAGTGGGGGCTATACCCTGCTTCCACTTGCCCCCTTCCACCTGGAGTGAGCCATGCCCACATTCCACACCCACTGCCCTAGCTGGGCAAGTGGCAGCAGGGCTGAGCCCTCATTCCCAGCACTGCCACACCTGCTTCCCGCACCCCCCTCCTCTCTGAGTAATACACCCCTCACCCCAGCTGGTCAGCTTGTCCCAACCCCAATCCCTCCATCCCCCACGCCCCTTCCCTCCCCTCTCCGCCAACCCCAACAGACTTACCAGCTGGAGGCAGCTGTCAGCTGCCTGTTTAGTCTATGGCCGAATCTCCAAATCAGCCAAATCTTTTCCAAATGTTTTTCTGAATTGATTCGGATGCTTCAAATCAATTCAGAGCTTTTAATTAGTCTCCCAATTCAATTCAGATTCAGAGAGTCCCTGAATTGGGCCGAATCTCTTCTGAATCGAATCAGCTACTGAAACTTTGGCTAATTGTTATGTCCCCTAGTTTCTAGTATTTTGAACGACTGTAAATAATAAATCTCTATTTACTTTCTCTACATCACTTAATATTTTGTACAGCTCTGTCATGTCCCCTGCACCCCAAGCATCTCTTTTCTTAGCTGAAATATCCTAGCCTTTTAGTCCCCTCTCATATTGAAGCCCTTCATAACACCTGATCATTCTCATTGCCCTTCTTTGTACTTTTTCTAGTTCTTCTGTATGCTATTTGGAGATGGGGGGCGCGAAATGGGACCATAACATGTAGTATTCAAACTGTTGGATGTACCATATTTATAAAGGAGCATAATGTTACTTTTTGTTGTATTTACAATTCTTTTCTTAATAATTCTTTACTTTTTATTGCCTTTTTGACTTCTGCTAAATGCTAAGCTGATGGTTTTAGAAAACTGTCCACAATGACTCCAAGATCTCTTTCCTGTGTGGTAACAGTTAATGTAGAACCCATCATGGTATATATATATTTTGGGTTAGCTTTTACCATGTGTGTCAATTTAAATTTAGCAGCATTGAATTTCATCTGCCATTCTGGTTCCATTCACTCAGTTTGCAAAATATTTCTGTAGTTCCTCACAGTCTACCTTAGTTTTCAGTATTCTGAATAATTTTGTGTCATTGGCAACCTTGGCCACCTCATCATTCATGCTTCTCCTTTCCAGGTCATGTATGAATAAACAGCACTGGTCCCAACACAGATTTCTGGGGGATCCCACTGTTTAATTCTTTCCATTCTGAAAAGTGATCATTTATACCCACTTCCTGTTTTGTATCCTTAAAACAATTTCTAATCCACAATCCTTCTAATCCCATGGCAACCAAAATTCATAAGAAGGCTTGATGGAGAATTTTGAAGGCTTTGGGAAATCCAGATATACTACTGGCGTGCCTACACATTTATTAATGCACTATAGTTACTGCACATTTAGTTTAGTACTTCCTTAATGAAGAACTAACTGAATGCACAGTAACTACATTTACTGCACAGTAGCTCCAGTGCATGCTTTTTTGTGACGGTTACTACGCAGTAGCCTAATACTGCACAGTAGTTTATTAGCACGTTTTCTGACAAACACACTACAGTGTTATTAGGCTACTGTGCAGTAAGTATCTTGTATAGATGTGCCCTGTATCAAATGGATTCCACTGATACACAGTCTTGTTGACACCTTTGAAAGTCTAAACAGGTTGGTGAGGCAGGACCTCCCTTTAGGAAAGCCATGCTGATATCTTCCTAGCAAGCCCTGTTGATCCATGTGCTTGAACAATCCTTTATTTTAATTATTGTTTCTACCAGTTTGCCAGGAACAGAAGTTAGACTCTGACCTGTAGCTCCCTGGGTTCCTTCTGGAGCTTTTTTTTTGTTCTTTAAGTTTGAAGGTATGTTGGCAGTCTTCCAGGCCTCCAGTACCAAAGGTGCTTTTACTGATAGACTATGTACTATAGTAAGTTCTACAACTGAAGATTTCAAGATTCTAGAGTGTGTGCCATGAGGTCCTGGTGATCTGTTACTGTTTAGTTAATCAATCTCCTTTAAAACCTCATTTTCTGATACCTCAGTTTGGGTCAGTGCTACTGACTTGTCCCCTGGGAGGAATGGCTCTGGTGAGGGACTATCTCTAACATCTTTCAGAGTAAAAACTAATGCAAAGAATTCATTTAAGCCATGTACATTTCTACCAATAAAAATTTATCTGAAATTCCTAGGCCACTTCTCCTAGTAGAAACAACATTTGTACATGGCCTTAGTTTTTTGGCAATCATTTTATCCTCTTTTAGTGCTCCTTTTACACTCTGATCATCCAAGTGACTCTTTGGAAGTCTTTCTGTTTCTAATGTACTCAAAGAATTTACACTGGCGATGCATAAGGGGTGCACACGGGTGCACGTGCACCCCCTGAGATTGGCCGTGCCCCCCCTCCTGAGAGAAGCACCAGTGGCACTTCCCCTGGCAGAGGGGATTGGCCACTGGGGGTGGCGGAAGTGGGGGCTTAACAGGGCTCAGCCCCCCCAAACACCAGGGTAACCCGGCCACAGGCTGTTGCAGCAGGGGGAAAGGGTGCACCAGGTTCACAGCTGGCTCAGCACAGCAGGCAGGTAGGTAAGGATTCTTCTTCCTTTAGTTTCTGGGCTGGAGGGGGGCAGGAGATCAAGGCCCCCACATGCAGGAGGGAGCAGGGTAGGGGCACGGCTAAATCATTCACCCCTGCTGCACTGTGGGGATTGTCCCATGACCTGGCCCGGCTGGGGCCCCATTCATGGAGAATTAGAGGCAATTGGAGCCCGGCAACTCCCACCGCTGTGCACACTGCTGGGGAGTCAGGGAAGGGATGGCACATTTCCTCAACCCCCTAGCTCCAATGCACCGTGGCCCTAGACAAGCCACTGGGCTCTGATTTGCCCGACAACCCAGACTGGTCAGGGCTCCATTCTCCATGGTGAATGGAGCCCTGATCAGTCTGGGTTGTGGAGCAAATCAGAGCCCAGCGGTTCCTGCAGAGTCGCAGCACCGGGGAGCCAAGGGGAGCACATGCCCCTCCACCCCTGATCTTTGAACAGGGCAAGGGTGGGCTGCAACTGCGAGGTGAGCTGGGCTCTTTCAAAGGCTGCAGTGAGGCATGGCGGCATGGAACAGGCAGAGCCGAGCTCACCTCCAAGCTGCAGCCTGCCCTTGCCCCATACAGAGATCGGGGGGAGCATGTGCCCCGCTTGGCTCCCTGGTTCCATGACTCTGCAGGAGCTGCCGAGATGTCTTGCATGGGTCAGGGTGGGGCGGGGGTCCCAGGAGCTCTGTCTCCTCCAGCCCAGTGGCACAGCTGAGGCTGGCTCTGCTCCAGCTCCAGGCTCCCCGGGGTGGTACGGGGCTGGGGCCGGATTAGGGCCAGTGCAGGGAGGCAGCCAGCACCAGTGCAGTGCTGGGGGGTGGTGGACACCAGCACTGGGCAATGATCCCTGGCATGAGGGAAGGGGCAGCTGGACTGATGCAGTGGACCACAAGCCCAATCTCTGCCCAGTGCCAGCCCCAGCCTCACTCCCCCCCCCCCGCAGACTTTTACCCCCCCCCAATTTTTTTCCCTCTGCCCCTGGTCAGCGATTGGCTGCTGGTGCCCTCCCAGTATTAGGAGGCACCAGTTGCCTATGCAAATAGATTGGTATTGTTAAGGTTTATGTCTCTAGCAAATTTTTTCCTCATTCTTTTTTAGCTTATTACAGTTTTACATTTGACTTGCCAGAGTTTGTGTTCTTTTTATTGTCTCCATTTAGATTCGACTTTCACCTTTTAAATTAAGCTTTTTTTTCTTTTCACAACCTTCTTTTCTCAGCCATTTAATCATGCTGCCTTCTTTTGAATTAATCGACTGTCTAGAACCCTGTAGAAACCAGACTAGCAGTTTGGCAAAAAGCAGCTATCTAATCTGAAGAATATCTTGCAGTTTGTCAAATACTTTATGATATACACTGTGATAAGAATAATGCAACAGCAGCAAAATAGAAAGCATGGAGCAGCAAGAGAAACAGGAAACAGAATGAAAGGAAATTCTGTATTTTCTCAGTAACTTAGTACAATACTATAAAATGCCATAGTACAATACTATAAAATGATGATAGTATCCCAAACTCTTAAAAATTATTAGACTTCAAACAGGGATTTTGATGTACATTGAAGTAGCTTGTAACTGCACATCTCAACCCAGGGATATATTAAAAAAAATGGAAATCACCCCTCTCCACAGAATGAGTTTGACTGTTTTCATAGATATATGTGGTAGCTGTGTTGGTCTGGGACAAAAAGAAACGCAGAAATCTAGATCTCTTGGCTCCAAAATGATATCTCTTATTAGACCAACTGAGAAATTGCAAAAAAAAAAAAAATTTTCTGCAAGCTTTCAGGCTCATGGGAAGTTCAAGATGGTAAAAAGTCCCTGTATGTTGCAAATGAACTTCATTTTTGCACAGGGGAAGCAGAATCTGGAAAACTGTCCCTCTGGGTCCACTAGAGTCTCTTTGTGACCTTGTTCTTTGTGTAGAACAAGCAGGATTTCATACTGTTTTCGTACAAACTTGTACTGCTAGTATACAAACTTGCTTTTTAATGCTAACATTTCATAGCACAGCCAAAATTAAAGTAATGCAGAGGAACAGAAAAAGGAGCATAGCATTTTAGTCTTATATGTATAAGACAGATAGATGCCCTTATCCAGTCCAGCTAAGGTATCATGAACCTTCTCTCTGAATGAACAGGGAAACACAATTCCATATTTTATCCAAGAACTTATGTGAAGGAGAGTCCTTTCTCTTTCACAAAATATAATAGATCAGGAGGGTTTTTAAAACTAGAATTAGGTTTCCAAAAACAAAACAATATAAAAAAAAAAAGGAATGCCTCATTTTATATATACCACATCTGCGTATAATTTACTTCTCTTGCTTTTGTCAAAAAGATCTTGGGCTGAATTTTATTGTACTTGTCTATCAGACTTTAAGCAATTTTAACTTAGTGTAGTCTTTTCATGATGGAGTTGCTGAGGAAATGTCTAAGTTTGTTACATGTTGGTTTAGTAATTTTATAAGAAACAGAAGTGCAAATTACTGTCACGTCTTTATTCCTGCAACAGTTCTTTAAGCATTTTGTAAAGAGCTTCTCAAAGCCTGTTTAAAACATTCTTTTTCTGCCTTGGCTTGGCAGTATTTGATAGAAGTATTTATAACCAATATTTGGAAAATTGTCAGTTTTCCTGGATGCACATTTATGTCTGTTGTCAAAGACTAGTTCATTTGGATTTCCTTCATGGCTGAATATAAAGGCTTGATTACTCTTCTGTATGTAAGCTGGGAGATAAAGACTGTTCTAACCATTTATTGAAGTAATCAGTTGCAGTAATAATGTAATAGCAGCCTGCTGGTCATATTCCAGAAGGCTGCCCCACAGTTATATCCACCTCAATCTTTGTTTCCTGCTATTTGAATTCTACCAGATATCACTGAGTTCCTACATACATTTTTTAATTAATCATTGCAGTGAATATGAACAGTGCACTGATTTCAGAAAAGACCACTGCACAAGCATCCTGTGAAAGTGGTTTCTGACAATAGCCAGCTGCTCATGCATTTGATCCTACAATTTAGGGCTGAAAAGCTCCATATTTTATCACGATTGTCTAAGTCATTCGGTCCCTACGTTTTGTGAACTATTAAGAGAAAAAAAGTTGATAGTATGTTTTGAAAAAATAAGAACAAATATTAAATCACAAATATTTGATTTAATCGGTCTGTTCTTATGCCATGAGCATAAACCTCAGGGCTATTAGTGGAAGTACTACACAAAACATGAGGACTGTGTATAGGCCACAGTGTTGAATAAACCTATTCCTAATGTACTTCCAATAAAAATATTTTCAGTTTATAAATGTGAAAGGACTGTTTTGACTTGTAGACTTTAAATGGAATAATAATTGCATGATCGAAGAACATCCTGGATTTAAAAAAACCTTCAGCAATCTACTAGAAAGAGCTAATTACTGTTGGACTGTCTCCCATAAAAATATAAACAATATCTGGTGTACTAATAAAAATGAAAGAAGCTAGAGTGAGGAGGGAAGGGAAGACACCCAACTGACTCTTTGTTCTCCTTGATTAAATATAGAAAGAACAATCTGATGCAGCCAAGTTCTGCAGAGAAGGCCAGAATCTGAAGCGGCCCCAGAAAGCTTAATTGACACACTGGAAGAGCTCCGATCATTCTGTACAATAATACTCTGTGAGCTAGTGCCAAATCTGAAATAATGAAACATCATTTCCACACTCAAAGAGGAAATGACAGATATGAATGTGGAGTTCTTTCCGGGGAGAATTGCGGGGGATAAAGCAGTCCCTCTGTGTGCATGTCTCTCTCTCTTTTCTCTGTACAGAACTCCATGATGGCACAGCACTTCAAAGGTTTTTATAGGATGATTTTTGGGGTAGATGCAGTTCTTCCAGAGGGCTGGACCTTCAGCTGGTGTAGATCACTGAAATCTGTTAAAGCTAATGTTACACTAGTTTGCACTGTCTGAAGATTTGGTCGGTACATAAGATTAAGCCAGGAGTGAGTTTTGCAACATGCTGATAAAACCCTTTTGCCTCTTTATAATTTCTATGTATATACACAGATCATTATATTGTAGTGTAGGAGTCTTAGGCCCCTGCTACATTACATATATTACACAGTTAACTGGTTAATCGCACAATAAATGTAAACTGGCCACAAGTGTAAAGTAATTATCACAATTAATTAGTTTACTGTACAATAAATTTAGACCAAACACACATGCAAAGTAATTATTACATGAAAAAATGACTACCCAGCTACAAAATGACCCCACCAGGTATAAAGTTAGTGCTTGGAAATATGTGACAACTCTATAACTTGTTTTTAATCCAACTTTCATTTGAACATGTAGTGGGGCCCTTAATAATCTACCGGGAACTTGGAATGCTAGGCACTTTCCAAAACAGAACAAAATGATAGATCCTATCCCCACAGCAGGAGATATATTGACTCTTACAATATAGTATAAAATGTTTTAAAAGACTACAATATTGTACTCTGCAAATTACTGCTAATTTATATAGTTCCAACTATAAAGCCTGTTCTATACAGGTAGCTTAGCTGAACAGGAAGAAAAGAACAAAAAAGGAAAGAAAATCTTAGGTAACAGAAACCTTTTTAGAAAGGTTTTAGAAGCATTTGATTTTTTTTTTTCAGGGTTTCAGTGGCCTAGTAAATCCGTTACTTTTAGAGGGGAGAGGGGACACAGCCCTGAAAGATACATGACAGGGAAGTTCAAAAAGGGGATATCTTCATCCCTAACATTTCCTCATCCCTTTCTATGTGAATGCCTCATTACAACTTCTCCTTTGGGATGGGAAGGAGATGAATTGGGGAACAAGGAAGCCCTGGGGAACTAGCATTAAAAGATTCCATATAGATGACTTTAGGGTGGATCCCCTGGTCTAGTGACAGAAATTACACATAAGCTGGTATAACTGATCGAAAACCAATTCAAATCTGTAACAGAGCATAAGTTCAGTGCACATAAACCCCTTTCAAAATGGGCAAAACTGGTTTTAATATAAATCTGGATGGATGTAGTATCAGACTTAACTGACTTAGGTTAAATCAGTATATTGAACTTCCATTCCAGATCCCCTCCAGGTTCAAGTTAACTCAGTTCCCCAGCATCCCAGGATGCTTTGCACCTCCCTCAAAAACCCCACCTCGCAGAGTGGGCGAGCTAGGTTTCGCCCAAGCTGTCTGCTCCAGCAGAGCAGGAAGACATGCTCTGGCACCCCCCATCGCCCTTGCTTCTGGCCTGAGCCACTGCAGACATGTGGCTGCATTTCTGGAATCAAAAGTGAATGTCTGTTCTCTTGTTTATCTGTTCAATCTATGAAGCTTAGACTAACCTGCAAATATTGACTGATTCAGCCTCAGGCTTTTTTGACTGTCTGTACTTAGCCCTAAAGACCAGCAAGTTCCTTTTTCCAGACACCACTCATTTTAACAGATCTGGCTTAGGAGCAATCCCTGAAAAAGGGGTTAAATGAAACCCTGGTAAATGGATAACATTCCCTGCCCTTGTTATGTAAACAACAGGACAAATTGTACAGAATAAAATGTGCCTGCTTTCACACCTACATTGCCTGCTTCCACATATACACTATAGGGGTTAGTAGCTCAGCTGTAAGCTGATACTTTGTAACTTGTCCACTAACTTGAACTAGAGAGGACTTTACCAAATATCTCAAGTCAATTTGTCTGGTGCATTTATTTTGATTAAACTTGTTTTGTTAAGTTAATTATTTTGCATTATAACCCTGAAGCTACTGACATGTCAGAGTTAATGTTATATACATGCATGCTAGCACCATATATTTCAGTAAAGCAACTTTAAATACTTACTAAAAGTAAACACTTAAGTGTTTACTCTTAGATTTACTTTTACTTTTAGTATTTCTAGTCAGTGTTATAAGTAAAATCCAATTCTTCCATAGTCTGATGACTTTGTAAAGGTCTGGCATTACTTGATTGGCTTTTAGTCACCACCATATGCTCTTTCCTTAACAAAAGGCAGTAGGAAATTATTGCATTACACAAGTGGAATTTAAAATGTTGCTCATGTACTTAAGGATGCTCTTTCCTGAGAAGAATCATTAAGTATGACCATGCTCTTTAAAAATGTGATTACAGCAGTTCAGCAGATGGTAGACACTTAGGGTCAGTTTTTAAGGAGATCTGTATTTACAGTGTATTAATAATGGTTTAAACTTTCTCATAAATAAATGTTGATTAATTTTAAATCCATTTGTAGAAACCCTAGCATTGCCAGAATACATCCTGAAACCACAATATGAAGTATGATAAACACTAGCCGTTAATCCAGCCTAATGTACTCCACACATTCAAAAAATTCACTAAAAGGATTAATGTAATTTTTCAAACATGAAAAAAAACAGATTGGCTATTTCATGTGTACTTTGTGTGTTGAATGTCTAACAGGCACCACTTTTTGTTGATGGAATTATGTCCTTTGCAGTAACATAGTTTCAAGTAATTTATATTTAATTTTCTTTTCTGTTTGGGATTTCTTTTTCACTTGGGTCCCAGAGCTATTTCTTACCCCTGAGCGGAGACCATATTAATCCAATCAGGTGAAATGCCAGAAGGGAAACCTGTAGGAAAAAACTAGCAGCTCTTTCAGCAAGCAAGTCTGAAATTCTCTGCTGGTAAAGAAATAGCTTTGAGTAGTGGTTCTCAGCCTTTGCCAGTTGTGACTCCCTTTTCTTTGCTGGAGCTATTTAACAGTATGAGAGAGGTAGAGTGGTTGAATGCCTGGCACCTGTTTGCACCCCTCCTTTTAAAAAACCTGTGGCCTGCAATCCTTGGTCCACTGACGTCAATGGGAGTTCTGCCATGACTTCAGTGAACCCATGATTTCACCTTGGTATACAGTGTCTACAGCTATATAAATACACATATTTATTTACTTTATAAAGAAAGCATATCTCTTTGGCTACAGGCATCAAAATTAAAGAAAATGCAATCAAATTAAAAGTATAAGAAGCAACTGCTTCACATCTATACTTACAATAAAGCAGAAGAACGAACACAGCAATACTTTTCCCTCCATGAAAACATCTGTTGTACATGTTCCTCTCTAAAAACCTGGGTAAAGACAGCTTATGATGTAGGCCAGTCCCTCTGAATTGGTTATCAAGTTACTCTACATTATATTTATACTATAATGGTATGAAGTGAAGCTGTACATTTCCAAGCTTAAGAGCATTTAGGTTTTTTTTCTGAACACACCAATGCAGACAATTCAGATACACTAGGGTTTCTGTAAATAATTTCTTTCATTTATTGTTTGTTAAAAAAAGAAAAAGTCTATGCTATCAGTATAACTTATCTACCATGAGAAATTTCTACTGCTACCTGCTCTTAAAAAGACTACTGAATTCACCTGCCTGTGTCTGGGACATCATAGTAGGCAGGAAAATATTTCTTTTAATCTTCTTGCTTATTAATGGCTGGAATGTATTGCCCCTTTCTCCAATTTAGGGTGCCTTACACCATGGCTGTTTCCACTGAAGTCAATGAGACTGCTCACAAGTAAAGTACAGCTCAGATAGAGTATGGATATCATAACGTAGCCCTAAAAGAGTTTTGAAAGAGACCAGCAAAACTGAGAAGTTTGAGAGGTGTGGAAAGGGAAAGGAGTATAAAGGATTAAAAGTAATGCCTGAAAAATGACTAAGGTCTAAATACAGCAAAGTATTTATGTATTTACTGGTCTCATTTAGATTAAACACATGCTTATGTTCTGTATTAGAATTGAAATGGACTTGCTTACGTGCACTGCGAACTAGGGCCTAGCACTGGTCCATATAATGCTCACGTGATGTAGCTTTATGTAATATCCACTGTCAGTCCTTATTTCCATCCAAGGAGCAATAATTTCCCATGTATTACCAATACACTGTTACCTTGAAGGTACTGACTATGTTTATGAGTCTCTGAACTTGTTTATGGCTCTCTCAGTCTCATCTCCATCATCCTGACAGCAGTATTAGTTTTTATTTTCTCTTCCCCCAATTCTTTAAAAATATTTTCCCCAAATTGGAGAGTAGACCTGTATGTTTGTATTCCACATGTGATCAGACCAGGGTGGTATAGAATGGCTCAATTACCCTCTCTAATTCTAGTTTATATATAGAATTAAATATAAAAATAAAATCTGAGGTCTGAGCAACACCCAACAACTACATTGACTTTATTTCCCAGTGATGCTGAGTGCAAATAACTAATGCCCTGATCTTGACATCTGTTAAAACTTCTAGGTTTGCTTCTTTCAGATTTGTTGATTTCCAGATAAAACAGACACAGGATGCTATTTTTCTCTGCTCACATACATGATTTTTTTATTTATTCATACTAGGTGCATCTAAATGTGTACTTTAATGTTCAGTAGACTATTTTACTGTACATTAAAGCATCATATAGAAAAGTGTGACATTATGCTAATGTGCAGTAAAATAGTTTACTGCTCATTAAGCATCAGTAAAAGGTGCAAATACACAACTGTGCATTAGTGTAGCCTAATACACATTAATTAAGTAGTACCTAGCATGGGAGGGTATTTTTATACAAGTGCCGCAACACTGAGCACTTTAAAAAGCTCTCGGCACTGTGTTGACTGCAGTTGTATAAGCAACAAAATGCATGTCAGCATGCAGAAAATGGCAATGGTCTGCTTTTGAATTCAAACACATAGAACTATTAAGAGAAAAATAAGTTGATAGCATGTTTTGAAGAAATAAGAACAAATATTAAATCCACATGAAAATGTGTATATATATATATAAATGGCTGGAGGTACTAAATTTAACACCCATTAGAAAAAGCGTGTTAACGCACGTGTAGATATGCCCACTGATTCTCACAGTACATAAAACCCACTGACTCATGACTTTTTTTCAGATCAACTTCTGGCAGAAATGTTAGCAGCTAGGTGTGATGTCCTTGTAAAATGTGAATGAGCTTATACTTTATTCCGTCTTATTATATATTTGTCAGAATGTTTATACCCATGGTCCTTGTCCTAATTGATAAATCTCCCTAAATTGAGGCCTTTCCATAGTTACTACTCTCTGTTTTTTATACTCTTTAACCAACTACTAATCATAATTGTGGTATTTTTGTCCAGTTCATTTATCAGTTCATGTGACACAATATCCAATCTGCTACTCTAATTACCAGGGTAGGTTGTTTGGATGTTCTCCATACCATCTTCGAACCACTTGATATTTGTATGTCCCATGTTTCTGGGCACTGTGCAATGAGATGGCTGTGATGAAGTAGTATGGTTTTATTTTTAGAACTGAAATAAAATAACATTAAGTATGGCAGGAAAAATATTTCCTAGGAGATTTTAATAGTGAACCCTATTAAAATTCTTTTGGATCCATTAAAATTATTCATGCATGCAAGTGCCATTAGCATGAAATGATAGGCTGCTTATGGTGGTTCAGAATGTGCTTAGTGTTAAGGAAGCACATTTGCAGAAGGTGTAATTGCACTTCAACTGTTTATTGCTAGTGGTGCTAAATATTTCTTGACTGAAGTACCCATTTGTTCCTTTTTGTCTAAAATATATTGTGGTGAGGCTTGGGAGTATTTATTGCTTGTTCTGTTCATGTAAGACAGTAGCAGGAGCGTGAGAAGTTTCAGCAGTTTGCATCTCCTGTGGTAAAAAAGAAAATGTTTGACTTTCTGCCCAGTATCGTTAAATACAGAAACTTGGTAGAAAGGAAAAAATGCTCTCCCTGGAAAAAAATGGTCTATGAGTATATTTCTCAGGATATGTATTTTTTAAGTAACATGGAGAAGGGATTCTTTAAAACCACGTGAATCCGGTATTTTAAAGAAGGTCATATATGTGCTAAATTGTAGGCAGTGGAGTTTACCATTTATTTCAGTCAGATGTGAATCATCACTAGAAAATACAAAAAGAGTTGATTAACATTCAGGAAATCTAGCAATTAAAGAGAGCCTGTATTTTGACGTAATGTTACTTTGCTCTAAGCATGTGTTCCTTACCTTCCTACCTCTCAAGAATGCGATGAAGAATAATTGTCTTTATAGCACTTTAAAAAATGCTATGCACTATATAAGTGCCATGTATATTATCTTATTCAGTGTACACTATAGTCTAATGGCTAACTAACAAGCCCTTTCTAAGGGATATTTATTAAGGCCTCACTTCAGCCCAGGATTTAGTTTTTCAACCCCATTTACATAGTTGTAAACAGTGTTGGTGGGACTTGCATGCTCAATAGATTGCATAGTTAGTTGGATGGCTGTCTTTTGCTTATTTTTAAATACAATAAAACATTACCACGAGAACTTAGCTGACTAAAAAGAGAGGCACTGTACACACAAGTTAAATTTCTGGATCTGACCAGTAGCCTGTTTATTTTCATGATCTGTCTCTGACTATGGCCAGGACATGTAGTGTTCATCAGATGAAGGTGCTATGATCTGTGAAAACAACAAATACAGGAATGGGGAATAACCTTCCTGTAACTTAATAGCTACATTAGGTGCATCCACACATGCAAGCACGTGTGCTCGCAGCAGCTCAAATAGAAGTGGTGCAAATTTGAGCCGGGGCTTTTTGCCTCAGCACATGTGCTTAGATGTGCATTTTGTTGTGGAGCAATTTGTGCCACTTGGGGCAAAATAACCCTGCCTGCCTCTTCCTGGATCTGCAGCTAGGGGGAGCTAGAGCCTGGGGCCAGCACCTGTGCTGTCCCCAGCAGTATAAAAAGCTGCCCTGTCCTGGCCCCATCCATACAAAACCTGCCCTGGCAAGCAGCTCAGGGCTACTCACTCTCAGGAGATTCTGGGGCCCAGCCAGTTGATACCTGGAGACACTACCCCTTGTGCCAACTGGACTGCTGCAGCAGCATCCCAAATCCATTTTTAAAAATACCCCAAATCCATGTTCTTCTACAGTTAAAACAAACACACACACACACCCCCTAGAGAGAGAGAGACAGTGATAAGTTGCTTAATGCTTTATTGGTATATTTACAGTGTTAAAGCAATTTGGAAGCCTACCAGTGTCTCCTATCATCATGATATAATGAATTCTAAATACCTATATGTGTTGTGTGCTTTTGGTTTCTTCACACATGATGGGTGTGTGATGAGGGGATGTGGTGTTTGCAGAAAGGGGGTGAGAAGGGGTGTTGGGGAAGGTGGGTGGGTCTTTGTGGAGGGATGTGGGTTGGTCTGTGGGTAGGAGTGGGGCAAATGCAGGGAGGACTGTGGGTATGGGGGGGCATTGTGGGGGGACTGCTCGGGAGGGGTGGGTCCCCAGCCCCCAAAGCGTGCAGCCCCCCCCCTGCATATGGAATGGCCCCCACCCAGGGTCCCAGCTCCTCCCTGGAGGGCCACAGCTTCTATCCCCCACAGGGCCCTAGCCCCCCTGTGCAGGGTCCCAGGCACCGTGGAGGGCAACCTCCCAGGGTCCCAGCTCCACCCTGGAGGGCCCCAGGCCCCCTGCCCAGGCTCCCTAACTAACCTTTAACAGCAGCAGGGGGGGGACCATGCGCTGAGCCCAGGCAGGTCCTGCTGGCTCTGGGACTGTCTGGGACTGCTCCTGCCACCCAGCTGGGCTGGTCTCATGGCAGCAGGACCTGGTGCGGCATGCAGGGACTGCGTGCCAGGCCCATCCAGGACCTGGGGCCCCTCTGCAGCCCGGCCAGGCTTGGCCCATGGTGACAGGACCTGGTGCAGCATGCAGGGACCACGTGCCTGGCCCAGCTGGGACCTGGGGCCCCTCTGCAGCCTGGCCAGGCTGGGCCCATGGTGACAGGACCCAGCAGGGCACGTGGGAACCATGTGCCAGGCCCAACTGGGTCCTTGGGCACCTCTGCAGCCCAGCCAGGCTGGGCCCATGATGACAGGACTTGGTGCAGCACATGGGAACCATTTGCCAGGCCCAGCTGGGTCCTGGGGCCCCTCTGCAGCCCAGCCAGGCTGGGCCCATGGTGACAGGACCCAGCATGGCACGTGGTCCCCACATCCGGGGCCCAGCTGGGTCCTGCTGCCCTTGGGGCTGCTCTGCTGGGCAGCAGAAGGGACGTCCCCAGGGCTGTGGGGGGTGGGGACCTGGCCCAGATCCCTGCAGCTTGCTAGTCCAGCTTTGCACTGGAGCAGGCTGCACAGCTCCAGGAGGCACGCACAGGACTAGCAAAGCTGGACTAGCGAGCCATGTGGGGCTGGGCCAGGTTCTCACTTCCTCCCCCCCCGCAGGCACAGGGGGCAGAGGTGGGAGCCAGCCCTGGGGTGGGGTCTGGCCCACAGTGGCAAGACCCAGCATGGCATGCGGTCCCTGCATGCTGCACCGCCTGGCCGGGCCCTTTCTATAGCAGCAGGACCCGGCACGGCGAGCAGGGACCATGAAGAGCTGAGCCGGGTCCTGCCAGCCCTGGGCTGCTCGTGCCACCAGGCAGCTGGGCAGCATGAACAGTGCCAGGGCTGGCAGGACCTGGCTCGGCTCCACGCAGTCCCCGCGCACCAGGCCAGGTCCTGCCACTATACGAAGGGCCCAGCCTGGTGGCAGAACCTGGCATGGCATGCAGGGACTGCATGGTTCACCAGGTCTTGTCACCATCAGCTGGGCCCCAGAACTGGGTCCCACCTCTGCCCCCTGTACCTACAAGGGCGTGAGGATCTGGCTCAGCCCCATGTGGCTCGCTAGTCTGGCTTTGCACCGGAGCAGGTCACAGGGCTCTGGGAGGCGTGGCTCCTGTACGCGCCTCCTGGAGCTGTATGACCCACTCTGGTGCAAAGCCGAACTAGTGAGCCGCAGGGATCTGGGCCAGGTCTTCACCCCCCTGCAGCCCTGGGGTCGCCTCCCCCCCCTACCACTCCCCAACCCCCCCGCAGCTTACCTTGGACAGTCTCCCAGGAGCAGCAGGAACACCAGAGACACTCTGGCCAAAACCAGAGTGTCTCTTTTGGAGGACTAGCTCACAAGGCATGCACTCTATTGCGGAGCAGTTTTTTTTATCCCCTGGATATCCTGGGGTCTAATTTTCTCCCCGTGCTGCAAACTTGCAGTGCAGGAAACTATTCTTCATTCCTGCACGTGCCTCTTGCCCTGCCTCAAAGGGGTTTGAAGTAGGGCATGAGGCACATGCACACTCGTCTGCACGCGTCCTTAGTGAGTACTTGACTTATGTCAGAGCTTGAGGTGGTATACCCATTCTGTTTCTGTTGTATCTAATATAACATTGTTTTTTCTCATAATCCATACAAGTAATTCAGTCCTCTTTAAAACCTTGCTAAACTACTCAGTCTAGTCATAAGATTTTACTGCAAAGTCTCCCTAATATATTTTCTTTCTAGAAAGGGAATATTGACTACTTGCTCCCATTAAATTTACTGCTTTTTTCACAATAACCTACAAAGCTTCAGTTAGTGGTACTTTTGGTTTTGGTTACATGTTAATGAACCTTTCATTGATGTGCATCTTTCAAAGACTTCATTTGGAGTCATGGAACTTAGTGGGTTTAGATACATAACTGTCACCTCTGGAGACTAGGCTCAAATCTAATGTAGATGGATTTGGTTTCAACCTCATCCCTTGCTTAAATCACAAACTGCTGAACCATTTTGGCTTGATGACTGGTATTTTCTTGAGGGAGACCAAAGACTAGAATAACTAATGTTGCAAGATTGGACAGTGTGCACAGCATGGCAGCCCCTTAACATGATGCCTGGCTATAGTTGGTGCAGGCTGGATTTTCTCATAGCAAATAATCTCTAGCACAGTAAAAGTTAGTGGCTGCATAGCTATATGTGTGCATACCATGTTTACCACACCTCTTTAACTTACTCATTACTAACTTCCTTTAGGATGAATAGAGCATTGAAAATAAGCTATAAGAACATAAATCTATAACAGTTCTGTCATTTGACAGTGCAAGTAGCAGTTGAAATTGTTATTTAAACTCTATGGAGATATGCCTTTTGGAATGACTTTGTGAGGACCAGGTTGCTACTAAATATATATTCAGTATATACTGAATATAACAAAATAAGAGTAGTTTGACTGCTGGTCCAGATTACATGACTTAATTAAATAGAATCTCTGTGCTGCTTGTGTTTTAATGGTGTATACTAACCTTGAACCAGATTTGAAAATAACTGTGGTATACAATGTGGCTTTAAACAAAATCTCTGTTGGCTTTCATGAACTGTGGGTGCGTCTACACGAGACACTACATTGCCAGAACAACGTGCGGGCACGAACCACGATGCCACAGCTATGTCACCGTAGCAATGCAGTCTCTCACTATAGTGCATTGCTACGGCAACGTAGAAGCTAAAAATAACCACGTGCCACCAGCAGGGTGCAGTATGGGCTGTTACTGTGCCTTCATTCTAAAAAGAAGTACTAAATGATGGTGCAGCAACAATGGCGCCATAGGGGGACATGTAGACATGACCTGTGTGTAGTAATATGTCCTGAGACTATAGCATAGGTCAGATTCTGAGAAATTAATGCAGACTGGGGCTTGGAAAGAGAACAAGTGAGCATTAGAAGATAGTGGGTACGTCTCTGCAAGACACTTTACTTGAGGTTAATGCAAATTACTGTACAATAAGCATCACCATCCACATGTGCAGATGTTTACTGCACTGCAGAGTAATTACTGTGCTGTACAGCATGTGTAAATGGCTGACTGGGAGCAATTGCTCTCTGCCCCTGGGCAGCAGGGATCAGGGGATTGTTCTCTGCCCCTGGGATCTGCCAGCTGCTGGGGCAGGTTCTGCCACTGGAGCCCAGATGGACATAATGTCCCCTGGTCCCGGCAGCAGGGAGCTCCCAGCCCCCACTCTGAGACTGCAATCATGATCATGGAGTGGGGGCTGATAGGTGATTATTCCCAGCCCCAGCCCCACAATCACATTCCCAGCCCCTGCTAGGTACATCTTGCTCCCAGCCCCTGCTCTGTGACTGTGGAGCTGGGGCTGGGAACAATCTTTTCTCAGCCCCTGCTCCAGTCACAAAGCTGAGAGCTCCCTGCTGCAGGACAGGGGGACACTGTCTCTGCTTGGGCTCTGGTGCTGGAGACTGCCCCAGAAGCAGGCAGCTCCTGGGGGCAGGAGCAATATCCCAGCCCTCACTGGCCCTGTGTTCCCTGCCAGCCCCTGAGCTAGCACCCAGGGGGAGCCTAGAACTCCCCCTGGCTGCTGCAGGTGGCCAGTGCAGGGCTGGCAAGGGTGAGAGCAGACCTCTACCATGAGCAGCAAATCTGTCTCTGCTTCCCTGCTCTTGTGGACACCTGCCCAGGGTGTGTTTACTCTAAAGTAAATTAATCTAGAGTAAAACCACCCCAGAGCACTTGCACATGTAGAGGCGCCCAGTATGTATTTACTACTAAGCCTGAGAAATCTGTGTGGGGAATGAATCAAGAAATGTTTGTTGTAACTTTAATTTTGTTGTAGTGTTCCAGTCTCCTCCCACCAGCCCCAACAAGCTTTGTTACAACCCTAGCAGAGTCAACATACTGGAAAATGGAGAAGCAGGGACCCCATGTGTTTTTTCCTCTCTTCATAAACTGGTAAATATCTAGGTTCTGCATTCAGCTATGTCAAGCAACACAATTATTCTGAAAATACTGTCTTCAGAATAAAGCAGCCAGTGTAGTCACGTCTAGACAGAAGCACACTTGAGTTTTCCAGTTTTGTAACAGGATCCAATGTGACGCATAGGAAGATTAACCAAAAGTTATTTGTATCCCCAGCAACTGATTCAGGATGTATAGGATTTAGCTAGAAGGAAAAATAAATGAAGGGGATAAGTTGAAGAATGGTTGAAGTGATGTGAATTTCCATAGATAAAAAACAGTATCAGGATTCATCCCAGATGGGCATTTGCTATGGAACCATTATTATCTAAACCTTGCTTAGACAAGATTTTTGGATCGTATATTTATGGTTATAACTGTGTGCTAATGAAGGCCTCCAACTAGTCTTTGGTACAAAATACAATATCGTTAACATAATAAGAAATGCTCTGTCATACTACAAATAAATATCTAGACGAGTATTCTACTGTTTCCAAAAAGTTGACCAAAATAAAATGTAGATGAAAAACACAAATTCCCATGATTATTTTCCTCTGTTTCTTGAACAGCTTTGGATACACCAAAGGAATCTTGCACCAGGAACAAATGTATGCAATTAAAAATTGAAAAACAAGCCCTTTGTGTTGGGGCTTGTCCTTACTGGTTTCCCTGATTCCATACCCAAAATCTAGGTCTCAGGGCCAGTGAAAATCATGTAGTCTTCTGCTTTTAAAACAGAATCTTAGACCATGAGTCCTTGTTCATTCACCTTACACACTGAACTACAAAAACAATTGAGACTCAAAATGGATATTGCCAAACTGACACAACTACCCCCAACTACTTCTACCAGTTAAACAGTGTTCCATGTACAATGCCTTCTGACTGACTTCAGACCAACATGACTAACTACCGCTCTGTTTTATATGAAACATTCATTATGAAATATTGATGTATATTGCTGTAAGGCTGAGGGTCTTGTGAAGTTTTGGAGTTGAGATAATTTCCACTGGAGAACAATTGTGACTTTTCAATGTGACATAACAAGATAGTGTGTAGAAAGGGGATTTCATCCTTCATTCTCACAACATTTCATATCACAGCCCTTGAACACCTGTTTATAAAATCCATGCACTTCTCTTCCTGAAATATATCTCAATTTTAGACCCAGTTTTAACCAGGTCATTCTGCTTGTGCTAACACTTGATATCAGGGGTAAAGGCATGTCTTCATTCAGAAGTAATTAAAAAAAAAAAGTGTTTCTGCAGAAGTTTCTACGCATGCTTTAGGTTGACTCCCAGCCTCCATTGTCACCATCAGCCTGATGGGTTTCTGCAGTTGTCAATTGTGCAACATACTGGAAGATGGAGGAAGTAGAAAAGAGAAATCCAGTGACAAATACTGAGCCTTGCCATCCCTTCAGGAGCTAGTTCAGTATTTCTGCAGAAGTCAGAAGCTTCCTCATGCAGGAGGACTGAAGAGATAAGGGATTATGGGAGGGTCCTCCTTTTTCTTCATCCTTCCATTTATCAGCACCCTCAAAGCTGTTACATTTGCATTGACCATGCACCCAGCCAGGGTCCTTGCACTTATCTACAGAACAGATGCTACATGAACTTTCCAGAGCAGCCTCCCAACTCCACTCTTTGTGTACCAGTATCTCCTCCCAGTGCAACCATCTCTGTGGTTCCATAATAAATGCTTTTGTCCACTTGGTTCTTAGTATTTTTTTTGCTGAGGGTGTCAACAGGGGACCCATTCAATATCAAATGTTGAAGCTGATAGCATGATATGAGCTTAGATTCGGTAAAGCAGCTAAACATATATTTAACTTTTTGAGTGCTTGCTTAGGTCTCAGGCCCCTGACACATTAGATTTAAGATGTGATTAACAAGTTAATCATGCCTTAAATAGTAATTGGTCACGTGCAATTCAATTTAAGGAGTGATAATGCAATAAGCAAGCCACAAAGTTTTTCCATATATAATGTGAAATAAATTTGTGGCTCATTTGTATCATGCCTTAAGTTGAACATGTGGACAGAACTTCAATGGAATTTAAGTATATGTTTGAAGTTAAGAATGTGCTTAAGTGTTTTGCTGAATATGGGATTAGGAACTAGACATGGCACCAGCCCAGTTCATTTTCAGTAGGTAAAGATACTTCCTTTACCATACTTTTTTTTTAAAACATATTTCTAACCTTAGATAGAATCAATGCCAGAGGAAGTATGCTATGGTTCAGTGCTTCAGATATGTGCATTAAAAATGAAAATATGACATAAAAGAAGGTGCATAAGTGAAGGCTACCCTCAGGCAACCTTCAGTTCAGTGCTGACATGTAATGCATACTTTCCTGCTTACTAATTTGCTTTTTTCAATAAAAGGTGTACATAACATGGCAAGTCCTCCATCATGCTGTGCACATGGCTAATCCTGAGCATCCAAAAAGATTCAGATGCTCTGCCCTTGTGAACTTTTTCTTAACTTTTCTTCACCCTTTTCAGAAAGGCATTGGAATAAATTACTACTAATTTTTTCAACATTAGTTCCTGGGGGCAGCTACATGAGACACTTTACTGCATAGTAGTATAGTTTACTGCACAGTAAGTGCACACATCTACATGTGTGCATGCTTACTGTGTAGTAAATGACACTACTCATGAGTAAATTTGCTACCTGCAAATGTAAGTAGCAAATTTACTCATAAGTACTTGCTGCACAGTAATTTACATGTAGATGCCAACCAGGAACTAATCTGCTCCCAGTCAGCCCAGCCACTACAGGGCCAGCCTGAGGCTAGTCTCAGGGCTTCGGAGCTGGGAGCCTCTCCTGCTCCAGGGCTGGGCTGGTTCTATGGCAGCCCCAGCCTCAGACTCTTAAAAGCCTACAGGCATTTTGAGCTTTGGGGCACAAGGAGGCAGCCTGGGGCCACTCCAGCCCCCTGTGTCCCCGTGGGTAGGCTGCAAGCTAGCCGTACCAGCCTGCTTGCACCCCAGCATTGCTGCCTGGAACCGTGCTGTCCAGGTTTGCAGGCCGCTCCAGGCTTCTGCCAGGCCTGCCAGCACCCAGGCCCAGCTGCAGGCAGCTCCTGGCCACCAGAGCCAGCTCTACATGCCTGCAGCCCACCCCAAGCAGCCTGCCTGGAGCCTGCTGGTTCTCTGGGGCATTGCCTCGCCATGCTACTGCCAGTCCTGCATTGTGCCCCTTTGCTGGCATCTGTGGTGATGTATCACCAAGGGAGGGCTCCTCAGCAGCCTGTCCTGCAGAATTCCACCCCGACAGCCTTCACCAGCAGCACATGTCCCAAGAGTTCCACAGCCTCATCCCCAGCCATGAGGCTCAGCCGGCCATGTCACTGTTAGCTGCCAGCAGTGCCAACTTCTCCCTGGGGTCTCCTGCCTGGCCACCTGAACGCTGTGCCCCACCATCTGAAGAGTCTGCCAGGATCCACATGCTGTGACCACCAGCTGGGACCAAACAGACCCCACACTGGGGGGAGGGCCTTTCCCACCCCAGTCCCTAACCCTACCCCTTCCCCACCTTGCCCAGTCCAGCCACATGCCCTTGACCCCCAGGTTCCATCTGCACAGCACGCAGGGGGATGGGAGACTGCAAAATTTATTGAGCAGCCCATGCCCCCACAACTAGGTGGGCACAGGCCTCTCACATGCTGAAGAATGCATTAAGACTGGAGGCAATGTCCTCCTCAGCTGCAGGGGGCAGGGACATGTGGTGCAGCCACAGGTAGCCCTCCAGGCAGTGGTGGATGTTGTGGGGCAACCCAGGCTTGCTCCCTGAGCCATCAAAGCTCAGGATCCCATGCCAGTTGTGCAGATGCACCTGGGGCACCATGGCAATCAGCAGCAGCAGGGCATAGTGGGTCAGACACATCTCAGTCTGCACAAACAGCTCCTCACACAATGCTTGGGACGTACAGCAGGGGCATGCTCAAGGTGCAGCACCAGTGCAGGTGGCAGCTGGCCTCAGGGTGCCTCCCTACAGAGGCCCTCTGCAGGAAGGGTGGGGGCGTGGGCAGCTCCTTGTCTCAGTCATCTGGAAGCCCCGTGCCCCCGCAAGCCCAGGTGCAATGGGCTTGGTGGCAGCACAGGAGAGCAGCTGGCCTGCAGGAGATGGGTGGTGGCAGTGGGGTCTGGAGCAACAGCAACAGGTACTTCCAGGAGTCTGGCCTGCCCCACCCTGGGAATGGAGAAGGGGAGGCAGGCTGACTGCTGCCAGCACCCAGCGGCCCACCTGCCCCTGCAGAGCAAGTAGAGATGGGGGCTCTGCTGGCAACTACCTGGGCCTGGGCTTGCCCAGCTGACTTACCATGTTCCTTGGGCACCCATGCATGCCTGATCCTGGATCTGAGGCCAGACAGTGCCCGGCCCCTGGTAAAGAGCATCTTATCTTAGAAATGTTGCAAACTCTCACAAACAAATCCATAGCTCTACAGGCCCTGCAGCAGCATGTGGCGGAGAGGTTTCAGTTGGCAGCTAGGATGGAGGCTTAGGGTCACCACTGCCTACAGCTGGGACCCTGCAGATGTGCCAGCTCTGCAGGAGAAGGACCCAGGAGCACACTCTCCTCCTGGATCAGCTGGTGATGGTGTTGAAGGACCATCTTACAGACACATGGGCCTGATGGGCAGAGGATGTGGCCTGCCAGGACATGTGGCAGGCAGAGGACGTGACTCACCAGGATGCATGGGACCAGTGTGAGAAGGCTTGGAACTGGGCAGACAAGAAGTTCCAGGCACAGCTCCTGGCCCTGAAGTGCAAGCAGGTGGAGGCGCTGAGGGAAGCAGACCACAGTCCTGGGCAGAGCAGTGTAGGCCATGGATGATGACCACTGAGTGCTGGATACCGTCCTAGCCAGGGTGGATAAAAATCAATGATTTAAAAAAAAAATCAGATTTTTTTTTTATTTAAATAGGAATTTCATTTTTATTTTGTTTAAATCATCAATAAAATATTAAACTTCTCTCTCATTTAAAAAATAACAGTTACAATTAAATCTCATCACAAACATGCTACACCTACACTTACAGTCTCATAAAAACGAATTAATAGCTCTGTCACACTCAAACACATTGAGTTACCTACCAATCAGACATGGGCATTCATTTCAGTTTTTCATCTCATGAAAATGGCTGTAGTCTGTCTGTCCAGCCTAACTACCAGCTCTTGCTTCTTGAAAGTTCTGGGCTTTCAGTTTCTGTTTCTCAGCAGACTAAAGTCACGTGTGCAAAGACACAGGCTGAATAGGATTATTGTTGTTCTGTGTGTATGTGGTGGTAGCGCTGAGTCAAGCAAGGCAGAGGAGTTAGTTAAGACACTGTCTTAAAGAGAGAGAGACAATATAAGAAAAGGCGGAGGCAGAGTAGAAAGGAACAGTGGAGTGGAGTGGACTGGAAAGAAAAAGGGAAGACATTATTCAGTGGTATTCACACAGCTTCCTATATTCCCCCACACTTTTGCCACAGAAAAACTGTCATGGCTTCTGGGCATAAGAAAGACCCTATCTGGGAATATTTTGAAATAATTCCTTCCCCGGATAAAAAAGGAAAATGTGTCAAGTGTAAGCAGTGCAAGAAGCAGATGCAGGACCTAGTTGCAAGAATGAAACATCATAATGAAAACTGCTTATTGAGAGAAAATGGTAATTTGGAATCAGATCTGCATCCATGCTGAAAAAAAATGTAAATGATTAACTGAATAATAGAGTGAGAAGAACTGAGGAGAATGACTATTCACAAAGCATTTTTGTTTCAGGATACCATTTAAGCATAAGAGACTTTGATTGTCTATCTGCAACAACTTCAGAGTCATCTGTTGGTACTTTTATCAGCAGTGCTGCAACTAAACATATTTCAGACAACAAAGTATCAGTAGCAAGCAAAAGATTTCAATCATCCAGTAAAACCACCACCATGGATGGGTTTGTAGTAAGAACCAGCAAATACCAACAAGATACCATAGATGAAAAGATTGCTTGGTTCATTTATGCCACAAATTCTCCATTTCATATTGTTACCAATAAACACTTCATTGACATGGTTGAGTCCTTATGACCAGGCTACACTCCACCTGGTACAGCGTATGAGAAGGAACTTGAACAGTGTGCAAGAAATACTGAGGGGAAATTTGCCAGTTTAAGCCCTGATGGGTGGAGCAATGTACACAATGATCCAGTAATATGTGCCTGTGTGACAACAGAAGATGGGGTTGCATATCTTTCAGAAACAATCAATACATTGGGAAATGCCCACACAGCAGAATATTTAAAGGAAGTGGCAGTGAAACTGTAATAAACTGTGAACAAAAATTCAACTGTCATGTGTGCAGTTTTGTCACAGACAATGCTGCAAATGTGGCAAAGATGAGAAGATGCTTAGAAGAAGAAACGGAAGGATGCTCCTTAATAACACATGGCTGCAGTGCCCATTTAATGCATCTTTTTGCCAAAGACTTAAGTACTTCTCCAGGAATAAAATAAAATGTTGTTGAAGGTGCAAAGTACTTCCGTAACAACCATTTTGCTTCAGCTTCACTGAAGAGAGCAGGAGGATCCAAACTAATTCTCTCTCAAGATGTTTGATGGAATTCTGTGGTTGATTGTTTTGAACAATTTATTAAGAACTGAACTATTCTCATAAAATTTTGTGAAGAAAACCGTGATAAAATAGATGGAATTATGTCATCCAAAGTATCTAACATTGGATTAAAGAGGAATGTAGAGAATATGCTCAGCAGGGCTGTGTGAAACATCACCATTCCCCGGGAGGGCTGCGGGGGCTGTGCTGGAGTCTTCCCCGGGGTGCAGGCTCCCAATCTGCCTGCTAGATGAGAGACCAGCACTGGGTACAGCCTGCACCCAGTGCCAGGAAGATTGATGCTGCCTCCGGCCCCAAGTGGCAGAACCCAGTTCCTGTCACCCAGCAGGCAGATCAGGGGCACACACCCCTGGGAGGACTCCGGCACAGCCTCTGCAGCCCTCCCAAGGGTACCAGCAGGCCCCAGTCTGCCTGCCAATTGACAGGAGCTGGGTCCTGCCACCTGGGGCCAGCAGGGCCAGGGCAGATCAGCTCACGTGGGGACCTTCCCCTGGCCCAGGATCGGCATGGTGGGTCCCCACACAAGCTGAGCTGATCTGCCCCAGCCCCATACCAGAGCTGGCTCATGGAGGATGCGGGGCCCAGGGCAGATCAGCTCATGCAGGGACCCTCCCCTGCTCTGGAATCAGAGCAGCAGGTCCCCACACAGGCCGATCTGCCCCAGCCCCATACCAGAGCCAGCTTGATCATCTGGCAGGCAGATCAGAGGCCCGCACCTCTGGGAGGACTCCGGCACAGCCCCTGCAGCCCTCCTGGGGGTGCGGGTGATTCTCCAATCTGCCTGCCAGAGGATCGGAGGCAGGTGCTGCTGGCTGGGACTGGCATTGAAGCAAGTAAGCCTGGCTTCGAAACATTTCAGAACATTTCGAGTTCCCTTGTTTCACTTTGAAGCAGTTTCAAAGTCTTTTGTTTCATTTTGATTTTGCTATTTCGGGCTCGAAACAGCTTTGAAATGAAACACTGGGCAAAATTTCGCACAGCCCTAATGCTCAGTATACTGAAGCCTATATCCACAGCCTTAAACAATCTTCAGAGAGATTGTTCCTGCATTGCTGAGGCTGTTGACATTTGGAAGGCATTTCAAGAGGCGTTGAAGAAAGAAATACCTAACCAGAAAGTTAAACTGCAGGCAATAAAGAAGCAAATGGATCAAGCACTAACTCCATCTCATTTTCTTGTGAACATTCTTAACCCCAGATATAAAGGTAGATGCCTAACTTATGAAGAAGACGATCCTGCCATGGCATGGGCATCTCAAAATCACTCCTCAGTTATGCCAGTCATAATACATTTTAGGGCTGGAGGTGAACCATTAAACACTACATGTTTACTGATGATGTTTTGAACAAAGTCACCCCCAAATTGGTGGAAATCATTAGCCAGGCACCTTGAAACAGAGTTCCTTCAGTTGCTAAGCCAACTTTTCACAGCAGTAGCTTCCTCTGCAGGCACAGAGAGAATATTTTCATTGTTTTGTATTATTCACTCAAAGCTAAGAAATCGACTGAGTGTTGAAAAAGCAGGAAAACTCATATTTCTGTTTCAGTCTACGAATAAAAATGACAGTGGGTGTGGGGAAGATGAGATCTAGTTGTACAAGTTTTAAGGACCGTGTATGTTTAGTGTTGTGATGGCTTGTCTGTTAGAGTTAGTAACATTTGAACATTAAAAAAAGTGTTTAAGGACATATGTTGTAAAATGCTGTATTAAGTTGTAAATTAACATGTTTTAGTGATCAGATTTGCACCATTGTTTAAGAAATATGTGAAGAAGTATCATTGGGAAACTTGATTTAAATCAGGGTTTTCTCTTGGTGATTCAAATCACCTTGATTTAAATAAATCCACCCTGGTCCTAGTCCTGGACCTTCATGCTGCCTGCTGCCTGGCCTCTGACCCCAGCTTCGCCTGCACCCTGGCCGCTGCCCACCACCCAGCAGTAGGCCCTCCACGTGGGCCTGGGCAGAGGTCCAGTGC